>NC_090296.1:33569318-33872348 GCF_039906515.1 Pseudorca crassidens | reverse complement strand
CCATGTGCAGCAACATGGGTGGACTTGGAGGGCATTATGCAAAGTGAAATAAGTCAGAGAAAGACAAATACTGTATGATATCACTTACATGTGGAATCTAAAAAATACAACAAACTAGTGAGTATAACAAAAAAGAAGCAGACTCACAAATATAGAGAACAAACTGGTGGTTACCAGTGGGGAAAGGGGGGAAGGGCAATATGGAGTGGGGAAGTGGGAGGTACAAACTATTGGGTGTAAGATGGGCTCAATATCGTACAGTGCAGGGAATATAGTGAATACTTTATAATAACTGCAAATGGAAAGTAATCTTTAAAAATTGTATTTAAATTTTTAAAATTTTTAAACAATCATTATTTTAAAATTTTAACTATACTTCAAAATAATAAAAGAAAATCAAGCTGAAAAAATTTAAATGAAAATAAAAAATAAAACAGGAGGAGATAAAAAACAAACAAACAAAAAGCCCAGTTCTCTCCATCTTCAGCTGTGAGATCCTGCTTCATTTAGTTAACCTACCCAGGCCTCGGTTTTCTCATCTACAAATGGGAATAACGCTCACACCCCCGTCCTTGACTTGTCATAAAACTAAAATGAGAATATATATACACAAGAGTGCTCAAAAGGTAAGTTCATGTCAGTCTCTCTCCTCTGAGTTCCATTCTCTGTATATTTTCTAAATGGGTTGTCATCTTGCATTGCCCGGACTTATTCTCTGCCAGTCCACCAGTCTGTACGTAAATTAATTAGGTGATAAGTGATTCCTTGACCTTTTTATTGTTAGTATCATTATTTTTGATGATTATCATTAAAGCAGGTGGCCGTCTGATTGGCCATAGGTCATGTATGCAAAGCAACTGCAGTGGTATCTCGGGATTACTTCCTGATCCAGAACCCATCACCCAGGTGTTTCCTCATCTGAGGACTCACCCTTGAGGTTTCCTCAAATTACGTCTTTCAGAAGAGACCCACCACCAGAGCTGAGCTTTGAAGGGACTGACCCTGTTGTGTCTGAGGAAGTACTTCACGGGGGATGGCCCCAGCCACTCTCTCAGGAAAGCACAATGACCTCTCCCCTGCCCCTCCCCACCCCCAGATCCTCACAAAGCAGAAGAATCCAGCGAGCCTTCAGCCATGAACCCCATTCTCATTGTCTCCAAGGACTGCCCGGCTACACGAGATAGGCGTTTGGGTTTGGTTTTTGGTTTTCATTTTCAAAAATCATTTTCCGAGTCCTGAACAGTGGGCTGCTTTATACCCTTCATCTCTCTTCTTAAACCACCGTATCACGTTATTGACTCTGCTTGTTCCGTGTGATAGACGCCACCCTTTTGAGGGCATCATGAAAGGTGCTTTCTGTCCATGCCAGATTGCGAGGCCTCACGGTCTAACACCCCCGAGGGTTACACCAACATTCCCATGCACCTCTGTACTAGTGACAACATGCTGGGACCGCTCATCCCAAAGTCCTGGGTCAAGGTCTCCTGGCCCTTATCATTTGTTTTCACTGAGGCAAAACGCATCTGTTTGGTATGTGTATAGATTTTTTAACGCCTTTCACAAAGTCTAGTGCTTGAGACAAAGTCAGCCCAGGTTCTGCCTTTTGTCCGTATTTCAGCAACTCTTTCGCTTGATATTAAAAATAGCTTTGCCTTGTCCGTTGAGATCAGACCCAGGAGACAGGTGCCTGTTATTCTATCTCTGCTTCACAAATAGCTCTCTATGAGCTCGAGCATCTATCAACACTTCAGGGGTCTCCAGTTACAGAACAGGGCCAGGCCTTGGTACCTATGAAGGTAGGCTCGGCTGAGCTCTCCTGAGCCGTCCATGAAGTTCACGTGAGGCCTGCACAGTTCCATCCCACCACGGACCACCAACTATGGCTCGAAACTGGGAAGCAGTTAAGAACATCTCCCACACTTAGGGTATCCTGTATTTCCCAGGCCAGAGCCTACAAAAGTGTCCCTCAGACAGTGCTGGTAAACAGACTGCCCATCCCCCCTCCCCCTCACTGCCCCCCCCCAACGCCCACCCCAAGCCCATCTCCTACTCTGTGAAAGACCGTAGCCCCTGCGGTTGCCAAGGGAACCAAGCCTTTTATTCCATCCCAGTGACTGGCTTGTTGGGGCCGAGGAGTGGGGTAACAACCGGTGCCCAGGCCTTCAGAAGCCCCCCACCAGACCCTCCATTTTCTCAAAGCGGGAGGGGTGAGCTACACCCCCGTTGCCTTTTCACCCAAGCCCAGCTGGGTGGCATGGAGCCCTTGGGCTCTCAGGAGCTCCCTGGGCTGCAGCTCAGGGAGATCAGGGCTCCCCAGGCCCTCCTCTGGCCCTGGCCCTTTCCAGAGGACAATAGTCTCCATGCAAGGGAAAATTCCATTGCCTAGGGTTCAAGTCTCCAAGGAGTTGCTGGGGCCTCTGATGAGCCTGGCGTGGGCTCTGAGGAGCCGCTGCAGCTGCCTGGCTTGTTTTCCCCCTCGCTGTGTTTTGTTTTTAACCCCTGAGCTGCCAAGGATTGTTCTTCCCCAGCAAATGCCTGGGAATTGAGAGGAAAGAAATAAGGCTTTGTTCCCTTTGGGGGATGAATTGGGAGGCACAGGCAGTGTGAGGCTCCCACCCCTGCACACACATCTGCCCCCAACCCATACCCAGGAGGCTGGGAGTGGGGTGCTCCAGGGGCTGCGACTGAGCCCCAGGGGCTAGTGGAGAAGCGGAAGCCGCTTCAAGACGGCAAAGCAGCCGAGAGCCATTTTCTGGGGCTCAGAAGATATTCCGGAAATAGGGATGTTGGGAACTGGAAATGTCTGCTCTTTCCCATTTAAAACCCCCAAACCGACTCATGCTTTTCTCCCTCTGCTGTTCCTCCCCAGATCTGCATAAGGAACTCTGGAAGGAAAGCGGAAGGAACTCAAAGTAAAAAAAAAATAGGAAGCTCAAGACAAAATGCATTTAAATACTAGGTTAATAAATGGAAACATCTAGCAGTCCCACTTCTACGTTTACCAAAAACTCCGTTTTACTCAGGAATTTAATTTCATCGCAAATCAGCTAGCAATCAATGAAAAGTTTGGCCCGCTGCCATTTTGTTTTAACAACGAATGAATCGCAGGTAGGATCCAGAAGAGAATTTAAGGATTGTTTTGATCCCATTTAGAAACAGCAAATTTCTTCCTCTTTTCTCTTTTTTAAGGTAGTAATTGTTTGTATGTTTTGAAGGCCTGTTATGAATCATATGTGTTCTTTTTCCTCCAGTTTTATTGAGAAATACTTGACCTCAGAGCAAATTTCTAAGAAATCGTCAACCCGCTCCACTTGCAGCAAGCCGACCAGTTGTCGTGAGTGTCCGCCCAGGTGTATTCAAGTACGGACTGTTGGCCTCTCCATCAGGAATGACTGAGAAAGAAAACGCTCTTGTCACTCTGCAGACAACAGCATGCAAATGAACGCACTCTGCAGACAACAGAATGCAAATGAACGCAAACCATGCCTAAGTGTTGATGGGATACAGCGGATGGTCTGCAAAGAGCATCTCCGTACCTGGGCATACCTGCTTCACTCCTTGAAAGAGGATCCCTGACCCTGGTGTATAGGCAGTTGGGGAAGAGGACGATGTGGGCTGATAGAATCAAAGGTTCGTGCTCACGTTGGAAGAGTGCAGATTGGTACATAACGTATGGACGTGTGCAGGAGAAATAAATTTTATTAAAACTTCAGCCCTTGTTAACTTTTCACACATTCAGCTGAGGCTCTGGCTTCCCGTCTATTAAATCCTGCTGACACAGGTTCCCATGCTGCTTTTGGTCCATCCTTCCTCCAGTGTGGCAAGACTACATTTTCAGGAAGCTGTTGGGCAGAGTGAGGCAACTCAAAGCTCTGAAGAAGTGTCTACGTGACTTTTAGGATCGGGGTTTAACACCCCCCCCCCAGGAATTTCCCAGCATACAGACAGAGGCCTTGAGAGAGCAGATAGAAGGCTGAGTCAAGCCAGGACTCAGCATCCTTGAGCCTGGCCGTGGCTCCCCTCATGTCATCCCATGCTCCCTCTCTTTGTCGGGTCCACGTACATGGAGCCCCAAACTCCTGCACCTCAATCCATACTCCCCATCCCAGTAGCAGGTACCAAGCCAGAATCGACACTGAGCCCAAGGTCTCTGAGAACTGGGCACCGCCAGCAGCCCTGAACCAGGCCATCTCAGAGGTGGGCTCAGTGCCACATAGCCTAGCCCCCACCAGTGTTGACTGTGCATTGGACCATCTATATTCTTTTTTGCAGCTTTTCTTAAGACAAAATGCTGGCCATTGGGAGACTGGCCAGGGTTAAGGTGGAGCTTCAATGTGGCCATTTTCACAGCCCCAGCAAAGCTCATGGTTGGTGCCAAATTCTCATTGAGTTGAATAGAATGGAGGAAAGCTGACCAAGCCATCAGAATAATAATAGCTAACAGTTACCGAGTGATCACACACCAGGAATGTTCTAAGTGTTTTCTGTGCATTATTTTCACCTCCTGCTAATCCTATAAGGGAAGACCTACTATTTTTTTATTTTATAGACGAGGAAACCAAAGCAAGGCTGCAAAGCAGGTGATCCCAAGCGCACAACCACTGCCTCCTCAAGGGAGCCCAGTCCAGAAGCCTAGATTGTTCGTCAGCGTCAGGAGGCCCGGATTCCCATTCTGGCTCGGCCTTTTATCCATGCAAGTATTGCAGACTGTCCCAGCTCCTAAGCTCCACTGCCCTCCTTGGTCAGGCACGAGGTCTCCCAGGCCTCCCAGGTCCCTGGCCATATTCAGATTCTATGTAAAACAGTGACAGGCAGCACGAGTTGGCACAAGGATGGACTCCAGACAGGGCAAGCCTGACAAGTCACCACTCACTCCACACATGAGCTTTACTGTGCACGTTTCAGTGTTTGGGGAACTATGTGTTCTTTTGAAATGTGTCTGTTTGGGTCATGAGTAAGTATTGGCAGAGAGAAGACGGGTGTCTTTTTCCAGTTAATGAAGTGAGGCTTCATGGAGAAAGATTTTCTTAGTCACATTTCCTGTTTCACACTGACCTTTTCAAAGGAAACCCACAAGTGAACCAGTGCCAAGGTCTGCTTATAAGATCTACCTACAGGTATAATAAAGATGATCTAAATAAAGACCACAGTGGGCCAAGCTTCACCTGAATCAGTGGAAAGAGTAAGACACTAAAAAGGTCTGATGGACTGAGATAAAGGGGATAGTGATACTCCGTGAACTGCAAAAAAACAATGACATGTAAGAGATTTGAACGCTTGTTCAATAGGGATCCAAGCAGAGAGGCGGAGAGAAACCCTGCAGCAGTCTCCTCATTCGTCTCTACGTACTTATGGCTTAGCGTCTTGTTAAAACAGAGGCTCTGAAATTAAGAGAGATGCTTGGCATAATTTCAAAAGAAGGAATGATGCCTGTGTTGTAGGATTCGTTATGGGAATCGAGATTATTTAGCCTGGTGAAGAAAAGACCAAGAAATACCTGAGGAACCGGAAAGCTGGTGAGGGTTGGTTACTTGATGGACAAGATGGCTGCAGTGCGGCTCCACGGCTGTGACCGCAGAATGGGAGGCCTGCACAGGAGCAGAGATGTGGAAAGTTCAAGGATGTGCTGAAGATGACTGGAGAGTGGAGCAGGTTGCTGAGGCCAGGGCCGGCCTTACCTTCCCAGGAGAGTTGGACCATCAGGTTTCAGAGCCTAAGTCCCATGAGAGGAAGGGGACCAGCTGCCATCACTGTGCATGTCTACACAAGGAGAATGTCACAGAGGAGAGGTGAGGTCTGGAAAGCTTTGTTTGTTTTGTTTTAAACAAGGAGGACTGGAATTGGACTGATGGTAAAAAAAAAAAAAAAAAAAAAAAAAATCAGGCAAAGGAAGCAGTGATAACGTTAGCAAAACCGGAGCAGGAAATAGGGGCAGGAGGTGACAGGCAACGACCCAGAGAGCACCTAAGAGTTAGAGGGTCTTGGTTTTTTTGTTTTTGTCAAAGTAAAAAAGGACTTTTTTTTAATAGGTAATACAACCCGTGGTCAGAAATAAAAACAGAGAAAGTGATAATGTCTCACTCCCACCTTGTCCCCTCGATCTGTGCAGTTCTCATGTCCATATGCCCATCTGTATTCAGTTCTTGCATAGCCTTCCAGAATTTCTTTGTGTAATTATAAGCAAATGTAATTATAGATATTTGCCTTTTCCATTCTTCTTTTGCACAAGGTAGCAGGATATCACATATATATAGTATTGTGCTCCAGGCTTTTTCACTCAAAGAAGCATTCCAGAATTCTTACCCTATCAGCAGATAGGGAGGTTCCTGATGCCTTCTTGCACAGGGAATTGAGAGCGAGACCCTGAAGTGTTCCTGACTGGAATACCTTCAAGTCTCTTCCCCGCTAGCTTCCACGTTTCTCTCCCATCCAGCCGCACACCTAAAACTCTCACCCAAACACAGAGTTATTCTCAAATCCCCTCAAGCCTTTCTGTCCACCCCAGAGATTTCTTATTCAGGCACCACATCCAACAAGGTCCCTGAGGAACTTACAACAGTCTGTTTGTCAGAGAAGAAGGTAACGTTTTAGAGAGAGAGCGCGGCCAGACGTCAGCGTTGCAGAGGAAGAAACGCTCCTTCGTTCCCAGAGGGCACCTGGCCCTTTGTGAGGCAGGATGGAGCCCTCAGCTGCCGGGACCCGAGCTTCAGGCCGCCCCTTACCCCAGTGTTCCCTCAGGCACCCCACCCTTTCTCAGCTCAGTCGACCCAGCTGCCCTCCCCCGGTGACAGACCTCGCAGGACTGAGATCTTCAGTCTCCTCCCTCCTCCAGCCCTGACCAGCCTGGAGTCTGAGTGACTTGGGGACCTGGAGGTCCCTGTCTGCCAAGTCACAGTCGGGTGAGGCCCGAGGGCTGGTCAAATGGTGTCCACATGCTCCTCAGCAGGGCACAGGTGGGAGTGGGGAAGGCAGGGTGGGCACCTCTGCCAGGCCATCACTCCACATCTCACTCCTCCCCTGAGGCTGTGCCCTGATCCGTACTGCTCGGGACCATCCCAAACAGAGTCATGTTCCCAGGGGTTTCCACCTGCCGTTCTGTGACTCGCCTGAAATAACATTTTTTTTTTTTTTTTTTTTTTTGCGGTACGTGGGCCTCTCACTGTTGTGGCCTCTCCCGTTGCGGAGCACAGGCTCCGGACGCGCAGGCTCAGCGGCCATGGCTCACGGGCCCAGCCGCTCCGTGGCACCTGGGCTCTTCCCGGACGGGGGCACGAACCCGCGTTCCCTGCATCGGCAGGCGGACCCTCAACCACTGCGCCACCAGGGAAGCCCTGAAATAACATTTTGAAAGGCGGTATGTGTGGTGGTTATAAGCAGCGGTTTAGGGTCAAGCAGTTGTGGGTTTGTGTCCTGACTCTGCCCCTCACAAGCTGGTCTGAGTACACCACTTAACCTCTTAGAGTCTCAGTTTCCTTATCTACAAAATGGAAATAATACTTATTTTGGGGGATTACTATGAGGCTTAAATTAAGATGATGCTCAGACATAGAGAACAGACTTGTGGTTCCCAAGGGGGAGGGAGGGTGGAGGAGGACTAGATTGGGAGTTTGGGATTAGCAGATGCAAACTAGTATATATAGGATGGATAAACAACAAGGTCCTACTGTACAGCACAGGGAACTATATTCAATATCCTGTGATAAACCATAATGGAAAAGAATATAAAAAGGAATGTATGTACCATAGAAATTAACAAAATGTTGTCAATCAACTATACTTCAATAAAATTTTTTAAAAGAATATATGTATAACTGAATCACTTTGCTGTACAGCAGAAGTTAACACAACTTTGTAAATCAACTATACTTCAATAAAAATAAAAATACATAGCACAGGGAGTTCAGCTCGGTGCTTTGTGACCACCTAGAGGGGTGGGATAGGGAGGGTGGGAGAGAGACGTAAGAGGGAGGAGATATGGGGATATATGTATACATGTAGCTGATTCACTTTGTTATACAGCAGGAACTAACACACCATTGTAAAGCAATTATACTCCAATAAAGATGCTAAAAATATAAATAAGGGCCTCCCTGATGGCACAGTGGTTGACAGTCCGCCTGCCGATGCAGGGGACATGGGTTCGTGCCCCGGTCTGGGAAGATCCCACATGCCCCAGAGTGGCTGGGCCCGTGAGCCATGGCCGCTGAGCCTGCGCGTCCGGAGCCTGTGCTCCGCAATGGGAGAGGCCACAACAGTGAGAGGCCTGCGTACCACACACACACACACACACACACACACACACACACACACACACACAAAATATATATATATATATATATATATATATATAAAATAAAATAAAAATAAATATTTTTTTAAAAATAAGGTGGTGCTATTAAAAGTCTCAGTCTGGTGTAATCAAATGCTCCAAGAGTGGTCACAGTTGTCTCTCCTCCACCTGCCCTGCAGAGCCTAGCACCTGAGCACAAGGAACAGGTGGCCCCCTGGCTGGGGGCCACCCGTGCACAGGCTGGCTTTGAAGAGACTCACGCAAGTGGCAGCCACAGGTGAGAGAGGGCATCAGTCAAGCTAGCAGTCTCAGTGTGGGCCGCTGCCTCCTAAATTTCAGGGCACAGAAAAGGCCCTCCTGCTCCTTGCTCAGAGTCTCCAAAAGCATCCTCAGCTCCTGACCCTGGAAAAACATACCCACACGGCACAGGAGATTGTTTAGAAAGGCCTCTCTTTCCATACACAGCCGCTGCCTGCTTAGCCAGCTAGTTTCTAGTTTTTTTCTGCAGTCCTGGTATGTAGGCCTGGAGGAGGATTGAGTCTGGCTACAGCACAGCCCCTTGATAAACTCTGAGAGGGAGCGAGAGGCCAGGCAGGGCTCACGCTGTGCTCCACTGGCACCTGTGATATCCCCTCTACTGAGCCACCCGGGGGCCCTTTCCAGGCCCCGCACCCAGACCAGATCCTGCATGGAAAGAAGTGTCCACAGTGCCTGTATCCCACCAGGCTCTGACACGGTAGCCTCAGGAATTCACCCCCATCCGGGGTCCTCCCACTCCAGTCTTTTCAGGAACTTCTTAAACAAGGTGAGATGTGGACCCACAACAACATAATCCATGGGCACTGCCAGGGTAACTGTTCACCAAGGAAAGGAGTCAGGAGGACCCCCAGTCCAGCAGTCTCCCCATGGGGTCACTCCAGCATGCTGTGTGTCCAGTGCTATAGGTGGACTGAACCTGAACAGAAAAAATTCCTAGGAAACCCAGGCGTTTTTGTCCTTGGGTCCCTGGGTTGTATGTTTCGAAGCTGTCTTGGCTTAAGTAGCTCTGTTCAGTTTTAGGATCTGCAAGGAGGATTGCCAGCCCAAGATGCTAAAGGGCCAGATCCCTTAGACTCTTGAGCTCCCAAGGGCAAGGATGAGGGGTAAAATGACCCCAGGTCCCAGCACCTTTTAACAACTTCCTGCCATGGCTCCTGAGACCCGGTCTGACATGACCCTGCCCACTGGCCAGTTTCATCTTGAGTCACTCCCCGTTCTTCTGTGTTCCACCCACAGACCCTCCCTCCGTTACTCTAAAGCATTTCCCGTCTCACCCAGGTGTACCCTCTTGCCTGGGATAGTCAACCCCTCCCCCTGCCTGGCTAACTCCTACTTCACCCTGTTCTTCTACATTTGAGTTTTAAAACCTAAGTGCAGGATTTAGGTTCATCTTAGCTAGTTGAGATCTTTCAGCATGCTAACCCCAGCCCCCAGTGTCCTGCCTATTTATCTTAATGTGTGACATCTACTATTTCCAAATAATCCTTCCAATGTTTTTATAGTTGCTGTTGGTGTGGCTCCCTATAAGTCTTCGTCATCAAGTTGGATAGGAATGGGTCCTACAGCCTGCTGCTAGAGACTTCCTTCCTGGAAGTTGACATTTATCCACCCATCTCCATGCTAATGGCAAAAGGATACGGTGGTTTTCCTGTTATCAATTGCTATGAAAGAAATCAGCTGAAACTTAGCATTGTAGAGCACCAGCCACTTTATCATGCTCTCAGATTCTGTGAGTCAAGAATTTGGACAGAGAACAGTAGGGATGGCTCTCCTCTGCTTTATCATGTCGAGGGCTTCAGCTGGAGAAAGGGAATGACGGGAAAAGGGCAGGTCACCTGAGCAGTGGGGGCCAGAATTATCCAGAGGCTTCTCCATTCACATGTCTGGAACCGGTGTTAGGATGACTCAAAAGTGAGCTCAGCTGGGACTGCCCCACTTAGACCAACATGTGGCTTCTCCGTGTGGCTTGGGTGTCTCATAGCCTAGCATTTGGGCTCCAAGCGAATATTCCAGGAGGCAGAAGCTATAGAGCCTTTTATGACCAAGCCTCAGAAGTCACAGAGCATCACTTTCTCCATACTTTACTGATCAAAGCAGTCACAAGACTGTCAGATTCAAGGGGAAGGACACAGATACCCCCTCTGGATGAAAGGAATAAGAATGTCAAAGGATTTTAGAACAGCGCTGGAAGCCTATACTGGTGCAGAAGCACTTAGAGCTGGGGAGTCCCTCACCAAGTCAGGGCATATGTTCTTGCTGTCAGGCTACTCAGTGGCGATAAGTAATCAAGGAGAAGCAATATTCAGGGTCTCTGACACGCCTGCAGAGAAGAATATAGGCCAGGCTTCCACAAGTAGGACAGTTTAACAGAACTGAGATGCCAGGTGGGTCTCCTGATATTCTCCAGAAGCCCAATATCACAACCGGGGCATGCACAGGGTCAGACCAGCAGCGTGTGACATGATGCCATCACACAGGTGTAGCTGAGCACCTGCAGTCCTCCTCCTGAGAGCGCATGAGAGTTTATCAAATGCCCACGTTGAAATCTAAAACTGTCTATGGCAGGTTCCTGACCTCACAATTCAGACATTGTATCAAAAAAGGAAGTGGACCAAGGTTTATTCCTGGAGAACCTATGCCAGCTTCTAGTGATCACCATGCCTTTCAAAAGCACATAGACCGGGCTTCCCTGGTGGCGCAGTGGTTGAGAGTCCGCCTGCCGATGCAGGGGACACGGGTTCGTGCCCCGGTCCGGGAGGATCCCACATGCCGCGGAGCGGCTGGGCCCGTGAGCCATGGCCGCTGAGCCTGCGCGTCCGGAGCCTGGGCTCCGCAACGGGAGAGGCCACAACAGTGAGAGGCCCGCGTACTGCAAAAAAAAAAAAAAAAAGCACATAGACCATCCTTAACCATCTTGGCTAAGATCAGTTGGATCTCCCCAGACTGGGGAAGGGAGTAGTGAGTACACACAGATCAAGAGGGAAATAGGAGAAAGCAAGGAGGAGGTCTTTAGAATTATTCCTAAATTCCTCTAGAGATGTGAGAAGAAAGGGATCCCAAGGCCCCGGGGTTTCAGGGGATCCCAGCCTGCCAGCCACCTGGCTCTCCCTCAATGTCCTGCTTCAAAGCATGCCCCATTTCTTTCAGAAAGAAAAGCATCTGCACTGAAAGGGGGTCACTTGAAGGCCATTTTATTTCACAGGGTGGAGTATTTGGGACTTGGGAGGAGCAGCAGAGGGGAAATAGCTTAGAGATAGATCTGAGAAAAAGTGCGGAAAGTGAAATTGATTTTTAGGGGGTGGTATACAGTTCTTCCTGTGGAAGCTGTGTGTAGTAACCCAGAGCATTATCACTTGCTGTAAGTCATCAACGTCCAGGTCTCTGGCAGACACAATCCTAGAAGCCTAGAGAGGGATGATACCTGTTCTGAGACAATCTAGTCCAGCCCTCCCATTAGAGGGATGAGGAAACTGTGGTAGAGTCCATTGTACTCACAGAATATCCAGTGCGCCTCCTGCATTTCCCAGTCTTCCTTGAAGCTAGTTAGGGATCATGTGATTCATTCTGGCCAATAGACTATAAGTGACATGTCAATTCCAGGCCCAGACTCTTACGATGGTGTGCCTCCTCCATCTCTCTCTTCCCCTGCCGCAGTGACCTTACAGGCCACGTGCTACAATAGTATGGCTACAAGATGGAAGAGGTTCTACCCATCCTCATCAGAGCAAGAAATAAAGCTTGATCATGTTAAGCTACTGGTGCTTTGGGTTTATTTGTCACTTCAGCATGGCCTGGCTTAGCCTGACTAATATGGAAATTGAGTCCTAGAGAAGGGAAGTATGAATACTGAGTAAATTTGAAGGATGCCTATCAGATCCTCCTCCATCAGGAAAGCAGAATCAGCGCGGGTACAATGGTAGGATTTTCTGTACGGGGGTGATGAACAGGCTGCATGGATCTGCTCACTTTCATGTGGTGCCTTATAACTTACAAAGCACCTTCATGGACCCTGCCTTGCTTAATCCTCCAGCAACCATCCTGGCAGGGCCATCTTCAGCTGTATTTTGTTAGGACTTTAAAAGACACGGCCAAAGTCATACAGTGAGGAAATGATGGAGCCAAGGCTAGAATCCAGGCCTCCCCCCTAACACCACCTAATTGCATCTTTAAAAAAGATTGTAACTCTCTTTTGCCCTCCCCTCTCTAAAAAGACACTGGTTGATATAGGCTTATTTTTTCCTGTAGGTCTATTTTTGCAGAAATTTTATGTCAATATGTAAATAAATATTTAAATTTTGCCTTGAGAAGATTCTGGTAGCCTTGGAGATA
The DNA here is from genome assembly GCF_039906515.1 of Pseudorca crassidens. Classification (NCBI taxonomy): domain Eukaryota; kingdom Metazoa; phylum Chordata; class Mammalia; order Artiodactyla; family Delphinidae; genus Pseudorca; species Pseudorca crassidens. Next base: position 33,859,690 of record NC_090296.1, on the reverse strand, counting down.
ACTGGAGGTACCCCAAAGAGTCACGGAGCCAGGGCTGGGAAACTCCACTTTCAGGGGTCCCTGGCTGAGAGAGTCCCCTTGGCCGGTCCCTGAGGAGCCAGAGCTACTGTGGTCCTTATCAGACCAGCAAATGAAGAAGTTGGATTGGACCACATCAAAGCAAGATTTCTTCAAAAACTCCAAATCAGAGCCAGGTTCCTCTTCTTCACACCATAGAGAGTAAGTAAGAAGGACCTTCTGGGGCTGCTTCCTCTTTCAAACGAAAGGGGAATGGCTACAGGCTTGAAAGTGGCCATTTATGTCTGAGAGTAGGCGACAAGTTAAAGGCCAAGCCCAGGGACCCAGGCTCCCTGGGGCCCTGTGTTTTCCAAATTACAGCCTCAGCCACAGGGAGCCTGAGAGGCCCAACCGCTCTGCAGCCTCCAACTCTGGCTACCCACCTGGGCCCACCTGATCAGGATGTCACTTCAGACCCTCATAAGTCCTTCTCTCCTGGTCAACACCCAAATGGGTAACCCAGTCCTGGGGTCCCATTTCCCCTCCAGCTCCTTCCTCCAGGGACCTCCACCTTCACCTTGATTCTAAAACTTTTCCCGCCAAGGCCATCACCAAGATGCTATTGTCCAAACAAGAAGACTGTAGCTTCAAGTCAGGCGTCATCACTTACAAGTTTCTGACATTGGGTAAGCTACTTACCTTCTCTGGCCTCAGTTTCCTCATCTGAAAAATGGGGATAATAATAGGACTGGGTTGTAGGGTTGCTGTGAGGATGAAATGAGTTAATGTAGGGAAAGCACTTGGAGAAATGCCTGATTCCCATGGTGTATCATGTGATGAATACAAGTTATCAATCCTCCATCCAAAATACTTGTGGCCAAAGATCATAACTTTTCTCTTTTTTTAATTGAGATATAATTGACATATAATATTGTACTAGTTTTAGGTGCACAACTTAATGAGTTGATACGTATATATATTGTGAAATGATCAACTTCAATAAGTTTAGTTAACATGTCTCTCCCATAGTTACAAATTTTTTTCTTGTGATCAGAGCTTCTAAAATCTACTCTTAGTAACTTTCAAATATACAATACAATATTGTTAACTATAGTTACCACGCTGTACATTACATCCTCAGGATTTATTTATCTTATAAGTGGAAGTTTTTACCTTTTGACCACCTTCACCCATTTCTGCCACATCCACTCCCCACTTCTGGTAACCACCATCTGTTCTCTGTATCTATGAGTTTGGTGTTCTTTCTTTCTTTTTCTTTCTTTCTTTCTTTCTTTCTTTTTCTTTCTTTCTTTTTCTTTCTTTCTTTCTTTTTCTTTCTTTCTTTCTTTCTTTCTTTTTCTTTCTTTCTTTCTTTTTCTTTCTTTCTTTCTTTTTCTTTCTTTCTTTCTTTCTTTTTATCCTTTCTCTCTTTTTTTAGAGTTCACCTATAAGTAAAATCATACAGTATTTGTCTTTCTTTGTCTGACTTACTGCACCTAACTTTTCTTATTTCAGAGGGTAATATGGTATATAACCATCTCTTAACATACCTTCCTTGGTGGGTGCCAGGGCAGTGCCCCATGGTCAGGCACATTTGTGATTCTGCAGCAGATATGTCAATGTTCACTCAGAGAGGGTTAACTAAAGACAGCAAAGAGCCTCTTCAGTTCAGGTCTGGTTTTGCTGCCAGATAAGATTTGGCAGCACATTAACCACAACAAAACTGTTTTTATTGTTGAGATATTTGGATTTCAGCTTTTCAGACAAGGGATTGTGATTCATATTAATAGTATTAATAGTATTCATATTTACACATCGGGATTTTTCTGTCACCTAGAATGTAATGTGTGCTCCATGACTCCTCCCCAGGAGGCCCTGGCTCCAGAGGTCTCCCCTGCAATCTCACCCCCACCTTAATTCTCTCCCCTTGGACGCCATAGCCCATGGGGGTGGGTGCTGTACAATCTGAGATCCTTTTATGTTGATATCTGCTGCATAGCCCCATGTACCTAAGTCAAATCTTTGAGGGCAGGAAGAGTGTTTTCTAATTCTCTGGTCTTCTTAATAACAAGTACAAAGTTGAGTAGACAGTCGGTGCTTAAAAATGCCTCCTGCATGACTTCTGCTGCCCACTCTATGATTCTCCCTCTAATGTCGGCTTGCTTGGCACTAGAAGAGACCACATGGTGTCAGGAAACCATGTGGCTTCTGTGTTCACTCAGGCCTGGGTTTGCAGCCCACCAGGCACCTCACTGGCCACCTGTGTTTCTCTTTATCTCTAAGGCTCAAGTTCGCATCTGTAAAATGAACACAGTAACCCCCCAAAATGTATTGAGCATGTTCAATATACTAAAACCTTTCGTAAGCCCCTATATGCTTTAATTCACTTAATTCTCACAACGACCCTGTTGAGACTACCATTTCTCCAGCGAACGCCAGGCGCTGTGCGTAACATACAGTTTACCATTTTTTCCATTTTAAGTGTACAATCCAGTGGCATTAAGGACATACACACTGTTATATAACCATCACCACTGTCTCTTTTCAGAACTTTTCATCTTGCCCAACTGAAATTCTCTATCCATTAAGCAACAACTCCCCATGCCCCCCCAACCCAGCCCCTGGTAACCTCTGATCTACTCTGTCTCAATGAATTTGACTATTCTAGATATTTCCTATAAATGGAATCATAAAATATTTATCTTTTTGTGCCTGGTTTATTTCACGTAGCATAATGTTTTCAAGGTTCATCTACATTGTAGCATGTGTCAGAATTTCCTTCCTATTTATGGATGGATAACATTCTATTGTATATCTATACCACATTTTGTTTATCCATTCATCTGATGATGGACACTTGGGCTGCTTCCACTTTTTGGCTATTGTGAATAATGCTGCTGTGAACATAGGTGTACACATACCTGTTCAAGTTCCTGTTTCAATGCTTTTGGATATACAAATACCAGGAAATGGAATTGCTGGATCTTATATGGTAATTCTATGTTTAATTTTTTGAGGAATCGCCAAATTATTTTTCCACAGAGGCTTCAATACATTTTAGTTATTATTTCTTCATCCATTCACTCATCACACAAACAATTAGTGCGTGTCATCCATGTGCAGGCACCTTGCTAGGCTCTGGGAACTCACGGGGAGGTCGTAGCTTGGCAGCACATAGGAGGCACAGGCAACGGTACAAACAGTACAAATGCACGGCTTGGGCTTCTTCCCTGTTTGCCCCGGTTTACCTCCCCATCTACCTCCTCTTATCAACAATCTGATGACTCTTTCTCAGCACCGTTCCCGTTTCACAATCGTCTCTCCCACCACAGTTCAAAAACCTCTCCACACACCTGCAGGCTGAGAGAAGCCCCTTCCAGACTCTCCTTATTCCCACCTTTCTACCTTCCTTAAGACTACTTTGAATCACATCACCTTCCCTGAAGCTTGCAGAAGCTCTCGGCCATCATTAAGCTCTCACTTGCCAGTCATGGATCTACAACCTCTCTCCCATCCCATTGGTCTTCCTTACTGTCTGGTCCCCTAGGCAACCATCCCCACCCCCCGCCCTCCCCAAGCATCCTCACACACCCCTCGCTGTCCCTCTATTCCTCCTTCTTGGTGTCTCCTCAGCTGCCCTGGGGTCCCTGCCGGGCCCAGCCTGCCTTCAAAGTGTAGCAAAAGTTGGATTTTCCATCCAGAAATACGAAACATTCTTAGTTACATAGTCTCATTCTTTTGTGAAGGCTTTCTTATGAATCCCACCCTGAAGCTTCAGGCCACTCCTATTTTACCGAATCAATTTGGTTTTAACAAATTTCTGTACATGAACCCTCTCTCACCACCTATTTCCATTATAAAATTGGAAGATGGTTTGAAAGAAAATGAGCTCATGGAAGGTCTCCCAAATGTCTGCTGGGGCAACGATGGGTTCCCATCCCAAGGACCTGGAGGGTCATGTTCCACACCGTTCCCCTGGGAACCACAGTTTGGGTCCTGTTCTACAACGTTCCTTGGGGAACCCCGGCCTTTTACTTTCACCCTCTCTTGGGCCCCTTTCTGCTAGAGGTCTTCAGTAGGACTCAGGCTCAGCGGTAGAGAACTGCCTTGAGGTGAGCTTGTCCCTCCTTTTCTCCTACCCTGTGGTTGGCAAGATTTTCCCAATGGGCTGCTTGTTGCTTTCAGGCCTTTTGGAGCCCACTTACCTGTGGAGGTTAACGTATAGATCCCCTCTTGACATCCCCCAAAGTCTCTAGCTCACGTCGAATCACATGGTTTCCTAAATCCCAGTTTTCTCAAACGGGAGCAATGGGGAACTTCAGTTTTCCCTTCTCTTCTCCACCTCCCACTCAGTTCTCACAGCTTCCTCTTAGGCCCCTCGACCCATAACTGGCTGGGAATTCATGCTCAGCCAGCCTGAAACATTAGCATACCTAAAACCCACATTTACATTTTATTACTTTGCAGGAAGACGACTTACAATACAACCTACAATAAATGGAAGAAAAGAGAAATTGACACAAGTTCTCCTGGGTGGAGGGTGGGCGATATATACCTATATATTATTTTTAAGACTTTTTCTTTAATGAGAAGGTGATTAATGAAGTAGCCAGGCCTGTGGTATGCCGGGTATCTTATACCACTGGTGTTTCTGCTTCATTTACCCAATTCTTTTTTTTAACCAGAGGAATTTTTCCCTAATGGGGAATCCCCTGATTTTGCATTCCGAGCTCTCCAAATTTAGTTCCTCCCCTCTTTTTGTTTTGTATTTATCTGTCAAACACAGCCAGACTGAGAAAGTACACTTTGAAGTGCTGGGGTGGAACATTTCTTAAGGTCTACTGTGGGCTGTGGATTTCTTAACTTCAAGCCTTGAAAAAGGATAAATCATTCCAGGGCACCAATTGGCCAATTTTATGCATTAGAAACTCTACGATAAATTTAAGCAAACTTGCTGGAATTCAGTTTCACATCGATCTTGTTGGTCCAATGAGTTGATGCTATGTTATATGACAGCAGGGCTCTACAGGGTCCCTGAAAAGCAAGGGCCACACAAGCCTTTGAGAAAACTCTCCTTAACTGACGCAGCTGACCCTCTCCTACTCGGTCAGCTCACAGCTCCCAGAACATACCTGCTGCTGACACCGTCACCCCATCCCGCATCAGGACCCTCCTCTCAGCCTGCACCATAAGCAAAGGCTGGTGACACCTGGGGACAGAATATCCAGAGATGCCCTTCAGCTTGTGCAGTGTCCGGAGAAGAACACTGCCTCCCGCTCTCAGTGGCTCTGCTAAGATCACAATGAATACGAAGGGAAAATCAGACCATCCAGAGATGCTGCTCAGGGACCCATCATTGAAAAACTTTCGGGGGAGGATGCCCAGGGCAGCAGCCCTGTCTAAGGCCATCCCCCGGCACTCCACTTGGACTCCACACCCTCGTGTTGCCCAGGGGTGTCACTCTGCACTGGGTGCACTCTCCCTGCCCAGTTTCTCCTCCTCTACTGAAGCATTCCCATCAGTGCACACACATGTTTTACTACTTTCCATCTAGAAAGGAAGGAAGGAAGGAAGGAAGGAAGGAAGGAAGAGAGAGAGAGAGAGAGAGAGGGAGAGAGAGAGAGAGAGGGAGAGAGGGAGGGAGGGAGGGAGGGAGGGAGGAAGGAAGGAAGGAAGGAAGAAAGAAAGAAAAAGAAAGAAAGAAAGAAATCCCTTGGAACGAGGTCATTCTTCAGCTACCACCCTATTTATCGTCTCCCTTTTGGAATAAAATTCCTCAAAAGAATTGATTTTCACAGTCACTACCCTCTCTCCTCCCATCTTCTCTTGAACCCTTTACAGCTGGGCTTTGCTCCCACCACTCCCCTGAAACTACTCTTGCCAAGGGTTACAACAGTACTCACTGGTCAATTCTCAGTCCTCATCTTCCCCACCTCTCAGCACCATTGGGCCAGGAGACCACTCCCTCCTTCTAGAAACTTCTTTCTCCCAACATGTCTCCCAACATGCCTGTCTCTGATTCTACCTCCCTCGCCACTGTTTTCAGTCCACCTGGCTAGGTCATCCTTAACTCCAGGCTCCATCCTAGCGTCCCTCCTTTTCTCTGGCTATGCTCACTCTGGGGGTGACCGCATCCCATCCCTGCTTTGAGAGGCACCCATATGCGGATGAGTTTGCATCCTGGCTCTGACCTTTCCTAGCTGGGTGACCTTGGAGAAGTCATGTAACCTCTCCGTGCCTGGGTCTCCTCTTCTCTAAAATGAGGTGAATAATAGAATCCTGTTCATAGGGTTGTTATTACAAGGATTAAGTGAGTTGATACCTGCAGAGCACTAAGACATGCCTGGTGGGTTTATGAAGTAAATGCTCTTCCCACCCCTTCACCTGGCCAACCTCAGCTCACACTCTAAGTCTCGGTGTAAATGTTACTGCTAGATTTCTATGTGCCTTCTTCTCCTTGTCACACTTATAAAATTGTGATGGATACATTACCTCTGTGGTTGTTGTATCTCTCTGCTACCTGGTTAGCCCCTGGAGAGCAAGGACAGCACCCTCCTTTGCTCTATCCCCAGCACCCAGAGTGATGGGGGCCTGAGGGGGGCCTCCATGAAGAGTCACTGGATGGGTGAATGAACCACCAAACACATGAATAGATGGACTCTAAGTGGCTGCTGTGGCCATGGGGCTTAATTAAGGGGGTGGATCTCTCCTAAGAAAGGGGCTGAAGAAGGATCTTGATTAGGACACACTGAAGAGTCTGGGCCCTGGGCGAGGCTGTGAACTCGCATCACCATGACCACCATGGAGGCTCCTGTGTCCCTCTGTGCCCAGCTCCTGTGCCCTGGATGACAAAGCTTTATCCTGCAGCTGTGGTTGGTGCATCTGAGCCACCTGATGTTCTGTGGCTGAACAAGGTCCAAGCTAACCTCCAAGGTACGGGAGGCAGGGATTCAGTTTATACCTGAAACTGAGATTCAGTAAAGAGCTGGTATTTCTGAAATGGACTTATTCTGGCCAGTCTGATGCCATAGAGGCAGATGGACCTGGACTGAATCCTGGCTCTGCCCCAAGTCACTTGTGTGATCCTGGGAAGAAATGGTTGAAACACTGGGCCTTCAGTTATAAAATAATAACATTCCTAGTGTTGTTGGGAAGATAAAATGAGGTGCTATGCTTAGCACATGGTGGAAATGAACATTTTTACTTCCCTTTCTCCAACATGGAATAGAAGTTTTCCACAGGCAAGGAAAATGATAGAGATAAAAAAGCTCCAGGAAGGAGCAAAGCGTTTGCCGCATCATGAATTACATGTGTTTGACCTTGGGTAGGGTGAATTCAAGCATGACTCAATTCAATTCAACTCAACTCATTAAAAAACTATTTGTAAGGACCCTACTTTGGGCAAGGCTATGTGACAGCCTAAGGAGAAGATAGCAAAATTTCAATTTCATACCTCTCTCTTTTTGTTCCTCTAGAACTCTGTGTGTAAAGCCATAAGGGACTTTTTTTTAAAGTCTTTAAAGTCCTGCTGTTAATCCCCTGATTCAGATGGAACAAGTTTTAATGAGGGGAGGAAATTATTGCTTGAGTACCAACACTGTCAGATGCCTTCAAGTGCTTTCTGATGAAATTCCCCCCGCCACCAGGTGATGCAGGTATTCTGAACACATCACTGAAATGAAGCCCCATCTCTAGAGTTCCAGCAGGCAGGGTCTCCATGAAGGACTGGAAAAGTCCCCAAGACTCAGAGTGCACTTAAACATTCTGCCATGACTTGGGGCTTTAGGGAGAGACCAGAGGAGCCAGTTCAAGCTTGCCGAAGTCCTAAGCCCTAAACATACCATCTGCAATGTGATTCAAAATAAAGACACTACAAATTCATAAAATGCAAAATTTGCGTGTATGCTGAAGTTAAAATTGCTTCTTCTTAAAACTGTATCTCTTTCCAAACACAATGTTCTGGATAATTTTATCAAAGCTGCATTTTTTTTCCTTATTGCTTTGGGCCCTCTGACTTGCTAGTGCCCTAATGAGGCCTTTGGTCTGCCTATTGGGTTGGGGAGCAGCCAGTGTCTGCTGGGTCCTCACAGATCAGGGGTGAATGAGGTCAGGCAAGGCCAGCTATGTCCAAAGCCCACTGCTGAGGAGTTATCAACTCTAAACGTTTCATAGGGGCGTCCCTTATAAGCACGACTTAGAGAAGCAGAAAGCACTGATGAGGCCCATGAGATAACCAGATAGAGAGATAACTAGAGAACTGCTTCAAGGTCAGTGGATTTGGTTGGATGCTCAAACTCATCTTCACTTCTTTTTTCCCCTCTCACATGAAAAGAAAAGATAGATGTGTAACCTCTCCATGGGTCGGCGCAAGTTTTTCAGGTAGAAAATCTTGGTCCCCGTCGAATAACTCCCGGGGCTCAGAGGGTTCCTTGGGAAATCTGTTGGCAGTTTCTTGTGGTCTTAGACCCAGATGTTACTCTCCAACAGGCCTTGTGATCATGATTTTAAGTATCTCTGGGAAGACATTGAAAGAACACAGCCTCAAAATAATACTCGGCCTTAACCTCCTAAGGAACACATAGCAAAAATGGCATAATACCCATTGTTGCCAAGGATGTAGGGAAACAGCAATTCTCATAAACTGCTGGAGGGAGTGTAAATTGATATTTCGTTTTTGGAGCACAAATTATAAAACCTATCAACATGTTAAATGTGTACACATCTTCTCTGACTCAGTCATTTCATGTCTAGAATTTTATCCCACAGAGGTACATTCACACAAGTGCTCAACAATATATGAGCAAAGATATTCACTGCAGCCATTTTTGTCATTTTTTTTAAAACAGGAAATAACCTAAATGTCCATTAATAAAGGAATAGTTAAATAATCTGTTAAATATCTGTTTTGTGGTATATTACACAGCAGTTTAAAAAAATAAGGTTAAGGGCTTCCCTGGTGGTACAGTGGTTGAGAGTCTGCCTGCCAATGCAGGGGACACGGGTTCGTGCCGCGGTCCGGGAAGATCCCACCTGCCGCGGAGCGGCTGGGCCCGTGAGCCATGGCCGCTGAGCCTGCGCGTCCGGAGCCTGTGCTCCGCAACGGGAGAGGCCGCAACAGTGAGAGGCCCGCGTACCGCAAAATAAAAATAAATAAATAAATAAATAAGGTTAAGATCTACCTACATGATATAACATGGAAAGAAGCCCACAACTGCTCATTAAGTTAAAAACACAAGTTTTCAAACAGTATGAACCAAATTATATTTTTTTAAAAAAAAGTATGTACATATATATTTGTATAAGCATAGGAAACATTAGGAAGATATTATGTCATTTGGGGGGAGGGGCTCTGGGTATGGGGTAGAGGATGTGGGACTTTTATTTGTTTTTCTATATCAAATTTATATTTTTTTCTTATAAGGAACATATGTGACTTTACTATTAAGGTTGTTTTATTTTTTTTAAGAAAGTATGGAGGCCTTTGGTGACGTTTTGTCAACAACACATGCCACGACCAGAGTCAAGACCACCTCACCTCCATGAACACTGTTCCAGGCTCCGTACTCTTCTGAGTATGCTGAACCCAAAGCTTTCAGAGAAAGATGCAAGCTCACCTCCTGCCAGGGGAGAGGAAATGCTCACTGCTCTGTCTGCTTGTTGCAGACAGAAAGAGCTTTGCAATTTACACGGTGCCTTCCCTAAGGTATCTCCCAACAGCCTGGGAAACGACAGGACAGGATTTTTTACTTCCATTTCTACAGGGGAGTCTGGGGGTAGAGATGTGGGAGTTACTGATCCAGCCCCTGATCACATGACTGGAAAGTCAGAGAGCCACCCCTGGATCTGGTCAGAAGCAAGATAAGCCGCTGTGCTCTCTCCCAGTGAAGGAGCATACCTGTCACCAGGACCAGACAGGAGGTGCCACTGGGCCAAAGCAGGCTCTTCCTGGTCAGGGCTCGGTGGAAACAACCCACATTGTCTCCTAACTTTTCATTTTCAAGCTGACACAGTCAAATCTGACTGTGAAATCTGACACGTCAGGGACCCATCCTGGCTCTTGAAACTAGGTATCTTTGCACGGCTCTGTCTTCCGCCATCTGTTGCTTAGTAATGCATTGGTTTGGGCTGAATTGTGTCCCCCCAAAATTCATATGTCGAAATCCTGACCATCAGTGCCTCAGAATGTCACTGAACTTGGAGATAGCATCTTTAAAGAGGCTATTAAGTTAAAATGAGGTCATTAGGGTGGGTCCTAATCCAATATGACTGGTGTCCTCATAAGAAGAGGGAATTTGGACGCACAGATACAGAAGGAAGACGATGTGGAGACACAGGAATGGCCACCCACAAGCCAAGGAGAGCCTCCTGGGACGGGTCCTTCCCTCACGGCCCGGGGAAGGAACCAACCCTGCCGACACCTTGATCTCGGACTTCCAGCCTCCAGAACTGAGACAATGAACTTCTGTTGTTTGAGCCACCTGGTCTGTGGCACTTTGTTACAGCAACCCCAGCAAACTAATATATGCATCTCTCAGAAAACAATTTTGTATTCCTTACCTCCCAAATTCTTGAGAGAGGACCTCGTTTTCCTGTACAAATCATAATATCATCTAAAAAATTCTCAAGAGACCTGCATTAAGATAGTCCAGCTTGGGCTTCCCTGGTGGCACAGTGGTTGAGAGTCTGCCTGCCGATGCAGGGGACACGGGTTCGTGCCCCGGTCCGGGAAGATCCCACATGCCGTGGAGCAGCTGGGCCCGTGAGCCATGGCCGCTGAGCCTGCGCGTCCGGATCCTGTGCTCCGCAACGGGAGAGGCCACAACGGTGAGAGGTCCGCGTACCGCAAAAAAAAAAAAAAAAAAGATAGTCCAGTTCTACAAAATAATCAGTCCTACAGTCCTAGACTAAGAATTCTTTAGGTGGAACCTCTCAACAATAAGTGAGGAGGACAAATGTGCCTTGGGTAACTCTAGCTTAGCAAATGTCTGTAGGTGAAGCCAGGTGGTGGGAACAATTCCAAGAAGGATCTGGGCCCATCTGAAGATGAAGAACCCAGCATTGTTTTGCTTCAGAGTCCTCGGTCTATTCACAGATAAAATGAAATCCCTCAGCATATGAATCCTAGGAAATAGGAAGCCCTTTAATTTGTTCCAAAGAAGACAATTTCTGTTTTAAAAGTAGGGATTTATGTATTTTTATGATAAAGTAATACTCCCTTTTAGAAATTTTGGAAAATATAGAAAATGTAGAAAAAAGAAGAAAATCACTATAACCCTACCACCCCAAGACCGTCTTTGTTTACATTTTTGTGTATTTTTGCTTTGTTTTACATAGTTGTATTTCATAATTGAATACAGTTATATATACAGTTTTACATACTTTTTTATTTATAAAGCATTCCTGCATGTTATTATAATCTCTCTGTAAACATTATTTGAAATGACTGCAAAATATCCCATCGAGTTGATCAGTTTTCTCAAATGTGAACTGCAGAACATCTGCATCAGAATTACATGACGTACGTTAAAAATGCAGATTTCTGGATCTCATCCCAGACCCATTAAGTCAATCTCTAGGAGTGGAGGCTGAGAATCCTCAGCTTAATAAGCTTCTCAAGTAACTCATAAAGTTACAAAAACTTGAAAACCACTGAAATTGGTGTAACCAGAGTTTGATACCACCTTACCCCAAATGTTGCACATTTCCATTGTTTGCAATTTCTCCATTTATATACAACTGTGTGAAGAACATCTTCATGCATAAAGCATATTGCAAATTTTACAGCATTGCCTTACGATGGTTTCCCAGAAGTGATACTATTTTGAAAGATATGAACATTTTAAAGACTCTTGATAACACACAAAACACCTGTACACACATTCAAGCACATAGCTTGCTCAGGTGTCAGGGAGAAGTCAGTTGCCAATTACTTATCTGTATTCCTGATATATACTAGCTTTTCTTTTCCAGCTCTCTTTTCAACAGAGTTCTATCTTTCCCACTGAAAATATTGAGTTGGATCACAATAAAGTAGGCAAGGAATGAGCAGACAGTCAATAAAATGTCCTTTATTGATACATAAAAGACTCTGGCCTAACCCCATGGAAAACCAGGGCCACAGATAACCACGGGCACTCCAGGGATTATAGATGCTAACCAGAACTCAAAACAGACACAGTATCACCCCATGCACCCCTGTCCCACATGCCCCAAGAACAGTGCTCTCCTGGACTCAAGGTAATGTGTCAACTTGAAGGCAAATGCACAGCAAGGATGGGTATAGGTAGAGGCTGGGTTCACCCTCCCCACTGAGGAGAAATCATCTTTCAAAGAACAAAGAACACAGCAGCTGGCAGGATTTGGGGACCCCGATGAGGAAAATTGGTTTACAGAGCCATGATGCACTCATGGTAGGGCAACTTACAAGCTGACAAATGGAATGTCAAATGCATAGCCAGGGACTTCCCTGGTGGTGCAGTGTTTAAGAATCTGCCTGCCAATGCAGGGGACACAGGTTCCAGCCCTGGTCCAGGAAGATCCCACATGCCACAGAGCAACAAAGCCCACATGCCACAACTACTGAAGCCCATGCTCCGCAACAAGAGAAGCTACCGCAATGAGAAGCCCGCCCACGCACCGCAACGAAGAGTAGCCCCCGCTTGCTGCAACTAGAGAAAGCCCGCCTGGAACAACGAAGACCCAACGCAGCCATAAATAAATAAATAAATAAATAAATAAATAAAAATAAATAAATTTTAAAAAGAAAATGCATAGCCAGCATACTGGTATTTGACTGTGTGTTGAAAATGGCTCAGAGCAGGGGCGGGTTGGAAGGAAATGATATGGAGATAACGGCCAGCTAAAGCAGCCCACTCTGCCACTGCATCAGGGCAATGAGAACTCATTCATTTGTTTAACTGGCCTTTATACAGCATTTCCCACGGGCTAGGCTGTGGTCTAAAAGCTTTACAAATGCTAACTTGTTCAAGCCCCACGATTAAGCCTGTAAGGTATCACCCCCATTCTACAGATGAGGAAACCGAGACACAGCAAGGCCAAGTAACTTAACCAAAGTCATGCAGCTAATAAGTAGAGAAGCCAATATTTAAATCCAAGCAGTCTGGCTCCAGAGCCTAGGCTTTTGGTCACTGCTCTGTTCTGCCTTAGAAGAAAAAACTAGGAAGCTTTGGGAACCCAGCACACAGAAAGAAATTTTAGAAAAATTTTAGAAAACTCAGGTTGTTCATTACAAACCAGTCTTTCAGCGCCAGTCTTCTACTGGTGAAGAAGAAGCCACGCCCAACCCCTTGGTCACCCTGCGTGCTGGCTCCAGACTGCGGCATCTAAACCCCTGGGGTACCCTCTCCCTTGTACAATAACTCCTCCCCTTAGGGATCACCTCTGTATTTTACATGACGGACTGCAAAATCCATCATCAGAACCCCTCACCCCTTGCCTCCAAGGCCTTCCGCCACTGCAACTAATTATGCGTGCTGTAAACTCCCATGTGGAAACAATCTACAGGATTTCCCACCAAACCTGGCTGGCTGGCAGCTTGCATGCCTGCACTGAAGCAAGCCTGCCTCCCCTTTTAAACAAACACATTAAGTTAATAATAACACCAACCACGTCTGACAGCCACGTTTACTAATTAATTCTCATTTGTTCCTTCTGTTAGGCAGGGGGCTAGGACCTGCCCAATTGACTGAGGAACTGACTTCTCTTAAGATGGCACCAGAAAGCTATCGGAGAGTTTAACTGAGCACCTTCCGTCCTGTTCAGCCTTGCACACTGGGCTGGTGGCCTCACCTAAGCTCCCTGAAGGCCATGTTTGGGACAGAGAAGAGCCTAGAATTGCCTCTGCTCACATCAGGTAGTGAGCTGTCCTGCCCCTGGACATGAGTACAGGCCGCTCCTCGAAACCTCCCCTTCCGTTCACCTGGCAGAGCCAATGCTCACCATCCTCCCAACCACTCCTAGGAAGGCTTGATTGTGACCTCATCACCGATGAGCAAGCGTGGCTCTGAAAGGTCAAGTGACTTGCTCAAGGTCACACAGCTTGGAAGCAACAAGACCTACTGTCTGCAGCCTCACCCTTTGCCCAGGGATGATTGGTTAAGAAATTTGTTCCAGGGGATGTAACAGACAGCTTGCAGGAGGATGGAAGTCTCTGTACCTGGCCTTGGGCTCTGACCACCAGAACCCACCCTCTCACCCCACACCTGCCCCCAAAGGCCTTTGGGCTCTGGGCATTCGAGAGCTGAACTGTTTGCAGGCTCTGGAGGAAGAAGGGCAGATCCTTCTGGAAAGTTTCTCCTACTCCACAACCTCTGTTCCTCTAATAAGTTTACCCAAAGGATGCTGTTGCCTGGGTCACACAGCCCTGGACGGATGGCTTCAGCCATGTCATCGCTGGATTGCAGCCCAAACTGTTTTCAGTTCATGGCATCCCAAGATTAGGAAACGTTCTCTCTCTGCTTATCGTAACCTCACCCTCTATCTTCTCTCCCTTCTGTAACATTTACTGAGCCCTTTGAAGTGCCAAATGCTCCACTGGAACCATTAACATTCTAGATCGTGTTTAGTTCCTGCAGCAACCCTACAAGGCATGTATTGTAACCGTGGTGCTGGTTTTACAGACGTGGAAATTGAGGCACAGACAGCTTTGTGCGTGACGGGTCATGTGACTGGCATGCGGCAGAAATGGCGTCTGCCTTCGAACTCCAGGTTCCAGACACCGGGCTCCGGCTGACAGGAGGCACCTTTCACAAGGTCCCACCTCCCCCACTCCCGTTGCAGAGGCTGTTGAACTCTCGGGGCCAATGGCCCCATAGTCACATTTTTCAACTGGGGCTGGCCTCTGGGGCTGGTTACAGCCGTGTGTCATCTCGGAAGAAGACTCAGGGTCTCTGATGCAAAAGCCAACGCCCTCACCTCTACCCTGGTTGGGCAAGTGGTATCAGCTGACTCCGAGGGCCGAGAGCCCCAGCTTCCTGAGGCTGCACTAA
Organism: Pseudorca crassidens; assembly: GCF_039906515.1. Taxonomy (NCBI): domain Eukaryota; kingdom Metazoa; phylum Chordata; class Mammalia; order Artiodactyla; family Delphinidae; genus Pseudorca; species Pseudorca crassidens. The sequence goes on along the minus strand of NC_090296.1, from coordinate 33,844,685 downwards.
GGGAAAAAAGGGAGTGCACTTGACTTCCTGCTCTGTCTGGGCCCGGCTCACCACGTCCCGCCGGCATCGCTGTGGTGGCCGAGACTTAATGAGTAATAACACCATTGGGCTCTTCTGGAACCTCAAACCTCCGTATTTTCCCAGGGCCTCGCTAAGGACCCACTGTTCTGTGAAAAACACGACCTAATGTATCCTCGTGATACTCTCATGAGCCAGAGGGAGAGCGGTGGTCAAAGGGGCCCTTCTCCTTCTTGAAAAAGTGGAGACACAAGGGCCTCCCTGGTGGCGCAGTGGTTGAGAGTCCGCCTGCCGATGCAGGGGACACGGGTTCGTGCCCCGGTCCAGGAGGATCCCACGTGCCGCGGAGTGGCTGAACCCGTGAGCCATGGCCGCTGAGCCTGCGCGTCCGGAGGCTGTGCTCCGCAACGGGAGAGGCCACAACGGTGAGAGGCCCGCGTACCGCAAAAAAAAAAAAAAAAGTGGAGACACTGAGTCACAGAAGGGAGATTGGGTTTGCCAGCAGTTAATAGCAAGAACTGAAACTCAGGTCCCATTATCCGCCAGGAGACCAGAGCCACAGGGCCCCTCCACCCATCCTGATCCAAGAAAGAATGATGCTTTCTAGGTCTCTAAAGGCAGCTGGCCTAGAGGCAGCTCCAGGGCACTTGTTTAAAGAAAGGCAGTGGCCCTGATGCGAAAGAACCCAGACAGCTGGAGTGAACAGTTTGGCCATTATCTGCAGGCCTCCCCACCTTCCCCTCCCGCCTAACCGCCCTGCCCTGAGATAACACCCAGGGGCCGCTCTCTGAACACCACCGGCTGCCTATGGACCCCGCCTTTCCTCTATGCTGGCATCCAAACAACAGAGAGCAAAGATACTGTTTGCCCAGAGAGCTTAGCTTGAACCCTGTGCTGGCCCGGCCGCGCTGGCCTCCACAGCAAGGTCCAGCTCAGGGGTTTCTCGCCACCTCACCTGCCTCAGGCAGATCCATTCAGCAGAGAGCTGGCAGGCAAGCCTGTGAAGCAAGGCGGCCTGTCTCAGTGAGCAGGGATCGTGTAGCTGACTCGAGCCTCCAAGGCTGGGTCTGGGCCTTAGGGCCTCTTTTGAGATGGCCGAGCAGGATGGGCAAAGCCTGAGAGGGTGGCTAGGCACTCTGATTCCCTCTTCACAGCCCCCAACTCCTGACTCTGCCCTTTCAGGCCTCCTCCCCTGACTCCTACCCCTCAGCTGGCTTCTATGACTCCCGTGGTCACCCGATTGGTCTCCCGGTTCAGACCCACCCAGGCAAACCGCTAGGCCTCAGTTTCCTACCAGTCTTCCTGGCCCACCCCTGGTGAATGGCTTCGGCTGAGAACATTCGAGCTGGAAGGACCCCAAAGAGCCACCGCCAGCATTTCACAAATGAGGAAACCGTGACCCACAGAGGCTTAGTGACAGGCCCAGGTCCCCTATTTGGTAATAGCAGAGCCGAACTGGTGTCCGAGAATTCAAGAAATGTTTGCTCCCCCAACCTGCACACAGAAAGTCAAATTAAGGTAATTGGGGTGGTGGGTGGGGTTAGGAGGAGAATAAGTTTCATCCATTTACAGATGAGGAAACCGAGGCCCACAAGGGTAAAGGGGGCTTCCCAAGGCCCCACGTTCACAGTTTGTTAGTGTGATCTCCTAGATACAGACTAAGTGGATGAGAGGCCCCAATCCTACTGGTGACAGCCAATGTCCAGACAGTGTGATTTTGTAACCTCAGTTAGTCACCTATTAACAAGAAGCTCTGAAAATCCTTTGGCAGGGCTGCCGTAAATCCCTCCTGTTACAGGGTACTGTATACATCTCTGTTCCCAGGAGAGCTTCTCCACATGGGGATTCAGTTCCCAAGTCAGAAAAGAAGCCAATGAATCAGAAAAGGAATAAGGGCCAGGTAGTACTTTCATTTTTATAAAAAACGGTTAATGAAGAAAGTTCTAAATTATTCAAGTCGCCAAATCACTAGCTCCTGGAGAACTCCTACTCATCCTTCAGTTGTGGGTACCTTGTGGCACTACAAGGCCTGGCTTTACACCCCAGCTCAGTAGCTGTGTGAACTTGGTCAAATTTCTCAGTCGCTTTGAGCCTCAGTTTTCTCACCTGTCAAATGGGAATATTACCTCCCTTTCTGCCTCTGTGTGAGATTGAAATTAGAAAATGGATAAAAACGAATGCTGTGATTTGTAAAGTGTTCTACAAACATAGGCAATTATTCGCGATTAACATAATATTCTCCTGATATTTGAGACAGGCTCTTGGTGGGGAGAGGGGAGGGGGATTTAGGTAACTCAGCCAGGTTGCTCCCACCATCCTGATTTAATGAGCCCCTCTTAGTTATTGAAGCTCTTCTCTCATTGTGCTTGGCTGGTTCCATCAGCTCTTCCTGAACTCTGCAATCTCCGCTCACCTGCCCACACATCCCACAGTCCCTCTCCCCAGCAGGCGTCAGCCTACCCTGACCACAGAGGATGGAGCCCCCAAGGGCTCACCCTCGCCCTCTCCCACTCCCAGCTCCCCTTCAATTGGTGAGCTGACCAAGTGATCTGGGGAAGCTGGCGAGGCCCCTCCCCTCCCTGCAGAGACATCACAGTGTGAACCAGAGGCTGGCTAACCCCCAGTCCTTAAGGCAGAGCCTCTCAGGTCAGTCAGGGGCTTCCTGTGGGGGGTCAGAAGTGGGCTTGGGCCAGGCTGGTGGCAGCATCTGGTACCTCCCTTTTTTTTTTTTTTTTTAGCGGCACGCGGGCCCCCCACTGCTGTGGCCTCTCCCATTGCGGAGCACAGGCTCTGGACGCGCAGGCTCAGCAGCCATGGCTCACGGGCCCAGCCGCCCCGCGGCACGTGGGATCCTCCCGGACCGGGGCATGAACCCACGTGCCCTGCATCGGCAGGCGGACTCTCAACCACTGCGCCACCAGGGAAGCCCACCTCCTATCTTCTGAATCCCACACTAAATCAGAGGGAGGGGCAGGGAACTAGCATTTACTAATCCTCTATTATGTACCCACACTAGGGCTACTTCCCATAACCCATGGGAGGGTATTATTACCTCCGTTTAACAGATGAGGAGAAACAGGTTCCAAGATGCTAAGAAATGTATCCACAGTCACACAAGATAGAAGGGATGGAACAGGAATATAAATCCAGGGTTCTCACCTCTTGGCTTGGGTAGGGGGGACGGCATACACCATGGTCATTTCTGACTCTGTGTATAGCAGGGTTACGGGAGCAGATGAAAAGAAAGCATAAGATTCCATGGACTTCTGGGTTTTTTTTTTTATGATTTCACAATAAATACTGAAAGTGAGTATCAAAGGTAAAAATAGTTGCTGTCAGGGTAGATATCTTTAATATTGTTGTATTACCTTCTCAGTAAAAAAATACCAGAAGGATTCCTTCCCAACAATTTCCGGTTCCCAGCTAAGGTATATAAACAGTAGCAACTAATATTCATTGACCACTTAATTGCACAAAGTCTTATAAAAGAACACCCACATTTAACCCACCAATGGCTATGCAGTAGGTACTACAGCGTTGTTACCAGTTTTACAGATGAGGAAACTGAGGTGCAAAAGTGATTTCCCCCAGGTCACTGAGGTAGTTAGAACATTTGAACCCCAACAGTCTGATATTGGAGCCTGTACCCTGACCCTTTAAACTTAATATTATCCTGGGACTTCCTGGACCAAGGATGGAGCTTGAGCCAATGAAGATATCTACTGTGAGCTGGTGCCAGAGTCAGTAAGCACTCAGTAACCATTGAGTGGAATGGAAGGAAGGAAGGGATAAGTAGAGAGCAAATGGATGACTTCCTGGGGGGGTCTCAGGGGTAATACACACACATGGAAATGTTGAGTTGGCCATCAGCAACTGGATCCTTCTAACTGCCACCCTACAAGGACAAGATGGGGATGGCAACCAGATGCAGACAGCTTCAAGGGAATCAGGCCCTACCAGCATGAGGTGCAGCTCAACCCTCAGTCTGGATCCCACCTGTCCTACTTCAGAGATGTTGACCACCAGGGCAACATCACCAGTCTGGCATCATCTCAAACCATCCAAGGCTGGGCTGAGGGACCAGACAGATGCCTACCACAGATGAGGTGGCGGTCAGGAGGAACACCCATGGGAGGGAGCCCCAAACCCACAAGCATTTGCTGAGCACTGACACTGGAAGGCAACCAGGTAAGGCCGATGAGGCTTCTGTTCTGGGAGTTAACCACCTAAGACTATCTCAGAGTTGACTGTGGTTCCCACTTCTCCGTAGAGGAAAGTGTCCTGGAGTCCTCCCACCTCCCATTCCAACCAATCCACCGTTGCTCTTTTATTTTCCCCTCCCTCCAGGTGCCCCTTCTTATTTCTCTCTGCCCCCCCCACCCCCACCCCATGATCCAGCCCCTGCCTGCCTCTGCAGTCCCATCACTCACCACTGCTTTCTTCTCCCTCTGGGTCTCACAAAACACCACTACTCTCTTTTTCTCCCAAATACCCCAGTCTCTTTCACTTCCTCGGTGCTTTCATCTGCAGTATGTCCTCTGTCCGGGATGCTCTTCCTCTGTACCTCTCTCGATTATCTAGACAATCCTGCTCACCCTTCAGAAAGTCTTCCCCAACCATCAGGAAGGTTGGGTCCCTGCCGTATGCTTCCACAGCACATCCTGCCTTGGCCCATCATTCATATAGACACTTAATTGCTTTTGATCTCCATGGGGGCATGGACCATGTCTATTTTGCTCATTGCTCTATCCCTATTCCCTAGCACAGCACCTAGCACAGAGCAATTACTCTTCTATTGTTTTTAGCTTCCCAGCTATAGTACAGTTCTGACTTTCTTTCAGGGAGGCTAAGGAACACAGCACTGAAAAAGGAAGGCGGGGAGTCCTTGAATTAGCTTAAGCATAAGCCTTAAGCATAAGACTCTACTGTGGCTTGAAATCCTTTCCCAGAGACCCAGGAGGCCAGGGGAGAGGCAGAGTTGCCATACCCACTGCTTTTGGGGTGCAAAGCCCCACTCCTATGTGAAAGCCTTGTATTTCAGCTCAAGCCCTTGCCTAGCCAGCTTTCTGCAGGAAGTCCGGGCTGGGAGTGGGAGGTAAGGGAGAGATCCATAAGCCACTCAGGACTTGGCCAGCGGAAAGCAAGCCTCAGTCCAGGAACCCCACACTGCCTTCCGCCCACATATCCTCCACACCCACCCTCAGGGACCAGCGGCAAGAACCCAAGCTTGTGTAAACAAGGCCACAGGAAAGCAAGCACCCTTATCTGTTATCAGTTCTCTTTCTCCAGCTCAGCTACTTGGCTGGAACAGCAGCCAGGAGGTGGGAGCTGGCCAGACTCCTCCCCTTTTCTCCTTTATCTTTTCTCCCTGGCCAGCACCACCTCCTCCCCTGTGGCTTGAGCTCCCTGGGGTCACTGCTCCCGCCAGCTGGAGAAGGGAGGCGGTCCTATCTTAACAACCCAAGTCAAGGCCAAGTCTCTGATTGTCTGCACTGGGGAGGCTCCCTTCTCCCTCCTTCCTTCCCTCCCTGCTCCCTCAGGATGGGGTCGCAGATGTGTTTATCTTGTAGGAGGAGATGGGGAGGGGCAGTGGGCAGCTGTCTGGAAGTTAGCTGAAGAGTGTGGAGTGTCCATGGGGTCTTAAGCTCTGGCTTTGCCACCTAGGACAAGCGGGTTGCGTTTTGGTCCTCATGCCGTTCAAATACGCAGTTGGAACCAGATGGACGAGAGTTCATTAGCTGCAAGGTCTCTTCATGCTCTAAACTTGTGTGATGACCAGATAGAAGGCTGCGGGGGAAGGTTGTTGGCTGGGGTGGGTCTGCCTGTCTGCCTGTCTCCTCTTTGGACTTCTAATTACATAAGTCTGGTACTGACCCAGAAAGAGGGGGTGGCCGGCTAATACTCTCCAGACTGTCATATTACACCAGAGGCCTTCCAACCTGAAAAAAATCTGTGAGTCCGAGGCATCAGGTTCCATGACATGAAAATATCTGAGCCACATCCCTAAGAAAATAGATTTCTATACTTCTGAGACCAACTGAGCCATGAGGGGAGAGATGATCTCCTCCCGCCTCACCCATGCCCTTCTCTTTCCCAATAGTCCAGGGGCCCCTTGAAGAAGTCAAACAGGGAGTGTGGACTCATGCCCCAAAGCAAGACAGATGAGGGCACCGATGGAGGGGAGCACCTGAGACTTACAGCAGCACAGTTAGACCCCAAACCTAGCCAGGCCAGGGATGTTAGGGGATAGACACGCCCTGGAGCAAAATAAACCAAGGCAGAAAACAAACACTGGAAGCAGATGTCAGGAGGTCCCAAAACTACAATATTGTGGCATTTCATTTTCTGGAGCTGAGAATGATAAGTAGGAGACCCTAAAATGGTCCCTGAAAAAGATACTGGGGGAAGCAAGGGGGAAAGCAAGAGCTTCAGAAGGCAGCCTTGTGGCTAGACTACGGGTAGGCAAACTACAACCCACCAGCCCATTCTGGCCCACAGCCTGTCTTTGCAAATAAAGTTTTATTGGAACATAGTCACACTCATTGATCACTTACATATTGTCTCTGTCTGCTTTTGCACTACTACAGTTGAATAGTTGTGACGGAGACCATATGATACGGCCTCCAGAGCCTTAAATGTTTACTATCTGCCCTCTACAGAAAAAGCTTGCTGACTCCTGGGCTAAACCAAAACAGGGGCTGAAAACAGCATCCCAAGGCAGGACGTGGAGTCCCGGCTCCTCTGGTTCCATCAGAGAGCTGCAGGTTCTCTGAGAGTATCCGTCTCCACACCCAAAGATAGCAGAGTATGGGACACAGATACTCCCTGGCTGAGGCAGGAAAGTTCAAATTGCATCTTAAACCCATTTATAATTCATTCAGCAACAAGGACATGTTGAAGGTCCTGTTCTTGGTCCTTGGGATACAGCAGTGAACAAATTAGACCAAGACTCATCCCTTGTGGAGCTTATGTTCCTGTGACTGGTTTATACCTCCATCCCAAGACAGTTGTCCACAACCAGATTCTGAGGAGTCTACACCTCATGAGAATTGGTGAGGCTGGACCCCAAATGGCCTAAAGCAGACCAGGCTATAAAGACATTGTGGGGTAGACTTTATTATTATTATTAGAGGAGGAATACACTTCCCTCTCCCAGGGGAGTTTAGGTTTGGCCATGTAACTTGCTTTGGCCAATGGAATGTGAGCAGATGTGACAGGTGTCACTGGAATTTTAAGGACCAGGGAGTGGTTCATCACGTCAGTCTCTTTTCCTTCTGCTATGAAACCATCAGAGTCCCAGATCAAGGAGTCCCACTGTCCCTCCATCAGCCCAGGAGTAAAAACCACTCAGCAGACCTACAGCCAAGAAACAACAGACTTGTGGGACAAATGAAAAATGACCTTTGTTATCGTGAGTCACCAAGATTTTGTGGTAGTTACCACAGCATAACCGTATACACCCTGACTTCATTTTTGTACACTAGATGTGTCCCAGTGGCAGTGACTGTATGTTTTTTTTCTATTTCCCCATTGACTCTCATTGGGAAAATGCTCAGCTGATTCCAGTAGATAACATGAAATTCTCCACAGTCTGCGTGGACCCTTCACCACTCTTCCTGTACAGCACAGGCCTCCCCATAAGACTTTTTACTATGATTGATTGGTACACTCACAGCTCCCCATACCTTCTTTCTGTGACCCCCCAAAGGACAATGTCTGGTCGATCTAATCTCACATTTTTAAAATAGGTGGAACAATCTTACTCACACTTACAGATCCTAGCCTGAAGATTCTAGGGGAGTCCACTGGTATAAAATACATCCATGTCCGACAGAGGAATGGATAAAGAAGATGTGGTACATATGTACAGTGTAATATTACTCAGCCATAAAAAAAAAAAATGAAGTAATGCCATTTGCAGCAATATGGATGGACCTAGAGATTACCATACTAAGTGAAGTCAGACAGAGAAAGACAAATATCATATGAAATCACTTACACGTGGAATCTAAAAAATGATACAAATGAACTTATTTACAAAACAGAAACAGCCTCACAGACATAGAAAACAAACTTATGGTTACCCAAAGGAAAAGGCAGTGGGGAAGGGATAAATTAGGAGTTTGGGGTTAGCAGATACAGCTACTATATATAAAATAAATAAACAACAAGGTCCTCCTATATAGCACAGGGAACTATATTCAATATCCTGGATAAACCATAAAGGAAAAGAATATGAAAAAGAATATATATGTATAACTAAATCACTTTGCTGTACAGCATAAGTCAACACAACATTATAAGTCAACTGTACTTCAATATAATATACATACAAAATATATATGTATATCCACATCCTCATGTGTCTGTCTTTTCAGTTCAAAGTGATACACATCAAATTCATTTGTGTATTATCTGCTCATCTGTGCCCCACCAACTTTTCCTTATCCTATCCTCTAAGTTGAGAGTGTTTCATGTTGGCCCACTCTGACCCATCTCTACATGAGAAGCCATTTTCCTCCGTGGCCAACCGTTCTTGTTCTTTAGTGCATGTCCCAGTTTCCTTGTCGAAAACATTTGTCTTCTGGGATCCTACACACCTTCTTCTGACTCTGTTACTTCCCTGGCCAGTCTGGGGCAGCCTGCAGGTGTTGGCTGGAGTTTCTGAAACTAGACTCCTCAAGTTGGAAAGATTGGTGTGCTTATGGAGAAATATTGGCACATTTACCCAGGCCAGGATTGGGGTTGCCACCTGGGCCATTTGGCAGGAAGGAGGCTGAGACCTGAGTCAGTGTGGCAGACAGTATTGACCTTTGCCTCACATGGCTGATGGACCTGCAGAGCTATTGGCAGAACAAGATGGAGAGCCATGGGAAGACCCAGTAGGTGAGACAGGTGAGGAAATAGACAGGGGTTACCTTGTTGATGTCAACAAGGTACCAGGAGCTCTGGTCCCCCTCCTAGCCTAAAGCTCCTCTCTTCTGGAAGACACAGGAAGAGGCGAGCCCAGGTAAGCCAGGTGTGGGGACATGTGCCTGGGGAGGAGAGGAGAGCAGGATTAAGGGAGAGGAGGAGGGGTTGCTAGGAGGAGCACCCTTCCAGAGCCATATCCCCTCCTCTCACCCTGCACAAAACTGCGCGAGGCAGCACATCCTGTACAAGTTCTCGGTCCCAGAAACAGGGAGGAGAGGGATGGGAGGATCAGGGTTAAGGCCCTTCTGGGAGTACATGGGGTGGAGGCAACTGAATTCCTCTCCCAGTTCATGAGCTAATAGATATGAAAGCCCTTTGTACACTATGAAACAACATGCAAATGTAAAGTATTGCCATGGTGGTTGTTGTTGTTATTTATTCTCTCTTTTGCCCCATGAGGTCAGCCCAGGTTCTGTCAAGCTCAGGGCTCAATTTCTACTTAAGGACAGAGAGCCTGGTCACATCCCCAGGCTCGCAGGAAGCCCTGTGGTCCGTGGCATTTTGAGTGCCTTGTCTCCCCATGCCCCTTCTGGCCAGGGGGCTCATTGTTTTGGTTCCACCCACCCGCGTCCCCATCTCTCCTGAAGCCACATCTCATTCATGCTTCCCCTGTACCCCATCCCATCCAGCTGGAGGTCAGCAGAGGCCTACCTGGTCTGAACCCCACATTGACACAAAGAGAAGGACCATGTAGGGGATTCCAGGGATGGTTCTCAACGAAGCTCGAAGTTGATTGTCTTCCTTGTCCCAATGCCTCTTCTTTGCACCCCAGCCCTTTCTCCCCAGGCTACTACATACTCTGGCTGTTCCAGCTCGGAGCCCCATTGCCTTGCCCCTACTGTGGAGCCCACCTTTCTTAGGCAGCACCCGAAACTAAGCCATTAAAGCCTACCAGTCCTGTGACCCATCCTCCGAAGCTCTGCTCTCCTGTTAGCAGCAGCCGCCTACGTACTATAAGCTCTCAGTAGATACTTCGTAAGCATGCAGCACTGTGGTAAGTGATGTGTGGATATCAATGGGACATGGACCTCACCTTCGAGGGAGCTGTTAAAGAAATAAACACGTACCTAGAGACAGATATTCATTCAAGACAGTCAAGGCCATGAGTAGTACCCTATGTTCTGTGTAGCTCATGGAGTTCTCTAGAGTTCTATGGAGCTCAGAAGTGGGGCCCATCCTTCATGGAAGACGGATTTCATCTGGGCGGGGAGGACAGGGTAGACCTTGCTGCCCTAACACATTCTAGAGAGATGAAACTCTATCCTGGTTGTGGAAGACCTCCGGGGCTGGAGGTTTCACTGCAGCCCAGCAATCTGGTAGGCTGTTTTCCCTTTGGCCTCTCTCAGACGTGGCTGTCCACTACAGCTGAAGTTTCCTGCTTGTCCCCAGGAGATAGAGAACAGCTGGTCACCAGCCTCAGTGAGAGCACCTCAGTGGACGAGAAGATGGGCAGTACAGGAGCTCGGATATAGCTGAGAGCAGAGAAAACCAGCCCAGATGGGCCTTGAGGAAGATGACTGAGCGAGCAGCCCTTACCAGTCATCCGGTATCTGGTTTCCATGATTGACAGACACTTAATTAACCACCATTCCAAGACTGACAGACACTTAATTAACCACCATTCCAACAAGGGGGTGGGAGGCATTTGGGATCTGTGGGAGACAAGAGATTCCCAGGTGTTCCCGGGTAGTGAGGCTGGTTAGGAAGGAAGGTGTGGCCAGGTCGGGAGAGGACCTGGCTCCACAGTCTCAGAGCCGGGGAGTTTATGCTTCCAAACTGACGAGGCTGTGAAATGAGCGCTCTGTTGTGGCTTTCCTCTTCCTTCCCAATCCCCCTCACAAGAGTCCACCATGGCCACCATAACGGCCAACGTTTATTAAGCACGTATCATGGGCTCTTCATTGTGCTGAGATCCCACTGACCTGAGATCCCACTGACCAGTCCCCAACTCACAGCAACTCTTTAAAATGGGTTGGGCGAGTAACCCCTACCACAGACGTGAGCAAAACTCAGGAGGTCTGGTGATTTTCCCAGAGTAACACAGCAGTAAGTGGCCCAGAAGCCCCCAAACGAATTCCTGCTCTGGGTTCCCCTCTTTACCACGTGATCACGCGTAATCCACGTAACCCCTCCATGAGGTCATGCACTGTTATTATCCACATTTCACAGATGAGGATATTGAGACTCAAAGAGGTCAAGTGCCTTCCCCAAAGGTGTGCAAGGAGCAAGGGGGCAAAGTCAGGATTGAATCCCAGGCTTTCCGACTTCAGAGCTCACACTTGTAATCACCGGTCTCCACTTCCCACCTTCCCATCCCCCACATAGGAGCAGGCGGAGTTCAGCTCGCTTCTTCCAAAAAGAGTCACCTTCTCTGAGAGTAATGTGATCTGTAACATGAAAATGCATGTAGAGAAACACACCCCCGTATGAGGACAGGCTCCGCAGGGCCACGAAATGATGCTGCGGGAGACACAGGTGTGAACGTGGCCGGGCCGGGGGCAGGTGCCGGACACCATCTCACCCCACACTGTGCAGTGGACTTGGCATTTCATCTGCTCTTCCTATACCCTCTAATTTTAAAAACAGGTCCCTTTTTAATGTCATGAGGACATAGAAAATCGTTGAGTGGAATATCATCATGCTGTCTTTTTTATTGCTTATTATGGGTTCATTGTTACTGGGTGGGGAGAAAAGGTGCCTCTTGGTAGAACATAAGGGCACACCTCCCAAGATACTGTGTCCCCAAACACCAGCACTGTCACAGCAGACAGCATGCTGTAGGAGAAACTCACTTCACACAAAGGGAAGGGGAGGGTAGCCGCAGAAAGGCACTCCACATCTCTAAGAAAGCAAAAAGGCCCCTCCTGCTGGGAACTTATGGGGCCAGGACTGGGGAGTTTGGGGGGACCTCATTTTCTGATCTGCCAGCCTCACACTACCTCCAAACTCTTCCTGAAACTGTTTCCTCAACCAGAGAGTTCAACCTGACTCACCTGAGAAGGAGACATAAGAGGAGCCCGTGGAGAATGGGATAGTTAAGTGACAAAGGACCAACTCCTGTCCAGACCTCCTACCCAGCAAAGGATTTAAGTGCCTGCTTTGTTCCCTGAGCTCCTATACTCCCTGCCCTACATATTCCCAGCAGGCCAGGAGGGCATGAATGGGGAGACCCAGGTTGGCTTCGTGGTCCCACCAAGACAGTTCCGGTGGTGCTGCAGCTCTGGGCCCAAGCAGTGGAGGCAGAGACTCAGCCCGGCTGCAGCGGGGACCAGGGAAACAGCTGGGGCACACGGAGCATCTTTATGGCAGCAGAAGGCAAACTTAACCCAGGCCCCTCCTCCATCCTCCACCTGGTGGAGTTGAAGAACTCAGGCCTTCCCAGAAGCCTCCCACCTGCAAGTCTGAACAAGGGGTCCTCACTGCCATCTGTTCCTCTCAAGTGGACAAGGGCCACGTTCCTCACTCTATGGTTTCTTGTACCTTGGTCTCTAAGACTTTTATTGCTTGTATTGTCATTTACCTTTTCCTGCCTATTAGTCTTGTTTCTGAGAGGGACTGTGTTGTTTCTGGACCGTATGCATAGCTGCATCTCCCATAATACCCACAGGCACATAGTAGGGCTCAGCAGTTACTTGTTCAACAAGTGCCTGTGCAGGGAAAGTTAGGACCCGTCCCACATTTCCTGCTATTTCCCCACACAGCTACCACAGCACACGTCCTCCGTCACCTTCTCTCTTGGTTCATTTCTCTGTTTCTGCACCGAGTCCTGGAAATAGGACCCTTATCCACCCCTGTTGGAATCCTCCTTGCCCAGCACAGTGCCTGGCACACATCTGTTATTGGCACTCATTCACTTAACTTTTATTCCATTCCTTCTTCCACTGCTGTCTCATATGCTTCATACACATTCTCTTTGATATTTAAACTGCAATTCCATAAGAGTCCATAAGGTGGGTATTCTCCCATTTTACAGATGGAAAAACTGAGGCTCAGAGAACTTAACTGGGGACATCCAACTTATAAGAGGCAGAGGTAAGATTCAAACCCAGGCTCGCCTGGTGCCCAAAGCCTGCTCTCTTGCAGGCCCGCAGCCACCTCAAGCCTCAAAGCAAGAGCCTCTCTTGTCAAACCCTTCCAGGCCTGTGGGATACAGAGGCTGCATCACCCTAGTAGGAAGGCTGCTTCTCCTGGGACCCAGGGAGAAGTCTCGGAGCTCAAACCTGGAGGTTTCCATCACCATGCTGGGAGCACGGGAAGCGGGTGTTTTTATTCCTCGTGGCCTCATGGCTGTTTCCTATAATGTATCCGCCCTGGAGAATGCCCGGAAGAGGTGGCTTCCGGCTGGCACAGGGAGGAGAGGGCCTCTTCCCACCCTGCAGAGAAGGGGTTTTCGCTCCAAAGCAGCAGCTCTCTCTGCCTTACCTTTGGACAGGGAGTATGGGCGGGTTTGAGTGCAGGGTCTGGATTCTGCCCCTTGTCTCTTCAGATCAATGAACAGTTATTAAGCATCCTCTAGGTACGAGAGACCGTCTGAGATGGACTCCTGGCATGGCCACCAACCAGCTGTGTGACCTTGAGAAAGGTATTCAATTGTGCTGAGGCTATTTCCCCATCTGAAAATGGGAGAACGATACTTATCTCATTGGGTTATTGGAACATTAATACAAAAATATAAGCAAGGAGCTTAGAACAATGCTTGGCACATAGCGAGTATTCAGCAAACGTTCAAAAGCATGTGAGAGATAAACAGACACGACCCTCCGTGTCAGTGTTCTCATCTGTAAATTGCTCCCAATTTGCCAGTGAGAAAGCTGACACCGATAGTAGTTGCTCCTAATTTACAGATGGGAAAATTGACATAGACAATAAGAGTGAAACCGGGACTTGAATCAAGAGGCCCTGGTTCCAAATCCTCTACCCTTCACAAGCGTCAGCCCTCCATTGTAGCTCTCACCGAAGAGCGAAGTGACACAGCTGGTGAGTGACAAAGCCAGGAGCCATCCCAATCCTGTAGAATCAGAATTAGGGAGTGACGAGGTGGGGTATTTATTATATTCACTCTTAATATAATGTATTTAATTAACTATAAGTTTGTATAATTTACCATTTAATAATGGCTGTGTTTAACAACTGACTCTCAAAATACCTGGAAACTTAGCAATCAGCTCTCATGAACCAATACGCTACAATGACCGATTACTTCTCAGGGCTCTTGTAAAACTGAAGGAGATAAGGTCAATGTCAACCATCGGTGGGCTGGAACCATCTGTGGGGCTTTGGGCAAGTCTCTTAACCGCCGTGTGCTTCAGACTTTCCCCATCTGTAAAATGAGGCTGTCACGAAGGTCGCGTGAGAAAATGCGTGGAAAGAATCTAACCAGGGCAGATCCAGGGTAGGGCAAAATGCAACTGTGATGAGAGCCTGCGGCACACAATTCAACAGGGCGCTCCCTGCCCAGGGTTGCGCTAGTGCAGGGTCAGCAGTGGGGCGTGCCTTAAATTTTGTATGCTAAATGCCTCACTTGCCTCACCCTAGTCCCAGCCCTATTCCTGGCACGCAGTAGGCAGTTGCTGTTATTACCACGAGAGCTTCCAGGAGGGTGTAACCCATCAGGGTAAATAAGACTTACAGACCGGAAAAGTTACCTAACAATATGTTGTTTGTGAGGAAAACGACAGCACGGTACACTGTCCTAAGGCATATGGTAGATACCCCATGAGCCTTTCAGATAATGGGGGTTAAATTTCCACAATAATCTTCACAGCCTGAGGATACTGGGCCATCTCTAGGAGACCCAGGGCTGTCTCTGGAAACAGCCACTGAAAGCAAGAATTTCTTTGCATTAATTTGAAAGATAAAAACACTAGTCCTCAAATGAACTTTCTACTACATAGTAGGTGAATATATGTCTTATTTTTCTCCCCCAAAATCTTTTCCAGTAAAATTGACACCCGGGGGAGATGGGCCTGCTGACCTGTGGTTTCCCAAGCTCCCTGACGCCCCACTGTGCTCCAACCACTCCTGGGGGTGATGGGGGTGGAGGACGCTGCTCAGACGCTGGCTGTGTTCTGTCCGGAGAAGGAGAGAGCTGTGCGGGCTGAAGGCAGTGAGATGTCTCTGGTTGAGGGATAGGGAAGGGGTACTGGGGGGTGGATTAGAGAAACAGGACCAGTAGGCCATATAGAGGAAGAGAGACGTAGAAAGAGATTTGCGGTGAGGGGTTGGCTCAGGTGATTACGGAGGCTGAGAAGTCCCACCATCTGCCATCTGCAAGCATGAGGCCCAGGAAAGCTGGAGGTGTAGTTCCAGTCCAAACCTGAAGGCCTGAGAACCGCAGGGGCTGACGGTGTCAATCCCAGTCCAAGACCAGGTCCAAAAGCCTAAGAACTGGGGGGCACATGGTGTAAATTCCAGCCTGCGTCCGAAGGCCTCAGAGCCAGGAGGACCAACATCAGAGGACAGGAGAAGATGGACATCCCAGTTCAAGCAAAGAGCAAATGTGTCCTCCAGCCACTTTTTTGTTTTTTTCAGGCCCTCAGTGTTTGGATGATGCCTCCCTGCACCGGTGAGGATGACCTTTACTCAGTCTACAGGAAACACCCTCACAGACACACCCAGAAAAATGTCTGACTGGCCATCTGGGCATCCTTTAGCCCAGTCCGGTTGACACATAAAATTAACCGTCACAGGGTTGATGCCTTCAAGATTCCTGAAGTGTGTAACATTTTGAAGGAAGTCAATTCTTAAATCTCTAAATCACTTCTCTTCAATGCAATATTTGAGCAAATTCTGGACTAACAGTGAGGTATTTTGATAGCACTGGATTTGGAATGAAAAGACTTGGTTTTGTGGCAAGTAGATGGGCTATTGCTTAGGGCTGGGAGGGTTTGTGGGGGAATGAGGGTGGATGGCTAAGGGATGTGGGACTTCTTTTGGGGGTAATGATGAAAATGTTCTAAAATGGCCTCTAGTGATGGTTGCACAACTCTGTGAATATACTAAAAACCATTGAATTGTACATACTAAATGGGTGAACTAGATGGTATGTGAATTATATCTCAAAAAACTATTTTTAAAATTTTTTAATTCAAAGTTTTATGTGGTATAGTCATGAAAAATAAAAAATACTTTTAAAAAAAATAAATCCCTTACTACCTCCATAACCTTGGGCTATTCATTTGATTTCTAGAAGCCTCAATTTCTCCATCTGTAAAATGGGGACCATAGTGAGGAGCCAACGAAACGAGAGCCCTTCAAGGTGAAGAGTTTCTACACCAGCGGTCACACGGCTATGAGCTGGTTGACCATTTGAAGAGCCTCAGTCGATGACACCAAAAGCCAAGAAGAAATTCCCTTCGGCTTCCAAGAGGCATGGTGAGCACTGCAGTGCGGGCCACTCACACAGATCAGTCCTAACCCAAGCATGTTTGAGCTCTGCATGCTTCGTTCACATCCAGCTGGTCCCATGTAGAGATACTGCAAGAATATTTCTGCTTCCTGGGTTGGAAGGAGGGGCTTCCATTATGATCACTGCACACTTGATGTCTTAATATTGGTGTTTGCACCTTTCAGAAAGACCACACCACCAGGGAACAAGGATGTGGCCAGAGCCTCCCAGCCCTTCTTCACATAGAAGTGTAGCCCCTGAGTCTGGGAGGATCTCCTAGCCCTTAAGGCGTGTTGGCCTTGGGGTCTCTCTCCTCCCTGCCCAGTCTGGCTCTGCAGACTTTGGGGAACATACCTAGATTTGCTCTCTTCTGAGCCCAACGGTGATGTAAGAGAACAATGGGTTTCTACAGGGCAGCTCGGGTCACTTAGGAAGAGCAGGGTGGAGAAGGAGAAAAGGCCAGGGACCTGCAGGAGGCATTTGAACATGAGCTGTGATGGTGGGGAGGTGGGTAACCCAAAGGTGGAGGTGTGACCCCAGGCAGCCCAAGGAACACCTATGGCTGGGCACGTGCTCCCCCATTCATGTCTTGACAAGAACTGTCACTCCACACAAGGTAAACGGCAGAGCCATACTATAGAGTGGGTCAAAGCTCTTTGGCTAGCTTTCTGTATGTGTATTTCTTCTGCTTTTTACGCAGAGAGGTGAATTAATACCTCTTGGTGACGCCACCTACATTTGAAGATGCTGCTAAATTTCCTTAAGCTCAAAAGTAAACTTTCTTTAATGGGTGATTAAACCAAGGGAAGCAGTAACATCATATGTGATTCACTCACCTACGTTTTTTTCTATAAAAATATCTTAAGGAAAAAAACATTTTGCTTATAAAGCTAAGCAAGTACAGGGCTTTAAAACAGTAAAGCACTAAATACAAATTATGTGTCCTTAACTCAACTTCACCGTTACAACACATCCCCGTCCAACCCTGGTTGCTCTTCACAGAAAAATAATGAATTTTGTCCTTGGTCCTTTTACTCTGGGATCCATGACTGTGCTTCACGTCTCTCTCTACAGCCCCCTCTCCCCTCCCACGGGGGCATCCCAGAAGCTGGTGTCTGCTCCAGGGCTCCAAACTGGAAGCACACAACATCCCTGTGCCTCCTGATCAGTCTCTCTCTCAGTTATCCCTCGGTTCTCCAGTCGGCTTCTTAAAGGGGTAAACCCTTTACCTTCTGAAATTCTATTTTAAAAAAATAAATAAACGAATAAACTATCAAATGCTTTCAAAAACATTTACCCAGTTTTCTTTACAGTTCCCAGTGGAGCCAGCATTGGGCAAAATAATGAAGTAAAACCAGTGTCTTCTTTGGGCCAATCTCTTCCCTCTTTCCTTATGCTTCCCTCTCCACCCACACCTTACAAGTTAGGGTTCTTAGCGGCAAGCAGCAGAAATAAAGTCTGGCTGATTCAAGCCAGATAGAAATTCACTAAGAGGATACTGTATACTTCACATAATCTCTGGGAGAGCTAGAGAACCAAGTCTGGGACGCTGCAGCCAGAAGCAATTCCCCCAAAATACACCACAGAACTTGTCTAGCGAGAACACCACCACCATGGGCACTGGGCACCATGGCTTGTGCCAACAGCACACGACCCCTGGACACCGGACTCAGCCTCTAGCTCCACAGCCACCACTGCCCCAGGAATCCAGACCACCTCCAGAGAGAGTTTACTGATCCCACCTCTTCGCGTCACTAGCTCCTATCCTGAGTCCAGAGGCAGGCATGTCTGATCAGCAAAGTCCAGGTCGTACACCCACATCCTGGCTACAAAGGGAGGCCAGGAAAGAGAAGACATGGTCTTTTCACCTTCGAAAGTGGCCGGCTCTGCTGCCACCCATCAGAACTAGGAAAGAAGGAATTCCCTAAACACGGGGCAAAGGGTCCAGACACTGGCCAAAAAGAAAAGTACATGCACACTACATCTCCTTTCTCCAAAGCCACTCAGCTCTTTTCTGCTCTTCCGACCCATGCAGAATGACTGCCTTGGTAAGCAGAGATGCAGTGTGCTATCCCTCAGAAACAACTTCTTTCTTACAGATGACCAAAGGAAAGGATAGTGTTTAACAGAAAGCATCCATGGAGAGGAGGTATTGTAGGACAGAGGTGTTCCCACACTTGACCCAGACAGCTTCTGACTCCTACTATGTCTAAAAGAGCACGGCACACGCTGGTTTTCACTGTCTACCAGAACACAAGATGCCTCGAGGCACGGGCCATGTGGTAGATTGTTTGCAAAAGTACTGCAGATGTTCCTCTTCCTGTATGTATTCTCCTAAGTATGACTTTCCAGCTCTTCCCACCTAGAAGTAGAGTCTATTTCCCCACCCCTTGAATCTGGGCAGGCCTAATGGCTTGCTTTGGCCAACAGACTGTAGAGGAAGTGATGTTGTACCAGTTCCAAGCCCAGGCCTTCAGAGCACTTGCCTGTCTCGGCTCATTCTCTGCCATGAGAATAAGCCCCAGCTAGCCTGCTGGAGAGAGGCCACGTGGAACAGATAAGCTGTCCCAACGAGGCCATCTAAGACCAGCCAGCTGGTCGCCAAGTGAGCCCAGCTGAGGCCAGCACTACCCAGTTAAGCCCAACCCAAGTTGCCCACCCACTGATTTGAGAGCTAAATAAACTGGTTGCTGTTTTAAGCCACTAAATTTTGGGGAGGTCTGTTATGTAGCAAAAACTAACAGATATAGGACGGGCGTAATACCACTGCAAAGCACCCTGGCCTCCAGACATGATGCTCAGCCTGTATGGATAGAAGGGAGGCTGCAGATGCAGTTGGTACTGCTCCCCACCAACACCCCCTCACCCTCACCATTTCAGTGCATGCCTGTCCAAATGCCAGTTGCCAGCACCTCTATCTCGGCTACCAGAGCCCACCTGCCCACCCTCACATCAGGTCATGAGTGCCAAGTGGCCCTCAACCCATCACTGAGGGGTTGGTGTTTGAACACCCCAGCTCCCTTGCCCCTTGGGTATGCTGGGTCTGAGGCATGTGTCGTTTACTGGCTCCCAGATCATCCCAGGAGGATCA
Organism: Pseudorca crassidens; assembly: GCF_039906515.1. Classification (NCBI taxonomy): domain Eukaryota; kingdom Metazoa; phylum Chordata; class Mammalia; order Artiodactyla; family Delphinidae; genus Pseudorca; species Pseudorca crassidens. The sequence goes on along the minus strand of NC_090296.1, from coordinate 33,825,216 downwards.
AGGTCCACCTACCCCTGGGGATAACTAACTTGGTAACAAACCCATTATCGGCTGCCTTCCCTTCTCTGACTCACTTCTCCAACTCTCCGTTTGGTGTTTCCTGGGATCACCTCTCAGATAAACTACTTACACTCAAATCCTTATCTCAGAGTTTGCTTCTAAGCAACTCTGGCGCTGAGATGGGGCATCCACACAGAAACACTTCTGTCATCGGCCCCTCAGCTCTGTGTTCCACTATTACCGCCCAACTCCTGTCTGGGAGTCAGCTGCATAGACACTGCCCACTACCCCACCCCGCTGCCCCTGAGCACAAACACTGCAGCACAGCCCCTCACAAGGCTTCAGTGGCTTGAAGGACCACTTCCTCCACCATCTGGCTTTGTCAACAGTTAGAGCTTTTTCCTTCACTCTCCAGTGAAGAAAATATGCCAACTGTCTCATCTCATGGTCTGGAGGGTGAAGGTGGTGGAGAAGGAAAGACTTAGAGGAGACCCAGACTTGGAACAAAAAAGTGTGGAGCAGGCTAGGCTGTCCCCGCCTGTTCCTCTGATCAGATCTGAGCCCCCAACAGGACACTGTAGTCAGAGGAGCAAGTTCAGTAAACACAGCCCCAGACCCCAGGGCTCAGGGGCCATCTGCACAGCATATACATTCAAAGATACTTACCAGATGCCTGTTAGGCACCGAGTAGTGCTGTGGGTGCTAGGATAAAGTGCACGCACGCACGCGCACACACACACACACACACACACACACACACACACACACACAACATATATCTATCCCCCAGGCCAGGGGCATCTGTCTTAGAGCTTCACAGGACAGAAGAAACAGAAGTGGGAATGGATTCTGGAGTCAGGCAGACTTGTATTCAAATCCTGTCTCCATCCTCAAGGAGCTGTGTGACCTTGGACATGTTGGTTAACCTCTCTGTGTCTGTTTCCTCCTCTGTGAGGCAGAGATAAATAGCAGTACCTATCTTACAGGATTGTTGGGAAGGTAGACATATATATGAACCCTTAATAAACCTCAGCTATTAGGACTAGTTTTCTTAAGGCAGTGCATCTCCGTTATAATAACCTGACGTATTTCCCACAAACTCCCACAAACTCCACTAACACAGGGCCCAGCAGGAATCTACATGAGAGAGGCCAGTGGTCTAAATTCCTTCAACATAGCCACCCTTTGTTTGCATGTTCTTCACTTCTATGAAGAATAGGCTTCTTCTCATTGCCTTTGTTTAGAAAAAAAGCCTTATTGGGCTTTTATTTTTCTTATTCTTGATAGAAATATGAGTACAGAGAAATATTTCTCTACCATTAGGGGGAAAAGGTTCAGGCAGTCCTGGGGACTTACAGGGAGTGGTGGAGTCTGGGGCAGGCTGGAGAGCATGAGCCTCATCTTAAAAGAAACTGGTGGGGCTTCCCTGGTGGCGCAGTGGTTGAGAGCCCGCCTGCCGATGCAGGGGACACGGGTTCGTGCCGCAGTCCGGGAAGATCCCACATGCCGCAGAGTGGCTGGGCCCGTGAGCCATGGCCGCTGAGCCTGCGCGTCCGGAGCCTGTGCTCCACAACGGGAGAGGCCCCAACAGTGAGAGGCCCACGTACCGCAAAAAAAAAAAGAAACTGGTGCTACTTAGATCCACGTGACTGATGCCACAATTGATGCCAAAGGGGACTTTGAGTCTTACGTGGCCAGATCTCCCAATATTTCCAGAGATGCCAGACAACTGGATTATTATTTTTTAAATCTCTTCACTTTTTAAGTGTTGGCTCAAAATATTTAGAAATGTTCTGTAGAGCAGCAGTCCCCAACATTTTTGGCACCAGGGACCAGTTTCGTGGAAGACAATTTTTCCACGGACGGGGGTGGGGGGGGATGGTGCAGGCGGTAATGCGGGCGATGGGGAGCGGCAGGTGAAGCTTTGCTCGCTCATCCGCCACTCACCTCCTGCTGTGCGGCCCAGTTCCTAACAGGCCATGGGACCAGTACCAGTCAGCGGCCCAGGGACTGGGGACCCCTGGTACACAGTGCAGTACATTTAATGGGTCCATGGGCTGACTCAGACCCATAGGCGGTGACACTGAGGCCTCCCATCCTTTGCTCATCTCAAGGTCTCTGCGGTCTGAGCTTCACGATGCAGGGCTGCTACCCTACCCAGCCTCAGTGGGCACCATTCACATTCGATTCCTTGAGACGTGTGGCTCAGAGCAGTAGCAGGGGCCCTCCCGTACCCACAGAGCCAGTGTGCGAGCAGGCCTTTCTCCAGACAGTTGCTGGCCCTTGCCAATCTCCCTCCTCTGACCCACTGGCACTAAATGTACTATCCAATCAGCAGGGTCTCACAAGCTACTGACCTCTAATTATCTCAAGCTTGTCTTTTATTGTATCAGTATACAATGCTATCTGTATAGCATTAATTGATGGTTTCATTAGTTTATATCTTATCTCCCCAACTAAAATGTAAACTTTATGCACAAGGATCACATTTTATGTCTTTTTGAACCATATAACACCTTTATACTGTATTAGCACCCAATACCTACCTATACGTTGACTGCTTCATCACAGAGGTAATTCTGAATTTGTTGCTATTGTGGGTGGCATGTGGATAATACTTCAGGCTACAGAAAAAATCTTTTCCAGGTACATGAAGAAAGAGGAATATATAGGGGCCGGTCCTAAATTTATCTAAAAAACAATTCACCATCTGTATGCCTTCCATGTCAGCCCATGCCAGCCATAGAGCGCAATCCTGCAGCAGGGGGTGTTTTAATGTTGTCGTTCAGAGTAGCTTATTGTTAACTTTCTTACCGGTAAAATGGAATCATCCAGGCTTACTAGCCATCTTCCAGAGAGGCCAGAGAGAAGAAAGAATCCATCTCCACCATCTCCATTTATAAAGTATATTTAAAATCAGAATATTAGGTATGTTGCGGCTGAGTGCACTGTTAGGTGGCTAAAGTACATGAGAAAAAGAATCTCAGTTGTTAATTTATGCCTGGGTTGAACTATTTATATTTAACCAGGCGATTATTTAATTAAACAGTCCATTCCCTTTGGGGTCTCCCTGTAGTCTCTCTAATTTGTTAGGCAGAATAAAACAACCCATTTGCCCTTGTATTTACTCTTCCCTTCTCAAGGCTACTTAATTTTTTTTTCTATTTTAATAGGCCTAGAACCCCTAATAAAAGAGAGTTGAACAAACAGTCTGAGAACAGAGGAGTGAATGCAAACACAAAGTACTTGCATCACAAGGCAGGCCAGCTAGAAGGAGTTTTGAAGATAACTGAATCCAACTCTCTCCTTCTACAGATGAGGCAACCAAGACCCAGAAAGGTTGGGTGACTCACCCAAGGGACCCACAGCCAGTGAGGGAGACTACCCTCATCCGATGCCCAGTGCTTGCTCCACTCTCATTAACCCGGGACACCAGGGCTCCTTCGAACCTCCCCAGCCAGGCTCTAGAAAGGCCTAGTCCCATAGAACAGTGGGCTTGTAGACTTGGAAGCGAAAAAGCCTAAACCAACAGCAAACTCTTATCCATTCAGTATTTGTTGAGTGACTGCTAAATGCCAGGAGATGAAACACTGGAGGCAGAACAGTGAACAAGGGTCCAGGTGCTGCTTTGCCAGATTTACCTCCAAGTTTAGTGGGGTGATAGAGGACAAATAAAAGAATACATGAACGTGACACTTACAGAAAGTGTCAAGTATTAAAAATACCCAACCAGGATGGTATGACAGAGTGGGGAGGAGGGGGCGGCTTTGGACAGGGTGTCAGGGAATCACTCTGCAATGTCCATGATGGGGGCGTAGGGGCAGGGCTTCGGTTTGAACATTACCAGCAACAGGAAGTTGAGCATCTCCAAAGGCCAGCTCAGCTTGTTAAAAAGTTCTTTCCTAGACCGAGCTGAAATCTACCTCCCTGGGACTTCAGATTTCAGTAACTCATTCTCATGAACGTCACAGAAAGGAGTCAGCTAAGAGATGTTAAACAGCATGTTCAAATGCTAAACACAATCCTCAAATAAGACAGTTGCTTCGATGTCTTAATTTAAAATGGCGTGTTTGGGAAAATACAACATACCAACGAGATGACTTACATGTTCTCAACCTCCAGTTCATAAAAGGGTTTCAAACCACCACTTCAAAGGAGGTTCAGACAGCCAGCTTCTAGAGTCCTGGACCTGTCCATGTGAGTCACCCAACATCATCAACAAGACACACCAACTCCCTTCCGCCTAGAACCCTAGTTGGGGTTTTACAGCATCAAACGCTGCTGCCCCATCGTTCGAGGTGGCAAAGGGTATTTGGCTGTGCGCGTTTTGCTTTCTAAGATATTCGTGGAATCATAGAACTAAGAACTCATCTGGCCCAACCCCCTTGTTTCATAGACAAGGAAATGGAAGCCCGGAAATAAGCAATGACCACTCAGGTCTATCAGCAAGTTGTGGCCAGGGTGGGACTTAGCTCCTCCAGCCCCAAAACCAGCTGGGCGTGGTCGGGCAGTTGCGCTGAACGGATAACTCCCAGCTTTACCTGCGTGTTAGGACAGACTTCCAGTCCTCCAGTGATTTCTCATGCGTGTTTAAGAAGAGAAAGCCCAGCTCCCTAACGTGGACCCACAGCGCAGAGACCTTCCAGACATCTGAGTGCACGCTGAAGGGGCCGGGGACAGGCGTCGCTTGGTTGTGAGTGGGGAAGGGGTCCTCCACTGCGCAGGAAGACCAGCTTCTGATCCAGAGCCAACCACAAGAGGCAGAATGTGGGAAGAGAAGCCAAGGTCAGGGACCACACCGAAGCCAAACCTATTCCAGCTTCTATCTGAGTTCAAATATCTGATGGAACTCACTGCCTGGCTGCAATGTCTATAAGCCGAGCAGTGAAGTGGTTAGTAACACGAGAAGAAAGAGGGCTGAGTCTTGAGCCAGTCAGTGAAGCGCCCAGGCCCTGCCCTCCTTCCCCCCACTTCAGGTAAGCAAGGGAGGAGTTGAGCAGTGGCGGAGCTGATTGGCAGGGCCTCCTTCTTCTGCCCTTGCTGGCACCTGCTGCTGGCTGGAGCTCTGAGAACGTAGTCTTTTTGTCCCTCTGACCCCCGGCATTAGCAGGAATAAATGACTTTCTTGGGTGGAAGGAGAACGCTGGAGTGCAATTCAGTAGTACGGGCAGCATCTCTCAGAAAAGGAAGCATCAAAAAAAGAAATACCAGGACCTCTCTGGTGCTGCACTGGTTAAGAACCCACCTGCCAATGCAGGGGACATGGGTTCGAGCCCTGGTCCGGGAAGCTCCCACATGCCACGGAGCAGCTAAGCCCGTGCACCACAACTACTGAGCCTGTGCTCTAGAGCCTGCGAGCCACGACTACTGAGCGCGCTTGCTACGACTACTGAGCCTGTGCACCTAGAGCCCGTGCTCCGCAACAAGAGAAGCCACCGCAGTGAGAAGCCCGCGCACCGCAATGAAGAGTAGCCCCCCCTCGCCACAACTAGAGAAAACCCACACGCAGCAACAAAGATCCAACGCAGCTAAAAGTAAATAAATAACAAATAAATAAATTAGAAAAAATAAAAAAGGAAACACCAACTCCAGCAGCCAGCCAGTGCCTTCCAGAGCAGACCCCAGTTTCAGGTAGACAAGAAGGCTGGTAGCTGATTAAACAGTAATCACCTTAGCCCTGGGGAGGGTCCCACATCCCCAGGGTCTCCCATCACTCATCAGGCAGGATGACACCCGTCTGAGCGGTACAATATTATTCTCTCCACCACTAGCCATGCAGCAGCACGGCCAAGGCAAGGACCTGGTTTTCAATCAGCTGCTGCACCGGAGGACGAGCCCAGCGCAGTTGCCGTCACCATATCGTACCTCAGATTCCCCCTTGGTAAGAGAGGCAGAAAACAAGCCTTCCCTCTGCTCATCCCCCCGCCCCCCTGGGCTGCAGAGAGGGTGACCAGATGGGATGGAAACATCCCACGGAGGGATGGGCTGGGAGGAAACAAATTCTCCTCCATAATTGTGGGTCCCCAGGGGAGAGCAAATATCAGAACCCAGACCTGCTGAGTGACCCCAATGCCATCTGACATCTGTCTCCCAAGTCGAGTATGGGGGCTGAGAGCTTGGGTGTTGGGGTCACACAGACCTGGGTCCTAGCTTGGTCATGTATGATAGGTGGTTGGGAATGGTGACTTCTCCCTGAACCTGACTTTCCGCATCTGTGAAATGGGTCTAATGATAGTACTTACTCACAGGTACTGTCAAATGAGACCGTGTGACGGAGGCTGGGCCCAGAGCCTAGCATGCTTGGTCAGTCTACACAAATGCTTAATTGTGTAGGTTTTTTTAAATGTAAATTTTAAAGAATTGCCTACAACATACACAGCACACATGAGTTTGAGGCAGCAAATCCAGAGGGTGGGCCAAGGCAGGAAAACACGCCAAGTGACGACACTGAAACATCTCTGCAGAAGGGCTCTGTCATCCTGAGGGCTACAAACTGCTCCCATACTCTCAAAACCACCTTTGTCCAGGGTCTTTTCACTCCTGAAGCTCCTTCCTCTCCATGTCATCTGATCCTCACCACCACCCTAGAAGGTGGCCAGAGTGAGTATGCTTCCTGTGCCCCTGCTTTTAAGAGGAAAAGGAGTCTCAGAGAGGTTAAGTGACTTACCCAAGGTCACACAGCTGATAAGCGGCTGAAGAGAGTCACAGATGCAGGCTCCTGCCTGATAGGGCTGGAACGAGAGGGAGGCAAGTAAGGTGCCTGGGGCGTAAAACGTAAAGAGGCAGTCGCTGGCCCGTGGGAGTGAGCATCTCCTTCACCTCGGCCCTGCTGCCTGACCCCAAGCCATGGGCCCTTCCCGGACCACGAGGCTGCTGCTCCCACACGCTGCACTTGCAGGTCAGCCCTGGGAGAACCCGCCCCCAGAGCCTTGGGGTGGCCACATCTACTGGCTGAGCAGGGCATCTTCCTCCATCAGAATTCAAGAATATTTTCCCCGAGCCCAGCTGCTGGAACCACTTCCCAAAAGAGTGGAATGGAACAGAGGGCGAAGGTGGTGCCCTAACGGCCACGTGAGGCTCCCACGCACCCTTGAGCCTGAGGGCCTGGGAAGAGAGGCTGGGCCAGGCCCGCGGAGGCCTCACAGTCCCCACCAGCCTTAGGGAGAGATGGGCTGCGACAGGCAGGGCACGTGGGTGACTCCCGGGACCGGGACCCCAGTATGCTGGTCTGCCCGGCCAAGCTCTCCTCTCTACAGCCCCTCAGAGCACAGCTAGGCCCCAGCTTGGCCTCCCTCAACCTCGCACAAAGTGTGAAAGGCACCAACCAGCTCCCAGAGATTTCTTTTGAATCTGCCAAGAGAAACCCTTTTCTGACGCGGATGGTCACATGAAGTAATTAGCAGCTTGCCCCAGTCTGCATTACTGTGTATTTAGCTTTTCTAAAGAAGCAACACCTGTGTACCAAGGGGCAGCGTCAGGTCATTGGCAGCTGTGTAGGCTTGAGAACTGATCTGCTGGGATTCAAGTCCCACTTCACCTGGGCAAGTTACTCACCTGCTCTGGGCCAATGCTCTCCTTCTATAAAAAGGTAACGAGATCAGCACCACCATCTTCAGGTTGTTGTTATACAAAAACCAGCCACGATGTATTAAGTACCTATAACGGGCCAGGTACTGAATTTCTTTTCTTTTTCCTTATATGTATCTTTTCTTCTTATATGTATTTTTTAACACTCATAGCAGCTCTGTTTCTATTCTTGAGGTGTAGCTTACATGCGGTAAAGTGCATAAATCTTCAACATGCAGCTCAATGAACTTTTTATGTGTATATACTCTACCTTCTAGTCAAGTCTCTATCGATACAGGTCAGTTTTGCCTGCTTCTGAACTTCATATACATGAACTCATGTAAAATGTGCTCTTTTGTGGCAGGCTTCTTTCACTCAACTTTCTGTTTTTGCAGTTCGCCCATGTTGTTGTGTATATATGTCATGTATCCTTTTACACAGCTGCACAGTATTCCATCGTGTGACTGTGCTACAGCTTGTTTATCCACTGAACTAGGTGTTTGTCTTCACCTTCATCATCACCACCATCATCATCATTATCATCATCATAATCCCATTTTGCAACTGAGAAAACTGGGGCCCTGAGCTGCTCACTAAGTTTTTAGCCTGAGGTCTCGGAGTGCAATTGACTCTGAGCAGGAACTTGAATCCAGGTTCCTGACTCCAAAACCAACTCGTTACCTGGGCAACAGAGCCTCCCTTCCTCCTGCAGTGCTGGGGTGGGCAGGAAGGAACTCTGTTCCATGTGGTCATGAGCTCCTTCTCCCGGAGGCATCACTGGGAGTCAGGGGCAGCTACCTGACTGGCTTCTGGTTGTGAGAAAATTGCCTCAGGTTTGGCCATTGCCAATATTTATTTTTCACTGTCCCCCTGATAGCGCAGGTACCGTCGTCACTCACAGCCCTGTACCTTGAGACCCAGCCTTTGCCAATATGTCGAAACAACTGCAAACAGCCTCAGCGTGGTGGAGGCATCCTTGGCCCCCAAGCAGCAGCTGGCTCTCGTGGGCAGGAGGAGGGAACCTGGCCCAGCATGTGGGCAGCCCCTGCCCTAGCTCCGCAGAGACTAATTTCCCACAGTGGTAAGTCAGATGTAACCCTTTGGGGCTCCTGCAGAAAGCATCGTAAGCCCTTGGGCCAGAAGGTTTCTCTGTAGGCCAAGCTTTACCCACAAAGAGGTGGGTCACCACAGGGCCCCCCCAGTGCTGACCTGACCTCAAGAAAAAGCCAAGATTTCACCCTGCTTCCCAACTCTCTGAATCCCTGTTTGCTGCTAGAGGCCGGCCTGAGGAGGGCCATCTGCAGGGCAGCGAGGGGGCGGTGCAGAGCCTGGCTGGTCTCCCCTGCCCCTGCCCCTGCCCCTGCCCACTGCACTCAGGTAGTGTTTAGGTCAGTCCAGCCAGATGTGTTAAATGGTTGGCTACGTGCAGGGAGGGAGACCCTGGGGGAAGAAGGGCACAGGGCCAAATCCCAAGGTGGCCCTGGGGCACCCTTTGCCCTGTCAATCATTAACAGAAGCCACCCCATGACAGGCAAAGAAGGAGAAAGTCCAAGGGGGTGGCCTGCCCTCCTCCTGGGCACCATCCTCCAAACGCACCAATCCAGGGCCTTGTGGGACATGAGATCATGACACCCAGTGGAGGGGGTGTGTGCAGAGTCATCTAATCCAACTGGTCCTCTCTCAGGCCCCTGCAAAATCTCCACAAAGGCCAAGGGAGACAGGAACTAACGCTGGTCCATTTGCAGTTACTATGTGCTAAGGACCACGCCAGATGCATTCAGCGTGCCAGCCTATGACAGGGTAGGGAAATGCAGTCATGGAGCAGGCCTGCCTGGGTTCAAATCCTGACACTTCTGTGCGACAAATGAGTGAACTTCTCTATGCTCCAATTTCTCCATCTGCAAAATGGTGGTAGTACAGAACTTCCTCTGAGGGGCCACTTTGAGCATTTAACTAGTTAACACACATAAAGTTCTCAGACTACCTGCACTGATGAAGAACCATCATTGCTGTGGTTCACTTGATCTTCACAGTCACCCCTCAAGATACAGATGGAAAATCGGAGATTGAGTCACTTGCCCAAGGCGCAAGCTGGCATTAGCAGAGCTGGGATTTGAACCCAAGTTGAAGGGCTCCGACCTCCATGCCATAGAAACTTCCTCAGGCCGTGACCCCGTCTGCCCAGTAACTGGTGCCTTGTGATCCAGTTGGCTGCAAAACCCATCTCGTGTCTGCCTCCACATTCTCCCAAATGTCCTCCTTTCGCCAGAGTGACACTGGGGCACAGCAGGCTCCCAACCTTCCTCCCGAAAACGAGGCTTCCAGACCTAAAAAGGTAAATCATTGCTCAGTGGCCAAAAGAGTTCATGTCTTTGAGCTGCTCCAAGGGAAGAAATTTAACCAAAAGCCAGACCATGAGCTGCAGGACCAACAGCCATGGAGGCCCTGCCCAGCCAGGACAGACCTTGTAAAGGGCCCCCAAAGAGAGATGCCCCAAGGTCCAGAGCAAGAGGTGGAGAAGTAGGCCTCACGCCCCAGGAAGCTGGCTGACAAAGGCAGGCCTGGCCTTTCCTGCTCCACTTCCCTCTGTGGAGGCCTCACTTCCAGCTCTCTCTGCATGGCTCCTATCTCCCGCGGCTCTAGAGGCACTCATGGAGGTCCCCCGCCAGCTCTGGGCTCACATCTCCCCGGATTCCCTGCCAACCTAGAGCACAGGACTAGGGCTGCTGCCGCTGAGGCCTTTCATCACCTAATATCCTGGAAAAAGCATGGGCCCAAAAAGATTCTGCTACTTCATTTCCCAAGTAGCTTTGGACCCTGGTATCTCTTCTACCTTTAAGATCTATATGGTAAAAAATCAGGTTCTTGTGGTGACCATGCATGGGCTTGGGTGGCCTAAATCTCAGCCCGTGTGAGTTTCCCATGGAGACACTTAGGTGGGCTGAAGGGTCAAGTCCTGGGGACAGAAAGCTTCCCCAGGCCATAGGGAACCTCACCTCGCCTCTTCAGCCAGTGTCTTGCACTCCAGGGTCTCTGGGAATCAATGCTTCCATCTTTGTTATCACTCAGGGGACTGACTCCAATGGAGGGAATTCTGGGCTGGTCAGTGGATATGCTCAGCCCTCTCTGAACCCAACCGGTGTCTCCATGAGCTGGGGAATTAGAAAGGTATCTGCCATATGCCCAACTACTCCTACGGAAAACAAGCTCAAGGTGCGCTATTCTATGTCTTTTTGCTTTTAGTCAGAGAGGAAGCTCACATGTCCCCACCACCACCATCACCACCCACCGCAAATACACACACTCATTCCCTCCTCAAGAGACAGGAGGCCTAGGTTTCCTCCAGACCCAGGAAAGGCTGCTTTTCCCCCTCCTTCCACCACCAGCCCCTGCCCTGAAAGAGGTAATAGTCCCTTTTTTCTACCTCACCGCCCTGCCCCCCAGCAGGCACCTGCTGGCCAGGGAAGGAAGAGTCGACAGGGTGCCTAAGGTAGGTCTTCTCCAACCTCAAGGATAGCCCTGGCCCAGCTGATGTCTGCTGCAGACCTGCCTGCCTCGGGAGAGGCCGGGTGGAATTCGAGTGGAAATTCAGCTTACTGCCCAAAACTTACTGAGCGCAAGGAACCGAAGGCAGCTAGGCCTCAGATAACGATATCCATCTCTGCCTCCTCGGAAAGAAATCTTCCCAAGAGCCAGACTCAGGATTTTCAGAAGGATCCAACCTCTCTCTGGCAGGCATCCCCTCTAAGTGGGCATCTGACATCGATCGGCTGGGGTTCCTCTAGCCAAGTAGACCTCACCCTTCCCAAGATGACAGCCTACCCATCCTGCATGGCATCAGGGGTACAATGAAGACTAAGGCGGCAAGAACAGATGACTTCCTGTTACGCTGGCCATTTTCATACCCCTTCCTTTTAACAGCTCTCCAAATACAGAAGCGCATGTTGGGTCCAAGTGAAACCACCTCTGCTCCCGGTCCCCTGTGACTGAGCCCCCCACCACCCTGGAAGCTCCTCTCTGAGCCTGCAATGGTTCATCATACCCACCCCAGATAGGTGTTACGAGGCTAGGGCTTCAGGTCAATTTCCTGTGGGGAAAAAAAAAAAACAAGCCTGGCGGGACTTCCCCGGCAGTCCAGTGGTTAAGACTCCACACTTCCAGTGCAGGGGGAGCGGGTTTGATCCCTGGTCAGGGAAGTAAGATCCCACATGCCAGGTGGCGCGGCCAAAAAAAAAAAAAGCCTGGAAGCACCCAAATAAAAGAACACACTCAAATCCAAGTTTGCTGGAGTGCCACGTGCCACATCCCCCTCTTCACCATTTCAGCACCCCAAACGTTACCCAAAGGAATTAAGACCACAGGCTAGGCAGAGAAGACAGTAAGCCCCCGTGCCTCACTCTGAAGAACCTCCGAGGCTGCAAGGGCAGGTAAGGCTGGACCCTTGTCAACAACCAACAACAGGGCAGATAATACAAATACAGGCTGCTTTGCAATAAACCTCTACCCACCCCTCCCCCAAAGCTCAGCCGACTTCCAGCCTCAGCCAAAGGAACCAGCCATTGGTTTAGCTGTTAAGGATGAGAAATCAACCAATGCCCTCCCTCCTCCTCCCAGCACCTACATCGTCTACAAAGGACAAGCCTACAGGCAGACTAAAACCACAAACCAAGCAAAACCAGTTTCACCATCAATTTCTTGAAAAAATGGGTTTATTGATTTTTAAACTGCAAATAGTCGTTACAAAAAGTTTTTTTTTCTTTTAAATAAATTCACACAAAGAAAGAGAAATAGAAAGCGACGGTAGTGACCAGCAAGAGGAATAATAATTACATTCATCTTAATGTGTGTGTGCCAGTTCTGTTTGCATTAACATTGGAAAACTCCAAAACCTGGAATCCAAAACGTCAAATCTGCAATCGGAATGTCTAGAGATGGGCACGTGAAGTCAAAGGGTTTCTTTTTTTTTTTTTCCCTTTTAGAAGCTATACATTAGAAGTTGTTTTCCTTCTGTACTGTCACAGAACTTTTACATACATTCTCAGTCCTAGTTGTGAAAGGCCAAAAGAGAAAGAAACTCAATTTGCAGTCCAACACAAAGGGGGGAAATTTCTAAAATAAATAATCCAACAGTTTTTTGCATTTTTTTAAATTAATTTTTCATTTTTTTAAAATAAAATAACCAAAAAAAGTGTAAAGTTACAAAAAATGTCGTTGAAGAATAATATATTAAAACTGTGGAAAAAAAGGAAAAAGACACGTCACAAAATTTTAAGATTAATATGAAGATCATAATTTAACATAAAAGAATATATTCTATGGATTTGTCATCCCGATAAATATGAACAAAATTAACAAAAAAAAGCATAGTTTGGCAATAAATACGTTTTGATAAGTTAAATAAGCTTTTTTATATTGATGTGCAGTGACAAGCAAAATTTTTGCTCTCCAATTTCTGAAGTTATATGAAGTTTAAAACCCAGGGAAAAAAGCATGGCGTGAGTGCTCTAAGGATAGACCTACGGTATTCTAGAGCAAAAACCATTAAAGCTACTTCTACAGGAAATCGTTTTACACAGATATTGTATGTGGAATGAATACCATTAACTGCTCACCCCTTACATGTTTTTAAGCTTTTCTCTCATTTTTTTGTTGGTTTTTTTTTAAGATGTCACATACGAACTGGGGAACTTTAGCACCAAAATCAAGTCTCTCATAGTCCATCTAGCTTCCCCTTCCTCCCCACTTAAAACAAAAGAAAAAAAATTAAATCACAAAGTCCCACTTATGTCACAATCTTCATCCGCTTTTGCAGTCTTCCTTCCTGCAGACCTACACGAACCCAGGCAAGATTAGTCAACAGAGGTTCAGGTCGGGAAGAAAAAGGTTTTGAATGTCAAGCTAGGTTTCCCCAAAAACCCAAGTCTGGCAACAACTCTCCCAAGGCGGGGGCGGGGGGTGGGGGTTACTGGGGAGAGGGGAGAAGGAAGTGTGTGGGAGACTGGAATCAGGAAAGGTGCAGTTGTGTTGCCAGTGGAGGGAGCTGCTGGTTCTTCTAAGTCCCCCTCCCCCTCCCCCTCCCCCTGGGCAGAGGCTCAGGGAGGCCCACGGGTGCCCTCTGGCGCTGAAGAGGTAATGTAGTCACAGTGACAAAGTTAGATCACAAGGCACTAAGTTGCTTCTGTAAACCGTTACTGCTTTTTCTTTTGTGATTTGGCACTTAAGGCTTAAGCTGGAAAAAAAAACGCATCTACTGACAAATATGGGACTTGTCTGTTATGCATGGTAAGTGGGCTATAAAATTGAGGTGGGGGGGGTTCTAGCCAGAAGAAGCTATTGACAAATTGACTTGTCCTTATGTTGGGGGGGAGGGGCATTTAAAGAGGGGGGAGGGAGGGGGCATTCCAAGGTCCTGGGGGAAAGGGGTTGAGCTTAACCTTGTTAATGTAGGGGTTTGTCGGGAATCGATGGGTAGGGAGGGAAGGGTAGGGGATGTGGGTGCGGGGTCGGGGCGGGGGGTGGATAGGTGGGGGGCGGCCCTCTCTACCCTGGTTTAGTCATCTGAGATGGAAAGTCTGCTGAAAATGGGCAGGCGTCTTGAGTTGTCCAAAGTGGGGGAGTCTGAGCCACTGTGGCTGCTGCTGGAGCTGCTCAGGTAGCCCTCCTGGTCCGAGAGAGAATCCTGAGGGCTGGGGGGAGAGTCAAACATGTGAGGGGACTCAGACATGGGCCGAAAGAGGAAGGTGGTTGGGGAGCCACCCCCGGGCAGCCCCATGCTAGGGGCAAAGAGGCTCGCCAGCTCCTGACTGGAGAAGGCGAAGGGGTTATTGGTGCCATCGGGCAGGGTGGGCGAGCCCAGGAGGTCATCGGCGCTCAGGATGGGGGGTGGGGTGATGGACGTGGGGCTGTCCAGCAGCCCCGTGGCAGCGGCGGTGGCAGCGGCACTGGGAAACCCAGCAAAGCTAAAGCTATGCTGGAGGCGGGGACGGTCAGCAGAGAGGTCCCGGGCCCCGGCCAGGGCACGGCGCTCCTCAGCGTTGTGGATGAAGTGGCAGCGGGGCCCATACGGGCAGAAGCCGATGGTGTGGAAGGTACGGCACAGCTCCGTCTTGTACTTGGGGTGGCGGGTCAGGCTTCGGAGCTCGTGGATGCCGTGCGCGAACTGGCACTTGTCGCCGTACTTACAGGCTCCGTTCTCCTCGAAGGGACGGCACAGCTCCGTCTTGTAGCGGCTGGAGTTGACCTGGCCGCTCCCCGGCTGCTTCTGGGTGGGCAGCAGCCGCTCGCCCCCTTCTGAGAAGGAGCGGTCTCGGAAGCGGCTGTCCCGAGAGCTCAGAGCTGGAGCTGGCTCGCCCTTGAGGCTGCTGAGGAGCTGGTTCTGGTGGAACTTGGAGCTGGGCAGGGTGACCGAGTGCCTTCGGGGGAAGCCCCCACCGGCAGGGGTGCCCACCGCCTTCCTGTCCAGCAGGCAGCCCCCGGCACCGGGAGGACTGTAGTTGAGCATCTTGTTACCCTGGAGGAGAGAGAGACAAGAGAGACGGCGGTTAGTTGACAAAGGCCATCCGCCAGGCCCAGAAGGGTACCCACTAAGGGCAGCCCCCTCCACAATCAGAAATACTCCGTCTCGAAGGAACCCACCATCCCCACCTCTGCCCTGGCAAACCCCTCACCCTCTTTCTCCCATTCAACCAGCCGAGAGGGTTTACTCTGGCCCCAGGCATAAGAAGCCACGAAATTCCTGGCCTGTGTGAAAAATTGTTTTACACATGCACCTACTCCACGCCGATCCCTGGAATGCACCCTCATATCCTGTCCCCAAAGCTACCACTTTCATCCATGAAATCCAGCTTCTTCACCTCCCAAATAGATCCCTGTGTTGAAAATATCTCACACAACTCACAAACTCTCCTTTCCCACACTCAGGAGACTAGGAGCTAGGTCTCCTTTTAATCAGTCCCTGCCTAATTAGCTGCCGCCCTCCCCCCAAACCTGGCCTGAGACTCTCAACTTCCTCCTTCAGAAGCATTCCATTCCTTTGGCAACAGATTTCCAGACTGCCTTTGCTTTACCTTGCTGATGGGAGGGGAGAGGGAGGGGCAGGAAGAGAAATCCCGGATTGGTGGGGGGGGGGGGGGGGTTGGCAGGGAGAGGGGATGTGATTCCCGAATACAAAACTCATTGCCCCGTGCTCCCAGAAGAGGTGCCTTCTACAATGATCTCTCCCACCAGTCACCGCCCACCCCACCCCCTCCACTGGGAAGATGCCTTTGCAGTTAGTCTCCGGGCTGCAAGAGCACGCTTGGATAAGAGCGCCAGTGTTTAATCTTTAACGCAAAGCTGCAGGTGGGAAGGAAAAGGAAAGCACCAAATCCCCCCAGCCTCCTCCCAGTCAATAATGGATTTGGGGGAGGGGGGCAGAGGCACCAAAGGCAGGTCTCTGTTCCAACGGGACCCTATTCACCTGCCCAAACTGTACCCAAGATTTGGAAAGGGTGTGAGCAGGGGACCTGGGAGTTGGCTCCCAGCCCATGTGGGTGTCATTGTGTGATTTCTAAAGTTGGTCCCTTAGGATCAGCTGCGGGGGATCTGGAATCTGTAACAGCAACCACCCCGCAGAGCGGATTACAGGAACCAAGTAGAGAGCCTGTTCCCAACAATGAGGTTCATTTAAAAAGTCCTGCGGGGGGAGGGAGCCAGAGAAAGAGAAATAGATCAAAGAGCGGGAGAGCCAGGAAGAGAAGGAAGACGTGCCGGGAGAGTTCAGGCAGCCGCCAGGGCAACTGAAGTTTGGGAATGCGCAGGTAGGGAAGGAAGCTGAAATTCAAACTTTTTTGATGTTGCTCTTCAGCTCCAGGGTATCCCTGCACCCCAACCCTGCAGCCCTGGGGCCCTGGCAGCTGCACGGACTGGAGAAGCAAGCTGGGAAAAGAGAGCAACATGACCCGACGTGTTTAAAAGAAGGCAAAACACTTCAGCAATTAAAAGTAGCCTAGCAGCTTCTCTCTTTCAAATTGGGGAGAGGGGGCGAAAAACTTTGAACATCCACAGGCTTCTGTTATGTACGCTTAAACGGCACTCCTGGAATATTCCGGATTTAAAACTTGCTTTTTTCCACACCAGCTGGCAAACTACACGGCTTGAGGGCCTCATTAAATCCTTCCTCGCCGAGACCCTTGAGCTCAGACCGGCATTTTGTAGTCGTGTCCCCCCATCCCCTCCATATCGGAGTCGCGGTCCCTCGGAAAACAGGTAAGCGGGTGAACCCGAGTCCCACTCTCACCCCAAAGTTTGCAGCACGGTCGGCTATAACAGAGGAAGCCTGGCTGAGCTGGGACGAACTGAAGTCCCATTGCAAACTCGCTTGGCAACATCCTTTGAACCACAACTCTTGGCCTTTTCTCGCAGATTCCCAGCCTCTCCAGAACAGAAGAGGAAATCTACCAGCAAAACGTCATCCCGAGATTCACTTCCCCAAGGGACCCCCACCTCTCGACCCACAGTCCGGCAATGGGGCTGGAGAGACTCGAACCCCTCCCGGCAGCGGCGACACCCAGAGCGCACACAGGGAAACCGAGCAGACTCGCGACACCCGGCTCAAGAGCAGCACATTATGGACGAAAGAATCACCGAAAAATTGCCCCAATCCTGCCTGGTCAATGCCCCGCGCCCCCCAGGCAGCCCCACGCAAACTTCGCCCCCCAAAACTCTGGTCTCCAGATTCCCATGTAATCCCCGCCAGGAACTGTTGAAACTCAAAGGGTGGGGAGCAGAGAGTCAAATTCCTTCAAACTGAGGGGGGAAAATGGGGCGGAATAAACAACCATCTCGCCTCTCCTCCTCTCCCCCTTGCGTTCCCAGACCTAAACTTTCGGGGATTCTTTTTGAAGACAAAAGAAAAAAGAAAAAGACTTTCAAAAGCAAACGCTCCGCCCCACTTTACCTTGCATAAAACTTCGCTCAAGTCGAAGATGGTGGCAGACACGAGGGTGGTGGTCATCCTGGGCGCTCGCACGGGGCAGGGACAAGGATCTGGTGTGCCGTGAAGGTCCCGGTGCGGGGAAGGCGCAGCCTCCGGCTCTCCGGTCTGGAGTCCCACACGCCTGCTCCCGGCGCCCCTCGCCTTTCTGACTCTCCCGGGCTGCGGCGCGCGAAGCCCAATTTATATAAGTTTCAGATTTGGTGGGCCGGAGGGGGAGGAGGAGCTTTAAACTTATTTAAATGAGGAAGAGGAGGAAAAAAAGTTGATTGACACTGAAGTTGAATCAGCCCTGCGGTCAAACTCTGGGAAAAAAAAAAAAAAAAAACTTTCGAAAGGAAGAAGGGGGAGGGGAGACGAGGAAAGAAGGCGAATTAAAAAAAAAAACCCACTGAGAGCCGCGCACAACTTTTTTTTTCTTAAAGAGGAAAAGTTTCGAGTCCGCTCGCTTGGCTACCCCTCGCTGCAGGCGCCCTTCTCTGGGGCCGCGCGCCCCGCAGGGGGGGAGGGGCGCCCCCCTTTTGTCAGCCTGCGAGCGCGGCTCTGTGACATCACTCATTCCACCCTCTTCGGGGTTCTGGTTGTTGTGTTGTTGTTTTTTTGTCGGGCAGAAAGGCGGGCTCGACTTTCTCTTTTTACAAGCGGGAGCAGAAGCCCGTCCTTAGCGCCGGGGCTGCAGTTCCCATCTTGAGCTGATCTCCCTGGAAACTTCTCCAAGTTGCCGCACAACTTAACTCTTTTCCCGAGTTCTTTTCCGCACTCGGCTCCCCTCGGCAAACCCCAAGGGGAGAGGAGATTGGAAATAAGAGGCGCACAAAGCGTTCAAGCCAAGGGTTTTGTTTTTTTCAGGGGCGGAGGTGGGGGTTGGGGGAGGAGGATTAGGGAGACTTCCCCCCCACCCCAAGGAGGACCCGGGCTGGCGCGGGCGAGCAACCAAGCGGTTTAGCGCGCCGCACGCGTCTCCACTCGCGCTCGCTTTGCAGCGGACACTCTCCGAGTGTGGGCAGGAGCAGGGGTGGGAGAGCGTCGCGAAGAAGACCACCGTCCGGGCGGATTGTTTGGGTGTTTGTTTAATTTTTACTGGAGTATAGTTGCCGGGTTGTTTTAACAGGCCTCGTTGTGGTATTTATTTCACGCATCAATCTTTAAATATTTTTATAAAGAAAACCTAAATCCTCATGAACGCCCCTAATCCCCACCCCCCCCCCGAAAAAAACACCCAGCAACGCACGACTTTCCCCGCGCGCTCCGAACCATGGGCCGCGCCGAAACTTCCCCCACCAACACACACACACGCACACCCCCTAGATGCCAGAACAATGAAAAAAAGTTACTTTGCTAAGAATGTAGGTAAAGAGATGGGGGGAGGCAACACTTCAACTTACTGTTGCTTCTCCCCCGCCCGCACGGGAACGGAACATATGGCTTGTCACACTGCGCTGTTTTGGCGGGATGGGGGGAGGGGGGTGTGGGATCCTCGAAACCGAAAGGCCCTGAATTATCACTCTTTTGAAAACTGTAAAGAATATATTTATTTACTGTTAGGTTCGGATGCCCCTCCACCCACCCAAATAAAAAACTGTTAACGTGTCCCCCACCGCCCCCTTGGTCTCCGCCGGAGTGCTGGAGTCAAGACCGAGGTGGAAACCGCGGCGCTGCGTTTCTTTCCCGTTTCCCCGCGTGCCCGGCCGCCTCCTCGGCCCTCGCACGTTTCTTCCCAGCACTCGAGGCCGCCGGGTCTGTTATGAAACCCTGTGCACTGAGTGGCTAAGAGCGGGTTCCATTGCGATGTAATTAGGTCACCCCATTATGAGCACGTTTCTTTGAAGAGGTAGGGGCGGGCCCAGCAGAGCGCTGGAGTCGCACTCTCACCACCCCCACACCCCCCCACACACACATATTTTTACTGCATTTCTTATTTATTTGTCATTAAATTTGGCCGGGCAAACCCGGAAACCTTCCAAATCACAACCGTTTTTAGGAACCTGTTGTTTTTCACCTTCGCGAAACACACAGCTTTGGCTGCAGCCACAAACCTATGTGATCCCCAGTCCGTCTGCTTTAATTTGTCCCCTCTGGCTTAAATTGATGGCCCCCATTTTTAACCCGGCTGCTGCCCCTTGCTTTTCTTCTTTTGCTGTCCAGCTGCCTGTTGCTTCCCTCTCCCTGTTACCATTTTTCAGCTTTTCTTGAAATCTGGCAAGCGCCAGAAGGAGAAATAACTTCCATCCACCTTAATTTAAATCATTCAAATGTAGGTTTCTTTCTTAAAGGGCAGTTTGCTCACTCCCTTCCCCGCTTCGAGAAGGAGGGGTTGGGGGAGCGGTTTTGTGCAGTTTCTTAGTGATGAGGTAATGAGTTCCAGATTTCAGGACAGAGTAGGGTGCGCGTTAAAACCACAAGGTTTGTCTGCGTCCCGATGTGAAGCTATTTCGGTTTTTTGATTCCCCCACTCCCCAAGCAAAAAAAAAAGGCCCGTTGGTCTTTAACTCTGGAGGGTTCGCGAAGCTCTGCTGGGGGGGACGAGAGAGGGGCGGAGAAGCGGGGGTGGAAAGCGAGGGGGAAAGGGTCCGGAGCGGGCGGGGCCCAGGGCGCGTCCCGACCCGCACCCGATGTCCCCCTCTCCGGGCGGCGCAGCTTTCCCCCAACGGTCGTGGGACCGGCCAGGAGCACCTTGACGCGGCCCGGGCGCCACAGGCTGGCTAAAGAGTCTTCCCCCCGCCTCCCTCCGCAAAGAGAACGCCGATTCCTCGAATTTCCTCCGTTTCCCAACCCCCGGAGGCCGCTCCCCTCCCCCGCTCCCAGGGGCCCGGGCTCCGCGGCGTCCTGCCTGGCCCGCTCGCTCCGGAGTTGTTTACCGGCCCCACCGACCGACCGGGTTAGTTCCAGCTCCCAGAACCTGTCTCTATAATTAAACTCTTCTTTTAATTGTCGGGTTGCAACGTCATTTCAGGGACTTTCCAAGGGTGAGGGAGACGGCCTCCTTAACCCTTCGCTGACCCGGCATCCGCGCCGCGGCGGACCGGGGAGCAGCGTCCCGCCGGGCCGAGGAGGGCCAGAGCCGGCCTGCCCCCGCCCGGACGTGCTCGGCAGGTGCCCGGTAGTGGCGGGAAAGGTTACGAGCCACGACCCGGG
This sequence comes from Pseudorca crassidens, assembly GCF_039906515.1. Taxonomy (NCBI): domain Eukaryota; kingdom Metazoa; phylum Chordata; class Mammalia; order Artiodactyla; family Delphinidae; genus Pseudorca; species Pseudorca crassidens. The sequence continues at coordinate 33,804,542 of NC_090296.1, read as the reverse complement.
CCGGAAGCCCAACGGGAGGCGTGCACGGCCCTCCCCCACCTCCTGCGCTCAGCCCTAGGGTTCCTCGCCCGCGCCGGGCCCGGAAAGGCCGCCCCTTCACCTGCACGGCCTCTTCCGAGCGGGAGGCGATGAGCCAGCCAGGTTCGCAGTCCCAGGCCCGACTTCCGGGCTCTCCCCGCTCGCACGGAGACGGTCCCCTTGAGAGGAGGGTCTAAGCAGGTATTTTTGGCTTGGGGGTGTTAGGTTTTGTGAAGGGGGAAAGTGAAAGCCCTCGGAATTAGGGAAGCGCAATGGATGTATTCACCGGCCAGTTTGGGCGCACCTCGCGGCAGGTGAGGGTGTGGGGCGCTGGGCCACTGGCCCCTGGAGGGCCAGGCCTCGTCACCAACGCCCTCCAGGCACTCCTTTCCCAGAGACCCCTCCTGACCCTGCCATTGCGGAGCCCTGCGATGTTGTGCCTCCTCCCCGCTTTCAGGTCATTTGCAAAAGAACCCAAATTCTTCGGATCGGACCCCACCCTTCCCCCCACCCTTACCCCCACCCTCTGCTACACGAGACCCTGGGACACCGGCAGGGTTCCTGGATTAGAAATTGGGAGGAAGGGCCAAGTGCTGCCTGGAGAGTTACCTGGTTCAGATTCAGGTGTAGTGCTTCTGGAATGCAGATTCCTCAGCCTGGACCCAGGCCCAGTGAATCAGATGCTCTGGGGTGGGGCCGGGAATCGGCATTCCTTGTAAATTTCCTGCTCGTGACTCAGTCACCAAGGTCTGAGAATCAGTGGTCCAGGACTCGAAGTTGGGCCGTTTTGGATCCAAATCTTGGCTGTGCCATTTTCTAGCTGTGTGGCTTTTCAAGACACTGACCAAAGCCTCTAAAATAGGGATGATAATTCTGCCTAAAATGGGCCAGCAAAGTGCGTAGTCTCACGTCCAGCTGAACCCTTGTATATGCCCAGCCATCGTGTGTAAACTAAACCATTCTTGGGGCCTGATGAAACTATGAAACAAATTCTGGGAATATTCACTTTGCAAAAGGATTCTTCAGCATAGAGGTCCATGAAATGGTCACCTCACAGCTTTGATCCGATCACTCTGTGACCCCCAGACCCAGCTCTGGACGAGGCAGGCCCCGAGGCCTGGAAAGGGGGAGAGGGCACTGGCCCAGAGCCTGGGGAAGAGCAAGGTGAGTCAGGGTGAGGTGATGGGGACCTGCTGCCCAACTGAAAAACACCTGATTGTTGTCACAGATATGTCTGAAAACTAGATCACTGGGGCCTGTTGATATCCAGTAAAAGCCAGACCCTTCTTTCTCTCAGTATCCTCAAGCCCCTATCATAGTGCTTAGTGGGCATGGCTCAGCTGCCAGTAGCCTCCAAACCAGGCACAGGCTTCCAGAGAGGGCAGCTGAGGTCTGCTGTAAATGCGGCTCTGCACAGTGTCAGGAGCTTCTGGGGTACAGCTCCGGGAGCCCACCGCCTCCTGCCAGGACTGAGAGTCCAGCCCCAGGGCTAGCATGGCCCTGGGGGCTCCCATTGCCTGGCAGTGAGATGCCTAAACCCTCCTTCTTACGTCCATTGTTTTAACACTTTCCTCACAGAGATGTTCCACCATTCCATTAAGTTCCCAGGCTAGCCCACAGCTTCACCCCACCCCACCCTGCCTTCCTTGCCTGGGCCTGCCTAGAGACACAGGATAGCGCATGAGCTTTGAGCCACCTAGACTTTGATGGGAAGCCCAACTCTGCCGGCTGGTTACCAGTTGCACAACCTCGAGCAAGTCACTTCACCTCTGGGACGGTCAGGAAGGTGAAGCCCTTTCCAGACAGTGCTTACCTCAGAGAGCCGTTTGTCCCCAGCCACTCCAAGCTGCTAGCAGTTGCTGCACACCCCTCCCTGGGGCTTCTTTTTGCTGGGGCTTCAGGCAGCTTCCCAGCAAGCAAAGTGCCTCTCTCCCAGTGGTGCCTTGCAGCCTGCAGCATTTTATGGAAAATACCTGTTTACTCCCCACTGGACTTTGAACTCCTCAGGGCCAGGGCTTCTATACTACCTGGAACTCATGAGTAGAACTGCGTAGGTGGTCAGTAAATTTTTTCGATTTGCACTGAACCCTTGCTGTTGAGCCCATTTGGACAATTTGGTCACCATGAATCTAGCAGCAGGAGTAGAAGAAGGAACTGGCAGAAGTTCCAGGGGTGGCAGGAGGGGAGGGCTTGGGTTCTGCAGGAAGGGGGGATGGCAGCCTTAACACTGGGATGTTCAGAGGGCCAGAGCCAGTAACTCAAGGAGGCTGGGCTTTCACCGTTTGCGCAGGGCATGTTCTGTGCACATGCTAAGAGGCCCTGGAATGAGCACTGGTCTAGGAGTTAGGAATAGGATTCTGGAGCTACTCTGCCTCCAGTTCAGTGGGTCATTTCTGTAGTCTGGGCTTCAGTGTTCTGAGACATAGGTGGAAAGGGTGGACTAGGCTGGTGGTGCTCAAACGTCACTCTGAGCAGAATTATCTGGGGAGCTTTCAAAATTATGCAGATGCCAGGTGCCAGGCCCCACCCCACCTCCAAACATTCTGCTTCAGTTGGTCTGAGGTGAGGCCCAGCATTTGTATTTTCTAAGCTCCCTAGATGACTCTACTATGAAGCCAGAAGCACTGGATTTGGTTGTCTTAGAGCAGTGGTCCTCCCCCGGGGGTGACTTGCACCCCAGTGAACATTTGGCAACGTCTAGAGACATTTTTGGCTGTCACAACTGGAGGAGAAAAGGTCAGTGCTATTGGCATCTAGAAGGTAGAGACCCGGGATGCTGCTAAACGTCGTGCAATGCAGAGGCCAAGCCCCCACACCCCCTCACCACTACAGAAAATTATCTGGCCCAAAATGTCAATAGTACCAAGACTGAGAAACCCTATTTTAGATGTTCTTTCCAAGATTCCTGTGTGCCCCCAAAACCCCCTCTTTTCGGCAGCCCAAGTAATTTTTTTTCAAAACCTGGATCTTGTATTACAAATTGTATTACAATTGCCTAAAACCCTTTGCTACCCATCCCTTTTAGAATAAAAACCAAACCCTTAGTCTAGCATAATCAGACTCTTTTACTGCTCCACTCTTGACTTTCATACCCCTTCCCCTCCCCACCACCATCTCTCCCGCCCCTCCAAGGTACTCCTTGTGCTCTAGTCAGTTTCAGATGAAAATGAACCATCCTTCCTCCTGCCCCAGGGCCTTGACACATGCCTGTTTCTTCTATCTGATTGACCTTCCTTTGGCCCAAGTAAATTCTAAATCATTCTTTAGTACCCAGCTCAAGCATCACTTCCTCAACCATTCTTGGCGCCCCTCCCCCCATCAGGGCAAGGTATCTGTCTTCTCTCTTCTGTCTTCATGGAATCTTCATTTCCTTCAAAGTAGTTATTTCAATTTGTGAGTTTTTTTTAAACTATTTAACGAACAGTAAAATTGACCTTTATTTGGTGTACAGTTCTATGAATTTAAACATGTGAATAGATTTATGTAACCACCACTTCAATCAGGAAACAGAACACTTCTATCACCACCCCCCGCCAAAAAAAGAAAACAACTCCCTTACACTCTCCCTTTGTGGTCAGACCCTCCCATCCCTTACTCTGGCAAACCACTGATCTGTTCCCTATACTGTCATTTTGTCTTTTCCAGAATGCCGTATAACTGAACTCATACAGTCTACATGATTTCACAGAGCATAATGCCTTTGAGATTTATCCATGCAGTTGCATGTATCAATAGTTCATTCCTTTTAATTGAGGAACAGTATTTCACTGTATGGGTATACCACCATTTGTTTATTCACCTGTTAAGGGTCACTGGATTAGTTCCTGTTTTTGGCCATTGTGAATAGAGCTGCAGTAAACACTTGTGTATAGATTTTTGTGTGAACGTAAGTTCTTATTAAATAAGTAGGAATGGGATTGCTCGGTCATATGCTAAGTGCATGTTAAGGTCTATTTTTTTTAAAACTGCCAAACCTTATTTGAGAGTGGATATACCATTTTGCATCTCCCACAACTATATATGAGAGTCTCCAGTTGCTCTGAATCCTTAGCAGCACTTCTAATTGTCAGTAATTTTTCTTTTATCCACTCTAACAGGTGTGTAGTGGTATCTCATTGTGGTTTTCATTTGCATTTGTCTAACAGGTAATGATATTGAACAACTCTTTTCATGTGCTTATTTGCCACCTGTATGTCCTCTTTGGTTAAATGTCTGTTCAAGTCTTTTGCCCACTTTTTAATTGGGTTGTTTGTTTTCTTAGTGTTGAGTTTTGAGAGTTCTTTATATATTCTGGATACAGGCTCTTGTTGAATAAGTGGTTTGCAAATATTTTCTCCAGTCTTATCCTTATCTTCTCATTCTCTGAACAAAGTATCTTTCACAGAGCAAAAGTTTTTAAATTTTGATGAGGTCTAACTTATCAGTTTTATCTTTTATGCATCATGCTTTTGGTGACACATCTAAGGACTCCTTGCCTAACCTTAGGTCATTAAGATTTTCTATAGTTTTATGTTAGATTCATTTGGAGTTAGTTTTTATATAACATGGTTTAGGTTGAAGTTAAATTTTTTTTGCCTATGGAAGTCTAATCCCAACACTGTTTATTGAAAAGAGTACCATTTTTCTATTGAATTGCTTTTGTACCTATCCAAAATTCAGTTGGCCATATTTGTATGAGTCTCTTTATTCTCTTCTGTTGATCTGTGTGTCCATTCCTTCGCCAATACCACACTGTCTTGATTATTATAATTTTACAGTAAGTCTTAAAATCAGGTGGTATAATTCCTCCAACTTTATTCTTAATGTTCAAAATTGTTTTAGCTATTCTAGTTCTTTTGCCTTTTCATATAAATTTCAGATTCAGCTTGTCTATAACCACAAAAAAATCCTACTGGGGTTTTTATTGGAATTGCATTAAGTCCATAGATCAATTCAGGAAGAAGTACATATTTACTTCTTTACTATTGTGTCTTTTAATCCGTGAACATGATATGTCTATTTATTTAGGTCTTCTCTGATTTCTTTAATCAGTGCTTTGTAGTTTTTAGCACACAGATCTTATATACATTTTGTTAGATTTATACCTAATATTTCCCTTTTTTTTTTGGAACTAGAGTTGGGCCTTGAACAATGCAGGGGCCAGGGGCACCAACCTTCCTCACAGTCAAAAATCCACGTATAACTTATAGTTGGCCCTCTGGAATATGAGCAGTTCCTCATATCCATGTTTCTGCATCTGCAGAGTCAACCAACCTCGGATCACGTGGTACTGTAGTATTTACTACTGCAAAAAAATAAGTGGACCTGTGCAGTTCAAACCAGTGTTGTTCACGGGCCAACTGTATTTTAATTTTTTATTTCAGTTTTCAGTTTCTCATTATTAGTTTATAAAAATACAGTTGATTTTTGTGTATTGACCTTGCATCCTGTGATCTTACAAAAGCCACTTTAGTTTTAAGAAGGTTTTTTGGTAGATTCCTTGAGCTTTGTTTTGTTTTTTTATTTTTTTACTATAGAAAATCATGTTGTCTGTGAATAGAAGTGGTTTGACTTCTTCCTTTCCAACCATATGCATTATATTTCTTTTCTTGCCATATTGCCCTCTCTAGGACTTCCCCTATGATGTTAAATACGTGTGGTGAGATTGGACACGCTCACCTTGACCCCAATCTTAAGGGAAAGCATTCGATCTTTCACTATTAAGTATGATATTAGTTGCCAGTTTTTTGTAGTCATTTTACTTTTCGACATCTCTCTTCCCCCCCAGCATGTCTGCTCCAGGAGCAGGCTCTTTCTGCTCTCAACTCGACCGGCACAGTGCCTAGCACACAGTAGGCCCTAAATAAGTAATTCTCTGCTTTGGCAACTTAGCCAGCAATAACCACCGTCCTGTGACAGACAACAGAGGGGACTAGCTGAACACACACAGACATCGCAAAGAATAATGTTACAATAAATATCCAAACGGGTCCAACCGGGCAGTGGCCCCATAGAGTTGACTATTTTAAGCTGTACAGCATGTGTAGATCGGCTTTCTAGCAAGCCATACTGTGTCAAAGCATTTATCTATGAGGAATAGATGACTGCTGTAAAATAATTATTTTAGATCAAGAGCATTCCATTCTCAAAGGGAATTTAAACAAAAAGCTCTCAGCTCTGAAAAACAGGGGCTTTCAGGGTAAAGAGTCCCACTGTTCTGAAATCTTAGGCCCTCAGACGGGTGGGGTTGTTTCGCTAAATTTATTTCAGCCGCTTATAGAAACAGAAGGGGGAAGCGGGGGGCGGCTGCTTGCACACCAGCCCTGGCTCTGGAGTATTAATATCTGCCGGGTCAGACTTTTATTTGGGTTTTCTTTTACCTTTTGGGGGTGGGGAGGCAGGCAGCAACAGGAATATCTCCCAGCAGCACGTCTCTGAGCTGTGGTTTCCTACCTTCCTCTCTAGACATTCCCTGGCAGGCCAGACCCAGCCTACCCCTCCCCTGCCTCACCTTGGGATGGCCCTCTACCCACTGAGCACCAAGCACTGGGCCAGGCCTTTTACTTTTTGACAGCAGCCTTCCTCCCAGGCCCAGAAAGAGTCTGAGCTCAGAGAGAGAGACAGATTGAATCTACGTGTCTACTTTCTCGCACAAGTATGAGTGTAGGAAGAGACTGGGGCCTCTGTCCCGGGCCCCCATCAGGACCCGCCCACCCATTTGCACCCCCAGTGGCTCCACTACCTGGTGAAATCCAGGCCTTTTTATCCCTGTCTTCCTTCCCCTCAGGCTTCCCAAGCACCAAACACACAAGCCTCATAGTACCTGATACCTGAACACTCTCTTCTGTCACAGCACCCCCACACAGAAAAAGGAGTTAAATGACACCACCCTGTCCCTGCACTGCATTTAGAATTAGCTATGGAGCACAGGTTAATTACCTCCCACAGACATGGGAGAAACTGAGGCACGGGAGAGGAGGCAGCAGCAGGTGACCTGCACCCACTGCAGGTTAGGTGAGACTAGTGTCTACCAGCTGGCCCCTGAAGGTTCCACGGAACCCGAAAGCACCAGAGAAGGCAGGGCCCTGTGTCTGGGAGCTCACTGCTACGCGGCCACAGCTGTCTTGAGGGCAGGAAGAGGAAACACACACAAGGAAGCTAAAAAATCTGCTGGGCTTAAGACTTGAATAATTACATGAGAATATGGGGAAGCACCTCACACAGTGCCAGGCGGGTGGGAACCCAACAAATGGCAGCTTGATTCTTGGGCAAAATCCCACTTCCCGGGTCGCCAAGGAAGGTGGGGAAAGAGGCATCTATCCTCTCCACTCCCCAGCCCCCGGGTGGGTTGGTGGGAGGGAGGATGGCCCGGGGCAGGAGCTGGGGAGAAGCAGCCCAATATGAAGATTCTCCAGCTCTAAACCGGGGGATCTGCTTCAGGGAGGATCGAGGGTATAGCACATACTTGTAAACTGTAAAGTGCCCGCGGGTACACTAAGTTCCTATTTTGTCCTAGCACCAGCCAGCTGGCTTTGAAAGTATCCTCCAGCCCTATGCAGCAAAACCCAGCCCAGAGAGGCGCAGACCCCACCCCGAGGAGCTGTCCCTTTCAGAAGCAGGACCCACCGTCCCAGCCGGATCAGGGATCAGACAACTCTCGGAGGGTCGCCGCACAGGCAGCCAGCAGAGGAGAGCATGGGTCTTTGCCATCACCCCGTGACCTCTTTAGAGTTGAGTTTCTCCCGCCAACTGCACCCTCCACCCCAGAGGGGGACCGCGGGCCCCCAAACCAGGGCCTGCCCTTGTCTGACCAAAGGCAACCAGATCTGCTGCAGCTGTTGAGTAAGAGAACAAGCTCTCCCAGAGACCAGGGAAGCAGCTGGAGAAAGATTCCTGCCAGCCCGGGGGTGTAAATATTTATACAGCGTGGTGCGTGCGAAGGGGGAAGGCAGAGAGAGGTGGCAGGAACGAGGCGGCACTGAGACCGCAGACTGAAGGAGCGTGTGCTTTGGGCTCCGCTGGGAAGGGCAAGAGGCTGCCGGATCCTAATCCTACATCAGAGAGGCCGGGTCCTCGCCCCCAGCTCTCCTCTAGAATTGAAGGGAGCACTTAGAAGAAAATCCATCATCTGTCCCCTAATCATCCCTCCTGTCTAGGTTGGCCCTCTATGTGGGGAAGGAGGGAGGCGCTGCCTGGAACCAGAGATAAACCAATTCTACGGGGCCCAGGAATCAGGGCCTGGGGGCTCCTGGGGCTCTGGTTCTAGGGTCTTGAGGGGTGCTAGACCCAAGAGTTGGACTCTAGGACTAGAGGCTTAGAAAACACAAGGAAATATAAGCAAAATATAAAATAAGCAAAGCTTTGATATAATCAACAGTCCTTTGTAAAGTGGCCCCGAAGGCTGTGCGTGGATGAAGGAGGAGGAAGTGGACGGGACTCAGCAAGGTGGCAGGGTGTGGAGAAGGCGAGGGGAACTTGATGGTGCTTCCAGAGAAGCACGTGGCCACCATCACCACAGGGCCTGGGCAAGGGCAGCGCAGCCCAATGGGCGTCCACCTGGCGCTCTTGGGCCCCTCCACCCCAGGGTGCAACTCAGCTGCAGGTGTGCCCCTGGCGGAGCAGTGACCCATCCGCCCCTCAGCTGGGCCCGCTAAGGACTCAGCCAGCACCCAATGGCATTGACGGCCCCGGGTGGGAAGCCAGCCTGGGCCGCGGAGGACAGCCAGATGGACTGCAGTTGATTTGCCTCAGACAGCTGGGCAGCAGGGCCAGGCTGCTCCCACCGCCTCCCACGCCACGCCAGACAAGGAGGGGTGTGGCTGCAACTTCTAGGATTTCTCCGCCACCGCACCCGTCAGGAAGTACCACCTGCTTCTATCGGCACCAGACCTGACCCTCAGGGCCTCCCGCAGATGGGGTCTGTGCCGCCCCCAGTGGCCAGGAGCCTTTGAGACACCTCGCAGCTACCAGCCTCTTCTTGCATTCTTCCTGGGCCCTCAAAACGCCCACTGGCCAGGGGTGGGGGCTGTTGGGAAGGAAGGACCTTCCACCGGAAAACTGCCTCAGTCTCCCCAGCAGACAGCTCCAGATGCCCAGGCTGGCTTCGGCCAGAGACGGAGGATCAAAAAGGATCCCCAGACTTCCCCCAGAGGCAGCCCCCATGCTGCAAGGCCTCCCACCTACAGCACAGAGCTTGGCAAGTGATACATTCCCCATGGGGCACCTCCCCTGAGCCTCAGCCTTTCTGGGTGGAACCTGATGAGTCCTCCACCTGTCCACCGAGAAGGGCTGATTCCATCGCCTCCCTGAGCAATGGGGCCCAGGCCCACACACCGTGGAGGAAACACCATCTGCCCCCAACCTTCAGCCCAGGCCTGGCAGACAACGTCAAGCCGCACAGGGGGAGAACAGCACTGTCCCAGCCCACTCTCCAGAAGGAAGCCCCTCTTCCAAGGACCCCGGGGCTGGGGGAGAATCTTCAGACGCCCGGGTCCTCTTCTGCCACCGTGGCTCTGCCTGCCGGCTGTGGCCTGCTTCTTGCCAGCACTGCTTAAACAGATGAACAAGAATTAAAAGCCTGTGTGGCCCAAGGAAAGCTTTAGTGGACAGAACTGAAGCCGAAGGAAAAGGAACAACAACAGCAACAAACTATAAGAAATGGGAGAGGAGGGAAATTTCAGGAAACAGACAAAATAAACCATCCGGGAATCCAGATGTAGAACAAGGAAAGCCAAAAGAAAAGAAAAATTATGCTAAGAAGGCAGAGTGGGGTGGGAAGGAGAATTGAGAATGAAAAAGAAGAGTGGGGAAGATATGAATACTCTGAAAAAAAAGAAGAACGTGAAAGCAAACAACACCAGAAAAAAAAATGAAAAATAGAGACCCAGGAGAGAAAAGAGGCAGCCATGAATTTAAAGCAACTGCTCTGACCCTCAACCAGCCACAGTCAGGACTGTTGTGAGCCTTACTGCTTTTTGTGGATTTCAGACTCTTCCAAACACTGAGCAAGGACAGTCCCAGAAAAGCAAGCTTTCCTTCTTGCCCTTGTTTTTCCTACAATTCTCCCAACTCACCCCCACCATTGGTCTTTTGCAGAGTGAGGGCTGATCTTCCTGGGGCAAGGCCCCAAACCAGTCTAGTTTGCTGCAGAACCTGGTGGCTTCTATCACGCTGCCTCTGGAGGGCTCCCTGGAGAATCTGAGCAGAAGCGTTAGGTGTGATGGAGCTGGGTCATCAGCTTTGCATCTTCCAGGCAGCTCTCTGAGGACCAGGGCTAACCCAATCCACAGACACACGGTTCCTGGAACAGCAGGGGTTCATGGAAGACTGGTATACCCAACTCTAGGCAAAACTAGAGGAGTCCCAGCAAATGCAACTTTTGGAAACAATGTTGACGATTTAAATTCACCTCCAGACATTCTGAAGGGGACCTAATGATAGCCACAGTCTTCTCATTGCCATGGTGGGCAAACAACTTCTGGAAGTTTGCCTTTACTGCTTAGTGTCCATAAACCCCCATGAACACTTACAGAAGACACTGGTTCCTCTCCTTTTGTCTGTCTGGCCTCTTGATTCTGCCTTCTGCTGCTTCTCTTTCTTCTTTGAGTCCGCCATTGCCTCTCTCCTCTGTGTCTGCTTTGGTTTTTCCATTTCCCACCTCTACCTACTCTTCCATTTCTCTAGGGCAGCAGGAGTTGGGAGAAAGCTGAAACAAACCAAGGCAAAATCAAGAAGTAAAGGAAGGGGCTTCCCTGGTGGCACAGTGGTTGAGAGTCCACCTGCCGATGCAGGGGACACGGGTTCGTGCCCCGGTCCGGGAAGATCCCACATGCCACGGAGCGGCTGGGCCCATGAGCCATAGCCGCTGAGCCTGTGTGTCCGGAGCCTGTGCTCCGCAACGGGAGAGGCCACAACGGTGAGAGGCCCGCGTACCGCAAAAAAATAATAAAAAATAAAATGCGAGTGAATTAATATAGTTTAGCCCCCAGGCTGTCCGCGGTGGGTGAGGGAGGCTCCTCGTGGACAGGGGTCGAGCCTCACCAGGCCACCTGAGACGGCTCCTCCAAAGTTCAGCCTAGGGAAGCCACACGGGCTGAACTCTGACTGACTGAGGTAGAGAAAACTGTGCCCACACCAGCCCTTCTCCCTCCGAGAATTCTCAGGTACTTGCCCCTGATTCTGTACGTTCCGAAAGTCACATTTTTCCAAGTATCAACAACTGAGATATGTGACAAAATGTACAGAAGGGATAATATCTAGGTTGTGGCCTTAGATACGCAACCCAGTTTCTTCCCATCCCTCCTAACCTTCAAACCTGTCACCGTCATGTAACCTATGACTCAAGCTATTATTTAACCATAAAAAAAGACAAAGCAAGAAATTAGAGGCTGTGTGACCTAAAATGTATTCCATTCAACTGAGCTAATCTCCTAATAATAAGGGCGTGTATAATAATAAGTGATGCTCTATCTGTTCTGGAAGATGGGAATATTGCAGGGAAAAGTGCATGGTGACTGCAGATCCTAACTTGTCGAGATTTGTCCTCAAGAGGGTAAGTGCCTGGTCCTAGGCCAAGTTGCCTGGCATTTTGCTAAACGAATCTTAAAGTTTGACAACCAATGTGCTGCAGTGGAGAGCACCCGATGTTCAGAGTGACCCCCTTCAAATCCTAGCACTGCCCCTTCCTAGGCCAGCAAGGCACGTACCTGCCCTCTGCTAGTCTTGTGTGTTGTGAAATGGCAGTGACAGCAATACCCACCTCCTGGGGCTGCCGTGAGGACAGATGAGCAAAGCGCTTGGCACGAGTGAGCAGCCCACTCCGTGAACCACCCTGTCAACTGCTGCTGTACGTTAAGCAGCAAATTGGCAATACCAAGACGGCTGGAGGCCCCACAAAGTGGGGCTCCACGGAGTCACTGGAAAAGAGTCAAGTATCCCAAGCAAGAGAGAGAGGAGGGTCCCCTAGGAGGCACAGGCAGCTGGCGGGTGGACCACTGCACGGAGAGCCAAGGACAGCCACTCAGACCGTGGGTGGGAGGACACAGGGGGCTGCTCTCCAGTCCTTCCGCATTAGCGCAACGTGCTGCATCCCCACCCTCCCTGTGTTCATCCTTACGTGAGACTCCGCTCACACTAACGTGGCCCCCACTATGTGCACGGCCCCGGCCAAGCGGAGGGCTGTAGCGGGGTGAGCTTAAAAACGATCGCTGGCCTCAGAGAATCGGTAACTGGCCATTCTTGCCCAGATTCAGAAATCGGTCCCTTTAGGAGCTATTGTAAGGACGACCAAATACTGAGAAATTCTTATTTCAGGGCCAATTTTTTTTTCTTTAAGTAGAAAGGCAAAGAGTTCAAAAAATGTTCTGGAAATGTGAACAGCAAATGAATCTTAGTAATATTTAGGTGGTATTATTAATTTTTAGGTGAAATAAGAACAATGTGGGTAAGTGTAATGAGTTTTTGGGTTTTTTTTTACTGAAATACTGATAGATGAAGTGATATGACCTGATACACTGGACTTACTTTAAAATTATATGGGACGTGGGGAGGCAGATGGTGATGTAAATGGACAAACTTGGCCAGAGTTGGTGATGTTGGTGACGGGTATGTCACCTTCTGTATATGTTTGAAATTTTGCATAACGTTTTAAGTTCATAAAAGCTGAAAAAACAATGTTAACTCAGGGATTCTCCTCTTATTGGTTCTTGCAACACGATATTTACTTCCCAAGGACATGTGCTCTTGGACAAGAGGTAAGGCTGTGGGGAGACCTGCCAGGAGCTGGGAAGGGCTGGAGAACAGACAGGGAGACCACCACTCCGGGATCGGGAAAGTGCCCCAAAGCCTCCTCCTTGCACACGCTGAGGACCAAGAATGCCATCCTGCCCCTCAGGGCCTCCCAGGCCGAGAAAAAACATTCAGAGGGACTGCTGTCCATTTGCACTGCTTTTGAACTCAGTGAAAATTATTTAATTGGTTTCAATGTATTTTAAACCACAATGAACTTTTTTTTTTTCTAGCAGACAGCCACTATAACAGAGTGGGCAGGTATTCTAACCTCACTTTCTTCATCTGGTAAAGTGGGGAGAATCACATGTACCCCATTTCCCAGAGCGTGGGGTAAATGAGATTAATGGTCCTAAAGTGCCCTAGCACTGTAAGCACTGATAAAGGCTGGGTCTGACTTGAGGCGTGTTTGGCAAATGTCTGACCGCGGTGGAGCCACCCCAGCTTGGGCGCTGTTTGATATGCAGATGCTTCACCTAAACATCTAAATTCAATAGGAGTCAAAGCACGCGTTCTCTGAGACCTCTCTGGGCCAGGCAACCTGCTGAGTGTCGGCCCCTTTGGGTATCACAAAGAAGCCACTGCTGTGCCCTTCCCTCCCCAGAGGCGCCACCCCTGCTCTGAGAAGAACAGGAGTGAAGCCCCCAGAGTTTTCTCTCTAGATGAAGAATGAGTCTGAAAAGGAGGAATAGGCTCTGCCCAGTCTGGGCTATGGCTCTGAATGGAGAAATGCATCCTAAGAAAGCAGATCTTCCGCAGATCAGCTCACTCCCAAAGATGGGGGCCAGGGCTCTGGGGCGCACAGACAGACAGACAGCAGGCCTGCTCAGCAGCACCCCGACAGGGAGCTTCCGGAGCTCTAAGCAGCTGAGCGGGCAGGACAGCCTCCAGACACCAGGGGGCAGCACAACACACCCTCCAGGGATCCGAGGGACCCACCAAAGACGACCTGGCAACAGATGGCTTCCAAGACAAACCTCAGTAGCCAGGGCATGCAGAGGGAGGCATCCCAGAGAGGCAGATGGCCCACGCCGCCAGTTCAGAAGTCTCTGCCACTTGCCCCAGGCAACTGGTGAGTGGCTTCCTGCAAGACCAGCTTCAGCCAGAAGAGGGCGTTTGTGACCAGGTGAGGGACCCACAGGCTACAGGGCTGGCAGGGATGAGGGAGGCAGTAAAGGCAGAAAGTAGACCGGTGGCCGAGAGAACGGCCACGCCAAGCCTTTGGATCCTTGCTCTAGAACCTCCTGCCAAGCGAATGAAAGGTCTGTCCCATCCTAAGTTGCTCCACATTCTCTCATTCCACTGTCCACTGGACCCCACCCCATGTTCTCTGTGCCTTCACCCCAGAAAGGAGGAGAGCCCAAGACAAAGTTCGAAAGTTCTCGAAAGGTCCTTAGGCTTTGGGATCTTTGAAATGCATTCACAGGATTATTCTAAGCTCTCGGAAAGCCCCCTGGCTCCACAGAAGAGAGCAGTCTCTGTTGCGAGACCTTTGGAGCCACAATGCCTGGGTTCAAATCCCAGCTCTGCAATAATGGGCAAGGTACTTAACCCTCTGTGCCTCAGTTTCCTGCTCTGTAAAAAGAGGATAACAGGGCTTCCCTGGTGGCGCAGTGGTTAAGAACCCGCCTGCCAATGCAGGGGACACAAGTTCAAGCCCTGGTCCAGGGAGATCCCACATGCCACGGAGCAGCTAAGCCCATGCACCACAACTACTGAGCCTGCGAGCCACAACTACTGAGCCTGAGCGCCTAGAGCCCGTGCTCCGCAACAAGAGAAGCCACCCCAATGAGAAGCCCGTGCACTGCAGCGAAGAGTAGCCCCCGCTCGCCACAAGAGAAAGCGTGCGCGCAGTTACTAAGACCCCACGCAGCCAGGAATAAATAAATTTTTTAAAAAAGAGGATAGCAATGACTCTCTAGGATCACTGCTTCCAACAATAACAATGGCTGGTTACAATATGGGAAGGCATTTGAAGAGAGCATAAAGTTCTCAGAAAGCTGCTCAGAGACATACATAGTACTGCTCTCAGCACAGGCCCAGAGCCCCAAAGGTCTGTGCTTCTTTCCCTCAGAACTCAGTTCAAGGACACCACCAGGCTGTGGAGGCTGCCTGGAGCACAGGCCCTGCGTCTGGAGTGGGAGTGGGTTTAGCTAGTGTTTCCCTGGAGCAGTGGAGAGGTAAGCAGGTACCCAGTGCAGCCCTCCTGTGCCCACGTTGGGTTTTGTGCAGGACAAGCAGAAGACAGCACTCAAATCTAAGCTGGGCTCCTTAAACTCATCAGCCAGAGGCCGAGAGGCAGGCTGGCCGCCCTGTGCGGAATGGGGAGAGCCAGCCTTGCAGAGGCGAGGCCTGCACCAGAGGGTATGAGGAGCCCGCCGGCCTCAGAGCAGGGCTGGGCTTCCCGGGGATGGAGAGGGATGGGGAGGAAAGAGTTAAGTCGACTCTGGGCTCCGCAGCTATAAACAGTGAGCCAAGGGAGGGAGGGAGCTGACACAGGATGTGGCCAGGGCTGAGCTGTCTGATTATTAACTTCACTTTTATTTGGAGGGGGATTCGATTCTCTGTTTTACTTCCCATCAAGGAAGTGAAAGCCCAGGTCTCGGAGGGGCCTGGTTTCAAATTGTTTTGTCACAGCTCATTTATTTTTCCTCTTAAATAAATAAACAAAACCACCTCTTTGTTTTCCCCTTAATGAGCGTTCAGCAAATCATCTGTGGGTGAGGCATGAAAGGGGTTTTCTGCAGTCCTTCATGAGGCACTTTTGGCTTTTTCTTTTAAAAGGAAAAAGAAAGGATTCTTCCTTTAGCTTCCACCTTCTCCGAGACTCTCAAGGCGCTTTCTTTTCTGCTTCATCCTGAGATCTCAGCCTGAAATCATGACCTCAAGCCCAGCCAGAGACATAGACCTTCCTTTGCTGGTCCTTGGGGCCTGCCCTGCTGCCTGCCATCCCATGTCACAGGCTCCGACCCCAAGGCCACACAGAGGAAGCAATGAGAACACTTGGGGCTCAGTGGTTAGTCCTCTTGGTCAAGCTAGGACCCATGTTTTTTGTTCCCATGGCACCCTGACGTTTCCAGCAAAAATAACAAAGCAATTAAACACACAAAAGGACTCCATTACAGGGCTTAAGAAAACACCATTACATGTTCCTTTGCTCAAGGTTCAAAGTGTTTGGGAAATCTGTTTACAACACCAAAACCCATTCAATAATTTCATGACGCTCCTGCGGCAACCCTTTCCTGAATGACCTACATGTGCGAGGCACTAAGGGGGACGCCACAGACCACCGTCACACAGTCCCTACCTTCACGGTGCCCACGATTCAGTGGCGGGGGATGCAGAGAGGAAAACAGGACATCCTACAGCAGAGACCAAGGGAGCTTCCAGTGGGCAGGGAGGGAAATGACGGGCTCTGCTGGAAACGAAGGGTGTGGAACTGGAGGAAGGCTTCCCGGTGAAGCTGATATTCAAGCTGCACCTCGAAGGGCTGATGATATTAAGAAGAAAGTGTATTCTAGAAGCTGAAAAGTACCCAAATGAGAGAGAGGCAGTATCAATGTGTGAGCCACATCAGATATGAGACCACAGGAATGGTGGGGCCTGGAGGGCTTATGGTTCCTCAGATGGCATTCAGAACGGCAGCTAAAGTCCTCACGGTGGAGAGGGGCTGAAAGGAGGCGGCCACTTGGAGTCAGCTCCAGGCTGCCAGTCCTTGGCCTGGCTGTGAAGAAGCTGCCCTCTATGCTGTAAGCAACAAGATACGACACTTGGATCCACGCTCGTCTGGGCTCCAGACGCTCTGCTAGCCCCAAACACCTGATGGCCACCAGGAGCGCCGTTTGCTGCCTGTTTGCGGCCTCTGGCTTTCTCTTTTGGAATACGGGGCAAGAAGAAAACAGGGAGTGACTGGAACAAGTCCAATTCACTTACAAAGGCGCTCGGGCTCCTAATGCTAACGGGATGGGGTTTCCAAACGCCCCCGAGGGAGTTGCCAGGATCCAGGATTTTCTTCAAGTTCTTGGAAATTCTTCGCCGTCCCCGTGGCATCGCAGCTTCCAACCGCAAGCCTGCCCAGGCCTGGCTGGGCCGCGGCCCCGGCCACGAGAGGGTTAAGGCGCCGCCAAGATGGCCGCCTTGTTTTGCACTTCGGAGGGGGTCACGCGGGAGGCTGCCCTTTGCCTCTGGGGAGGCGGTCAAAGCCCTGCCCCTGGCGCTCTGCCCTCGGCGGCTTGACGGCATCTCCTCCCCTGCGCGTCCTGCACTCCCGGGACCTCCGAACCTTCCAGGCCCCAGGCGAGCCAAACTCCCAGCCTTCCAGGCAGCAGACCGGGCCTTGGAGGAGCGAGGCAGGGAGGCCCCCTCGGAGATACCGGGCCGCGGATGCGCGCCGGCGGGGTCCCTTCGGCCTCTAAGAACGTCTGGGGCCCGTGGGCCGAGGCCGCAGCCTGGGCCGCGATCCCTTTCTATTTTCTTGTCTCCTGGCTGAAGCCGCCCCAGCTGTCTCCCGGGTAGGCCTCCGCCTGCAGCCGGGCAGGGACGCGATGGACGTGGTCGCACTGCCCTCCAGTGGCCAGTCCGCCGAACAGCACGGTGGGCCGGGGTCGGGGTCCCGGTGATGGCGCAATGTCCGCACCCTCGGCCGTCCCTCCTCAGAGAAGGGCTTCCTTCCCCTTGCTGCTTTTGAAGATGTGGCCTTGCTCACCCCCAGCGCCTTTTATAGGCGGCTCAGGTGGCCCTTTGCCACAGTGGACACTGACCCAACAGCAGGGGATTTGCCTCTGCCGGTGGTTCTCAAACTTTTGTGTGCACCTGAATCCTGGTGCCCAGTTGGTTCAGACCCAGATTGCTGGGTCCCACACCCAAAGTCAGAAAATTTGCATTTCCTCTCTAACACGTTCCCAGGTGCTGCTGCTGGGACTACGTTTATAGAACCACCGGCTCAGTGGCTCATCCTGTCCTGGGGATTCTGTCATCCACCCATTGGGCACTGAGGACCAGAAGTGACCGCCACCAAGTTCCCCCCCTCATGGGGCCCACTCTAACAGAGAAGAGAGATTTGTTTAAACAGATAATCTCATAAATAAATATAAGATTCCATTTGAAAAAGTTTTCAAATTCCCATGAAGGAAAAGAATAAGGTGCTCAAAGAACATATATATATATACATACATGGAAAACTATTTCAGATTTGGGATGAAGTGGCTCGTGTTCCCTCTCTGAGGAAACCCTTAAGTTGAGGTGGGAAGGAGGAGGGAAGAGGGGAGGCTGGGAGAGGGACTGAGGCTGCAGGTAGAGCAGGTGAGAGCTGTAGACGGTGGATGGAGATGCAGAGACTGGAGGGACAGAGCTGGATTGGGGGAGTGGGTAGGCAGAGGGTCAGAGTCCCCAGGTCTATGTATCTGGTACCCAAAGACCTGCCTCTTCAGAAGGGGTAACATTCAGAGGAACCTGGGTACTGAGCCCTTAGCCACCCTCCACAGTGCCGGAGAATGGGGTCCCCCCTGCGGGAACCTCAGTCAAGTGCCCGTGACCCATGAACTTGTTGCTCCTGAACCCGATCTGCCCAGGCTCCTTCCCAAGGCTTGAGGGAGTGCCGCATTTGGTGGACCCAGGTGAGCAATGGTGAGAAGACCTGGCGTACCGTCTGCCCACCCGTGCACTGGATGTTTCATCTCCCTACTGCAGGTCCAGGATACAGCCGTTTCTCCAGCGAGCATTTTTAAGTACCTACTGTGCGTCTGCTCTGGAGTCACTACAGTGACGTGTGAGGTGTGCTACAAAGGGTGAGGCCTGCCCCCAGACTGTCCTGCAGGGCAGGTAGGTGCAGGACACCATCCCTGACCCCAGTCTCAGTTCCCAGCCAGCTGCCTTAACCTGCATCCCACACAAATATCCCTGGGGCAGCTCCTGGCAGGGAAGGGGGGAGGGAGCAAGGTGACGAATGGAAGCCAGGAACTCTGTTGTGAGGATGCTTGTTACTTGGTATCGATGCCAGTTTGATGGCAGGGGGGTGAGGTGACCACCAGCCACCCCACTGCCTCTGTGCCTCATGCTTCGGTGAGGAGGCATCTGCCCATTAGGGCTGTCGCCTTGCACAGTCACTTCCCTCCCCAGTTTTCTCATCTGAGTTGTATTAGATGATCTCCAAGGTGTTTAGGTCCAAGCCTAGCCCACCAGCGCACTGCTGGAGGGACGGGTGAAAAGGCTTCTGCTCAGTGACCCCACACACAACTACACAAAGTCAGGCCTGGAGGCTAATCACCTCCAGGTTGGGGGGAGGGAGAGAAGAGCATCTGGAAAACTATTGCAGCTTCAGAGTCAAACCAGTCCAGTTCCAGTTACTGGCTCTGCTCCTGACTCACTGTGTGTTCTGCAGCAAGTGGCTTAACCTTTCTGAGCCTCAGCTTCCTCGTCTGAGAAGACGAGGATAACATTGTACCTTACCTCATAAGGTTGATCTGAAGGCGAACAGTGAGAGCTACCACTTATCAAGCACTTGTTCCATGTGACGCCCCACGCCAAGGGCTTCTCAGGAATTACGTGAGGTCATGCGTGAAGCACTGGCCCGCTGCCGCCAAGGAGTGAGGTTGGATAATGGGAGCCTTGGTGTTGTCATTTCACAATCGCCCCCAGTACTTGGCACAGGTGGGTATATTCAGTAGACAGGAGGGGACTAGCAAGCCCTCGGCATATAGTAAGCACTCAATAAAAGATAGCTTTTATTATTAAGACAGAAGGGACCCTTGTGAAGAGTTCTTGCAGCAAAGGGAAATGTAGGGGACGTGCCATGAGGCTGGTACACACACTGCTCCCCAGAGGGCCAGCCCCGTGCCTAGTTAGCCAGTGCCTAGGCTGGGACGTCAGCTCTTACTCTTCCCAGAGCACAGCTAATTAGCCTCCCCTCAGCCAGGAGCTCCCCAGAGGAAAGGTGTCTAATACAAATGCAAGGCGTGACCCTCATCTTTGTAACCAAGGTTCCCTTGGGTGAGGAAGGCCTGGGGTGGAGAGACAGGCCAGATCAGGGCCTCGCCTTCTTTATGACAGAGGTTCTCAGGAAAGGGAGCTGCGCTGGGGTGCTTGTGAGCCTGAGAAAAAGGCTTCATGGCAGTGGGCGTGGGACCCCCAGCGGGGGGGTCCCTAGGCCCTGGGGGTGGGAGGAGCTGGGTGGCTGAGGGGGCAGAATGCTCCAGGCCCTAGGCTGCATCTCAGACCAGGAGCTCCGGAGCCAGGAGGCAGCCTAGGGCAGGGTGGGGCCGAGCCACGGCGCTGATGCCAGGCTGCCTGATGGAGATCCCAGCTCCACAGTGGCCCTTCCATGTCCCAGAGCCTCAGTTTCCTCATCTGCAAAGTGGGGATGGTGATAGCGCTGACCTCACAGCACTTAGTACTGTAGGACCTCATGCATTTGTTCCTTCAACAGACATTTATTAAGCACCTACTCTGTGCCAGGCCCTGGGTGCTGGAAATACCATCATGGACAAACGAGATCAAGCATCTCTCCCCTGTGAACTTGCATTCTGAGTGGAAGATAGACAATAAACACAAGCACCAAGATATTCCTAACACTCTGCCTGGCCGTGGTCTGCACTGTGAAGAAGACAGGGGTCGAGGTACAGGGCTATGGCAGGGGTGACATCTCAGACACAGTGGACACATGCACATTCCAAGGCAGGTAAGAGGCAGGTCTGGGCAGATTAAGAAACAGACCGAGGTTGAAGGCCCAGCCCAAAGCCGCCCAGCAAATCCAAGGCTAGAAGCTGGGTCTGCAGCACAGGACCCTTGACCCACAGCTGGTGGAGCAAGCACAGAAGTGCCCCTTACCTCTGGCTAAAGGAGGCACCAGCCTAAGCCGCCTGCCCTCATCTCCGCCTTGGCCTGTGCACTGGACCACAGTCTGCACTGGAGGGAGGAAGGGTCACGGCTGCCAGGGTAATGCAGCTTCCATTCCTGACATCCGCCAGGGCCTCACATCCACCTCACATCTCTCTCACCCCTCCCAACCGCCTAGCAAGGTCAGTAGCAGCCCCATAATTTTCACTGAGGTGAGATTCACATAACAGAAAACGAACCGTTTTAAAGTGAACAATTCAGTGGCATTTAGCACATGCACCGTGTGCACTCCCACCCGTACATAGTTGCAAATCATTTTCACCAGCCCAGAAAGAAACTCAGATCCATGAAGCAGTTGCTCCCCCTCCCCCTCCCCAGCCCCTGGAAACCACCAGTCTACTTTCCATCTCTATAGATTTGCATATTCTGGACGCTCCATGTATCCAGACCTTTGTGCTTGGCTTCTGTCACATAGCCTGTATTCAAGGTTCACCCACGTTATAGCACAGATCAGTATTCTGTTTCTTTTTATGGCTGAATACTGTTCCATTGTATGTGAGCACCTCCATCGTACAGACGAGGAAACAGACAGACTCAGGGCAAACAAGCAACACCCAAAGGTCACAGCCTGTCCGTGGCAGATCCAGGACTGGATTCCAGCCTGAGTCCACACCGTGGAAACCTGGCCACGCGGGCCCGCTCCCCAGAGGGCCCCAGCCCAGCCCTGCGTCCCAGGGTTGGGGAGGGCTGCCCCTGCGGGCGGATGCCGGCTCCCCCCGGTGTGGCCCAGCCTCTTCTCAGCACAGGTTCACAGGTGTGGGCAAGGTGGCCTCCCACTCACCCTGCTCCAGTCTGGGCCGGAGCGTGGCTGAAGAGGCCACCTCCTCAAGTGGAATTCCAGGTCCCGGCCAACCGCAGGTCAGGGCACTCCTGGGCCCCAAACCTTCCTACTCAACTGAGTCATGAGGCTGTGAGGCGCCTCAGCCCTGGGGCAACCTGGTGGGCCGGCCAGGTCAGGAGCGCTGTCCCCAGCCAGATGATGGTCGTGGGCAGAGCTGCTGGCCCACCCAGCAAGTGGATACCTCAATGCACAAACGTTTGTTAAGCCCCCATTCTACACCAGGGACACCACCTTTAAGGTGCTCCCTCTCTGAGGAAGTCACCAACCCCAGAACAGAAAGCGGGTGCTGGGACCAAGGAATGGGACACAGGGAGTCCCTGACCTCGGTCAAGAAGGCCGCACGTGCCAGGCCTGCCAGCCTCCCTCCCGCCTCAGGGCAGGTGGGGGGCACAGGGCAGCTCGTGCACGGGCCGCTGGGATGCCCACCTGGGCTCTTCAGTGCCCAAGCAGGAAGCAGTATTCACTGTCCACGTACCCTATCCTGACCGCGTGCCCACCTAGCGTCCATTCATTCATCTCATTCAGTCGGTCACACCCATCACCCTACTCGGCAACAAGGATGCAAAGGTTAAAAAAAACACAAATAGGGGCTTCCCTGGTGGCGCAGTGGTTGAGAGTCCACCTGCCGATGCAGGGGACGTGGGTTCGTGCTCCGGTCCGGGAAGATCCCACGTGCCGCGGAGCGGCTGGGCCCGTGAGCCATGGCCGCTGAGCCTGCGCGTCCGGAGCCTGTGTGTACGGGAGAGGCCACAACGGTGAGAGGCCGCGTACCGCAAAAAACAAACAAACAAAAAACCACAAATAGTCCCTGTCCTTCAGGAGCTTAAAACTGAGCGGGATTATGCAAAATGTGGCCCGGGGCAAGGAGACCAGAGCCAGGGCCCCAACCCAGCGGGCAGCTGCAGCTGGAGCGTGGGTCCCACACATCCCACAGCTGGGCCCATCTCTAGACTATAACCCCTCCCCTGACCCACACACCCATTCAGTAAATCAGGCTGAAACATGGGCCTGAGGGCTTCGTGCTCCTTAGCCACTACCCCTACCTGCACCCCCATCCAGGGTGCAGAAGGATTTTCCCCAGCACGAAATGTCCCCACAAAGGTCCCCTGAGGACTGGCAGAGGGAAGGAAAGGACACCCAGAGCCCCAAAAGGGCTCCATCGCATCGCTCCTAGAGGCTGCCGTGGGGGTGCTGGCCTGACCTGAGTGGCCAGGCTGGGCCCCCGCCCACAGCAGCACCCCAGCCGCAGGGCACTTCCTCGGTGCCGGGCACACGCTCAGCACATCACATGCATTTCTTAAACCAGTAAGATTTTGACCAGTGGCTTGCCCAAGGTGCCAGGGCGAGTGGGGAATTTGCCTTCTGGTCTGACCCACTCCGAAGCCCACAGCCAGTTCTACACATTCCCCCAGACAAGGCTGGCACCCAGCGCTCCCCCAGGTACCGTGCAGCCTCCTGGCTAAACTGTCTGGGGGAGAGGGAAGAGATCCCCCGCTTAACCCAGAGTCCCACCCAACCATGGTCCTGCCCTCTCCCCTCGCCCGCCCCAGCTGACCCTCTAGCTCGACTAGCCTTTCTGAGGTCAGGAAGCACCTTCCGCCCCCAGGGAGCCCCCAGAGCAGCTGGAGGGAACAGTCCCACTGGGCCTGTGGAAGGAACAGAATGGGGTGGGGACTGACAGGTCCTGGCCATGTATAGGCCTCAGGTGGGAGGGGAAATGATCCTTCCAGGGGTCAGATGCTCTAGGCCTGTCCCCACCCTCCACAGCCGTCCTGGAGACCTTGGCTGCAAAAGGGGAGGGAGCAGGCTGGTTCTCCCAGGTGTCTTGGCTAACTGATGCAACCCCAGAGTGCCCTGCGGGCCAGAAGCCAGAGGACCGGGTGTGTGGGAAGGCGGTGATTATCGCCCTCCGTTTCAGGGCTGGGTGTGGGGGCCGCCTGCCCAGGGAGCACGGCCTGGCCAAGAGGTAGGGGTGAGCCCCTACCTGTCCCAGGTGTATCCTGAGGCAGATGGGGCCGCCATGGGGAACAGGCCAAGTGGTGTCCCCACAGCCAGGACATGGCCACTGAGAGGCCCAGTGACTGCAACTCCCTTCCCTGGGCTCTGGTTAAAGCACTTTAATTAATCCTGAAGCCAATCTTTACACCCAGGCTGGGAGGAGGAAAGTGCACAGGGTCCCCATTTTACAGATCAGGAGACTGAGGCTCAGAGATTTGAGAAACGTGCCCATCTCCATGTGGCCTGGAAACAGTACAGTCAGGATTCACGTCCAGTCCCTCTGACCCCAAAGGCTTTGCCCTGGATCACTTAGAGCTTCCCTGCTGGCTGTGCCCAGCACCAGGGCTGGCAACTGAGCTATTCAGACACTCGCTGGATGAGGGGGTGAGCAGACAAGGGAGTGGACAAGTGGACAGAGGTAGGGATGAGTGAGGGGAGAAGTGCATCTACTTCCATGGCTACCGAGCAGTTGAGCAAGTGGACAGGTGGGCAAGGGGACTAGGACACAAACAGTAGGATGGCTAAGGGGCTCAGGAGGCAAAAGTAATTGTGGCTCCGTCACATGGTCTCTGGAAGACAGGAAGGAACCTGGCTTATGAGAAGCTTGGTGGCCCATCTGGGTGCTGGTTGACCATGAAGAATACCCCCCGGGTCTCCCTCCCTAGACAGCAAGTCTCCAGAACAAGGGGCCCCCTGCCCACCACAGGCACGCACACCCCATGACCAAGTAACTGGCTGGGCTGGTCAGGCATCAACAGGCCATCGAGAGCTTGGTTGCTTTAGAGGACCCTGGCCGGGTCTGTGAGCCCACCCCCGACACCTTCCATGAGGTCCCAAGGGAAAGCAACCGGACCAAGTCAAGGGCAATTCTGTGACCCGGAGGGCTCTCAGAGGAGCTCTCCCCCGCCCTCCCGCCAGCCAGCTCTCTGCGGGGGGCTGGCAGGTGGAGGCCCAAGTGTCTCTGGAGAGCAAGCGCAGGTACTGCTCACCGTGGGGACAGAGGAGGCCAGGAGACCCAGGGGCATGCCTGGCCAGGCCCAGCCCTCAGCCCTGAGTTGCTATGCCTCCCCCGGCCAGGGGCAGGCGGGATGAGGGGGAAGACTTGAAGTCCAGAGAGGTAATGGGAGTGTGAAGGGGCGGGGCCAGGGTGCACAGAAAACTGCTCCACAACTTGGCTCCCTCCCCTGCGCCCGCAGCCCTGCGTGAGCCCCCTTCCCCAAGGAAGTCTTTAAGGGGACAGAGACCAGCACTGCCCTCCCTGGCCTTTCCACGTCGGGTCCTCCGGCTTGTTAGCCCCCCTCTCCCCACATGGGGACCTTCTGGAAACTACACTGCATTGGAAAATGCCGAAGGGGTCAGTGTGGACGCTGGAGCAGAGTCGGGGACAGGGAACCGTCCGGCCTCAGCACCGTCCCTGAAGAGGAGGCGAGCGCCCCCTGGTGGCCTCTTGTGGCGCAGGCACGTAGAGCCACACTCCCCCGACAGGACTCCTAGGAGGGAGTCTGTAACGCAGCCTCCTGGAGGCTCCAAGAGCGTCTTATAACTCACCCACAATTTCCTAAGGAAAAAAAAAAAAAGTGATGTGACTTACATCAAAAGGTCATTGTGAGGACTGCACAACATGTGCAGCCCTCTCAGCATGACATTCTGCAAATAATAATGATGACACAGTGACCCTGGGGAGGTAGGTGTTTATTATTTCCAGTTTTCATGAAATGGAGGCTTGCCCAAAAGCGCTCAAATAGAGCCCGGATTTGAACCGAGGTGTGATGCCAGGCTTGCACTGTGGTTTAGGCACTATAATCACTCAGATCTTAACAAGGGAGACTGTTTCCAGCCCAGGGGTAGCTTTTTCTCTCCTGTCTCCTGCTCTCGAGAGACTGCACTACTGGGGAGAAGACAGAGAAATGGATCTTCCTCTTCGCATGGTCAAAGGGTCAGTGTTAACTCTTCGCTTATCTTGTACTTTGCAAAGGACTTTCCCCTGTGTTATCTCATTTGTGCTTCACACCAGGCCTGTGAGGGACATGCAGCATGCAACTCCAAAGTCAGTGGTGCACATAACTTCCAGCCTTGCACCCACATAAGCCCCACCTGGTAGCAAATCCAATACCCAAGATTTCTGTAAAAATCCACTCGCAGAAAATACTTGCAAAACATATCTGACAAGGGACCAGTATCCAGGATATAGAAAGAACGCATATAACTCAGCAGTAAAAAGAAAAATAACCCCATTTAAAGATAGACAAAAGATTTGAACAAACACGTCTCAAAAGAAGACATACGAATGGCCAATAAGCACAGCAAAGAAGATAAAACAACATCATTAGTCATCATCATTAGTCATCATTAGGAAGTGTAAAATAACACCTTATACACCCACCAGAACGGCGGAAATTGAAAAGCCTGACAAAACCAAATGCTAACTAGAATGTTAACGGGAACACTCATACATTGTTGGTAAATGTATAAAATGGTACAACCACTCCGGAAAAAAGATCTAGTGGTTTCTTATAAAACTAAACATACACCTCTTCCATGACCTAGTGATTCCACTTCTTAGGTACTTACCCAAGAGAAATGATGATATACATTCACAAAAAGACTTGTACGGGAATGTTTCTAGCAGCCTTATTCATAATAAGCAAAAACCCAGAAACAGGCTAGCGCGTATACAGACCGTGGCATACCTACACAATAGAATACCGCTCAGCAATAAACAGGGACAAATTACTGACACACACAACACAGGGGTGTATCGAAATCATTATACTGAGTGAAAAAAGTATTACACAAGATAACCTATCGTCTGATTCTATTTATTTGGAGTTCTAAAACTGGCAAAATAATCTGTGAAGGGAAAATAATCAGAACGGCAGTTGCCTCTAGGGGCTGGGGCAGGGATTGATTGGAAAGAGGCATGGGGGAAATTTCTAGGTGCTGGTAATGCTTTATACGTTGATTGGAGTCTGGTTTCATTATTAGATGCATTCGTCGAAAATTCAAAGGGACGGTTATTATGAACATTTCATGTTATTTAAGTTTTACCTCAAAGGAAAAAAAACTATAAACAAATACTGAATCCTAGTTAACAACTTGCACGTGGAAACATTTAGGGGGAAGTAGGTCCCAACCCGTCTCTCCAGTCCTCTATCAACTTGCCCCACCAAACTGGTTACTCCCATGAGTTGTGGCTGAGAGCTGGGCTTCTCCAAAGCCAACAAGCAAACAAATTACCAGGAGGCCTTGATAAGATGCTCCTTCTGAGTGAGTGGGCCTGGGCTGGGGCCCAAGTCTGCATCTCTAACAAGCTCCGGGTGATGTTGAAGCTGGTCCTCGGACCCCACTTTGAGTAGCAAGGACTTTGAATGTTACCTTCTGACAAAGATAATTCATCTATCAGGATGCAGAAAATGGAGGTCGCCCCAGTGGCCTGGCCCACGTCACAAATCTAAACCTACATCAGGCCCCACTTACTGAAACACCTCACTGTCAAGGAAACCTAACACACACCAATGGCAATCCTCCAACTGAGCTGGAGCTAGCTTACCTGGCCCTAGAAAAGAGGACCCGCTGGCCTTACAAGGAAACCCCTGACCCCTTAGCCAATCCTGCCCTGTTTCCTCCTCGCCGCTTCTAATGCTCTGTGAAACTCTTGCCTCAAATCCCTCAGGAAGGGTGCTCCACCCTTTGTGAGGCCCTGTGCTCCCCCAACCCATGGATTGCTTTCCCTTGAATAAAGGACATTAAACTCACTACTAAACTGTGTTATTTTTGTCATCTAACACTTCCTGCCTCTTCTCCTTTGCTCCCACTCTTCCCCGCTCCAGCATGCATTGCCTTGCCCACCCCATGACTGGTCTTCTCAGTGCCCATCCATATCCTACCCTTCCCCACCCCTCCTCTTCCAGCAGATGACAAATAATAATGCTGATGATGATAAATGACAGCAACACCAATCATTTGTGATACTTACTAGGTGCTGGGACTGTGCTACACGCTTTACAAGCATTGTTTTGCGTTTAGTCCTTTTAACAGCCCTACAAAGTTGATACTAATATTGTTCCCATTTTACAGATGAGGAAACTGAGGTATAGAGAGATTATGTATTTGCCCAAGGTCACATAGTCTTGGCCATCTGGATGCTTCCTCTGGTTCCAATTACTGACAGCCTTATGGTAACAGCTGTTGTGTCTGCATGTGCACGCACTCACACACTTGTCTTCTCTTTCCACTGACATCACCCTGTCTCTGAGAGCAGGGACAGGGTACTTCCCCGTCTCTCTGCTCCCTCCCCAACCCCTCACCCCCCATCAGAGCCTTTGCCAAATCAGGGCTTCTTGTTCAAAGCAGGACATGACACAGTGCCCAAGCATGGCCCAGCCTCGTCTGTATTGGGGCCCATAATGCCCCACCCTTCCTCCTACAGAAGTCTGGTGTGGGTGCCCCCCAGCTCAGAGCTCCTGGCTCCCCCACTGACCCCTGGTAGCCAGCTCTCTCCCCTGCTGAGTGGACCTCCCAGCCCATCCCCTCTGGTTCGGCTCATCTCTGCTCCCAGATCCTTCCAATCTTCTCTCCCATCCCAGGGTGTCCAGAGGCTAAACCGGTCAGCCTGGGCTCTCCTCCCCCTCACATCTAGAGGAGACCCCACCAAAGGCTCCTCTGCTACCATCCCAAACACTATCCCCTGCACCGCAGCCTCTGTGAGAGCAGGGACCAGGCCCATCTAGTCACAGCTGTGTCCCAGTGGCATTTAGTCACAGTAGGTGGATGGGGGAGGGGTCTCCCGAGCTAGGCCTGAAGTCTGAGCAGAGCTCAGGTGGGAGGTCACTACCTCCCCCACCCCCCAAGTAATCTTGCACTGCTCGGTGTCTCCACCACCCTCCAGCCTATACGGGAGGCATTTCCCACGCGGAGCCCTAACCGCTGTCCGCAGTTTCCAGCCCTCGCCAGCACCACCTCCCTCCTCCCGCATGGCCTTTGCTGGGTTTTCTCTTTCCCTCGAAGACCACTTCAGGAGGAGATTTTACTTTCCCAGACAAGCTTGGCGATGCAATTTCTTCTCCTAAGAGGTTAGACCAATCGCTCTTCCCAGAAGAAAATCCTCCGAGGTTTTCCTTGCGGTGGGGTAGGGGGTTTGAGAATTGTATGTTCAGGGCAACAGCGGGTTACTCTGTTCAGTTCAGTTCACAGCCGGGTGACCAGTGGGGAGCACAAGCGCCACCTGCTGGCCCAAAGCAGAGTTCACGGCAAGGTCCTGGGGAGAGGCCCGCACAGCTACTCCACCGAGAGGCAACCCAGACCCGGCTCGGCCCTCCCTGATTGTTCTCATTTTAAAAGCCCCATCACAATAGTGATGTCTAAGTTATTGTCCCCCACATATATTAATTGTGTGATTTCCAGGGATGGAGAGATTTTAAAAGTACCAGACACAAACACATCAAATTTTATACATTAAATATCTACAGTTTTTTTTATCAACCAGACCTCAATGAAGCAGATTTTTTTTTAAAGTACCAGACACGCTATATACATTAGGCAATGAAAAGATTATGTACCTCTATACACACACGTACAAATACACTGAGACATCTAACTGGTGATGATCTCTGCCACTTCTTGTACCAAATTAGACTAGGCAGCTTTTATCTTATTAGATTGTCTCAAACTCATCTTCAAACAAATAGGCTCTCTCAAAAACATTAAGGTGGGAACATAAATTAGAAATAATTTTCAGTCTATCAAATGATCAAAGTACATACCTCTCAGTGCATCAGAGCAGCGATCCTATTACTGGTAATGAACCCTACAGACACATCCACGATCACGGGTGCAAAGAAGAATGCACGGGGATTTCTTCTGCAGCCTCCTTAACACTGGGAACGACCATACCTGCTGATACAGAACCATCTCCCAGGTCATAATATTGAATGACAAAGCCCCAGGCTGAATATCCGGACTGTGGTTATGGTTGCATGACAACATGCATAGAAAAATTCTGGAAGAATATGTAAGAAACTTAATAGTGGTTGCTTCTTGGGCAGGGGAAATTTTTATTATATACCCTTTGTACAATATATGTATTTTTACTATGAGCATGTATGCTCTTTCAGTAAATTATTTGTTAGTTGCATTCATCATTCCATAGTTACCACAGCAGCATCTGACCCAAGAATTTAAATAGAATAAGAAATGATTTCAATTTTTTAATAACTTAAAGAGGGACTTCCCTGGTGGTCCGGTGGTGAAGACTCCGTGCTTCCAAGGCAGGGGGCTCGGATTCGATCCCTGGTCAGGGAACTAAGATCCCACATGCCGTGTGGTGTGGCGGCCAAAAGATTTTAAAAAAAGAAAAAAGATGAATAACTTAAAGAGAGAGATTTTTTTCCACCAAAGGCAGGTTTTATACACAGGCACTTACTTTCTCATAAATAGAATTTGAAGAAAACTCTTTTTTTCCAGTGTGATAAGACCCAGATTAAGCACATATACACACACAAACACAAACTCACATAGTTGGGGGCGGGTTCTGAATATTCTGAATTTTCAGAATAATATCTGCCTATTATAGAAATTTTTGAATAAAGAAAAATACAAAAAGAAGGAAATTACAATCACCTATAATCCTACCCTAATATGTTGGTGTATTTTCAGCCTATTCTTAAGTATACATATTTTCTGTTTTACAATGTCATAAACATACTACAGATAATTTTGTGTCCCATTTTTTCCATCAATTCCCTTATCGTGAAAAATTTCCCATGTCCTTAAAACATTCTTCAAGAACATGCTTTTTATTTTTATTTTTTATAAGTTTTGCACTTCTTTTTTGGTTCTTTCTTTTTTTGTACATTTGTTTTGTTTTAATTTTGGGCTGCCTTGGGTCTTCGTTGCTGCACATGGGCTTTCTCTAGCTGCGGCAAGCGGGGCTACTCTTCATTGCGGTGCGTGGGCTTTTCATTGTGGTGGCTTCTCTTGTTGTGGAGCACAGGCTCTAGGCACGCAGGCTTTAGTAGTTGTGGCATGCGGGCTCAGTAGTTGTGGCTCGCAGGCTCTAGAGTTCAGGCTCAGTAGTTGTGGCGCACGGTCTTAGTTGCTCCGCGGCATGTGGGATCTTCCTGGACCAGGGCTCGAACCCATGTCCCCTGCATTGGCAGGCAGATTCTTAACCACTGCGCCACCAGGGAAGCCCAGAACACGCTTTTTAGTGAGTGTATGATGTTACATCCTATAGGGATTTTCTAATTTGTTTAACCAATCTCACTTGTTGCACACTTTGACTGCTTCCAGAGTTTGCTTTATAACTAGTACTGCAGTGACCCTCAGGCTGACATATCTTTGCGCCCCTCCTGACAGCTTCCCTAGGATTGAATCTTAGAGGTGGAATGTCTAGAATATCAGAGGACGCGTTCATCTCAGCACTCTGGAAACAGGTTGCCAAAGTCCCCTCCGCAAAGGTCATACCACGTGGGTAAGTGGGGTGGGAGAGGCTTGGCCCCTGGCTGCTTCTGCAGAGGAAGAGCAGTGGTAGCAGCACGGACTGGATGGCGGCTATGCACAGAGCACCGCACCAGACACTTGATACAGATGACTTCACTCCATTTCACAACAAAAGAGGTGTTGTTATTGTCTCTGTCTGACCCACTAGGAAACTGAGACTAAGATTCAGACACTAACCCAAGGTCAGTCTCCCCGTTTGCACCAAAGCCAGGCCCAAACATCAGGTCCATCGAAGTCCAAAACCCACACTCCTCAATTAAAAAAAAAATGTTGGTAAATTTTCAAAGAAAACCATTTTTCTAGGTATCCATGTACCTGGGGCCACAGTTAGGGTTTCAGAGCAAATTGAGTAGGTCCATGAATTGGTCAGGTTTTGAAATGCAGATATAAATTCCACGCAGACAAAAAACAAACCAAACAAAACCACCGACCCTTTAGCCAAGATACTTGAAACGACAACAACGAAAACTTTTGGGAAACAAATTCTTGATTCATAACTGTCAGCCCTACCTTAAGGGTGTGGCAGGGCTTCCCTGGTGGCGCAGTGGTTGAGAGTCCGCCTGCCGATGCAGGGGACATGGGTTCGTGCCCCGGTCCGGGAAGATCCCACATGCCGCGGAGTGGCTGGGCCCGTGAGCCATGGCCGCTGAGCCTGCGCGTTCGGAGCCTGTGCTCCGCAACGAGAGAGGCCAAAACAGTGAGAGGCCCGCGTACCGCAAAAAGCAAACAAGAGTGTGGCAAAGGGAAGTCAAGTCGTGAGTTGTGGATTGAAAAACCTTGGACAGAACAGAATGACGGTAGAGCCGAATCATGGCCTGCGTCTGGGTGAGCAACAGAGCCTCCCAAGTGCCTCAGTCAGGCCCTGGGGCGCAAGTGGTCAGGGCTGCAGCTCAAGCAGGGCTGAGCGAGCCTGTGGCCTGTTTCACTGTGTCCTAAACCCCTGCATGAAGTAGCCAGGAGAAATCAGACGGGCCTGTCAGCCTCCGAAAGATGGGAGAGCCACGTGGGCCAACATCCATGGCCCAGAGGCAGCAGCAGAGCCGGGACACAATATAAACCACTGTAGACCCTGATTTCCTGGGCCCCTTGGCACAGGGGCCTCTGGGCCGGACACCTGACCCCGAAGGGATATTAGAACCCAGTAGGCAGGCCATTGCTCCACTGTTTAGAGAAGCCCCACAGAGCCTGGGGATGGCAGGGAAGGCAGTTATCTTTGTCTCTCAGGCCAGCGCGGTCCGGTGGAAATATAACACGAGCCACATACGTGGCTTTAAAATTTTCCAGGAATAGCTTAAACAAGTAAAAAGAAACAGGTGAAACTAATTTTATCAAATAATTTTATCAAATTTTATCAACATATTTTATCAAACCCTGTATATCTAAAATAGTATCATTCCAGCATGTATTCAATATAAAAATTACTAAGATATTTTAATAACTTTATTCATATACTTTACATTCTTTTTTTTTCATATTAAGTCTTTGAAATCCAGCATGTATATTACATGGACAGCACAACTCAACCTGGACTCATGACATCATTTCAAGCAGTCACTGGACACGCAGGCTGGTGGCTACAAGACTGGACAGCTCAGGCCTCAGCCCTGGTCCCCTGTAGTCACCATCCCTGATGTGAACAGGCCCACAGTACCATCCCGCGCAGCCTGACCTCTCTCCACCCGCGCTCTCCTCACGGTGCTTTGTACCCGGGAGCCCCTTACAGCCTTTGTAACAAGGGAAAAGAAGCCACTAGGATTGGCCTGGGATCTAATCAGGCGCTTATGAGACAGTAATGCTATCAAATCACTCCCTAACTCTAGTTCCTCTTGGGGAACATGGGGAGCCCAATGGTTTCCCTGCTTCCTTCATGGGCCTGGGGTGGAGAATATCCAGTCCCAACGCTTGCCAACCTCATGGCGAGGGCAGGGGTGGGCTCATTTGTCCTCATCCACAGCTCATTACACTTTTACCTCCCATCTTCTGAGAACCCTGTGTGCTCAGCTCTGCCCCAGGAACTGCAGAGGGGACCCGAGAGATAGAAAACAGCTTCCCTGGCCTCAGGAGGGCTGCTCAGCCTCCTGAATGTCAAGATGGACATTCAAGGCAGCCAGAAACCACATGCATGCCCCAGACCCCCAAGAACAAGCCCTGGAAGGGCAGCACACGTGCACAGTTTGGAACGGAGAGTGTAGAGGGTCAGAAATGACCTCTCCAGTGGGGGTACTCAGGCGGGGAGAGGTTATAGCACCCTTCGAATACTCCAGAGGCAGAGAAACCTCAGATGAGAATCAAAAAAGAACGACTACATTTCATCAATGCTAAGATGTACGTTTTTTTTCGTATTTTATTACCTCTGAAATCTGAGTGTATCTCACAATTGCTGGCAGGTCAATTTATCTGGCAGGTTTTTTCTTTCTCTCTTTCTTTCTCTCTTTTCTCTTTCTTTCCTTCATTTCTTTCTTTGATGCCTCTTAAAAATTTTTTATTGAGGTATAATTGACAAATAAAGTTGTAAGATATTTAAAGTGTACAATAAGCACACATACATTATGAAAGGATTCCCCTCGAAAGATGCTTCTTAAAATTGATGGCATGTTAGACTCAGTGAAATACGTTATTTACTGAGCCCTGAATACGTTGCAGGCACCATGTTGGTCAATTAGCATTCATTATCATACAACTTATTACAGATGAGGAAAGCGACTCAGAGAAGTTAAGTAACTTTCCCGAGGTCACACAGCTAGTAAGCAGCCGAAGCAGGATTCACACTCAGGTTTGCTGGTCCCCAATGCCCCTGTGGTTCCCACCACATTGTCCCAGCCTCCCTCCTTCTAGATGAAACGAGGGGGTAAGGTCAAATCCAGGTTGTTATTTTTGTCTTGGATCTGTATGTCCTGGATGATTCTCCTGGGTAGGTTACTCCATCAGCTCTACTTGGATCCTTACTATTCAGCTCCAAGCTCAGAAGCTTAGGAAGCCCTAGCTCATGGCTCACAACTCACCTGGCTCTGGGGCAGCAGCACAGACATCCCTGGCCTGTCTCCACCTCCCGTCCTCCCCAGCTCTAATTTTGGGTTTCCTGTTGCCTTCCCAGGCTCACTGGGTGCTTTCCTGGCCAAGCCTACCCCCTGCTCCTCCGCCCACCCCAGATTCTGGGGAAAGAGGCTAGAGGAGCTCCACAAGGTGGAAGTTTGGGGAAAGACACTATTGCTGGTTGTCTCAACAGACTGAAACCGACAGGATGACCAGGCCAGGGCTCCCACTTTCAAAACAGCCCATGACAGAAGAGGCCACTGGGAAGGCCTGCCTGGGTTCCAGCCCTGGGGGAGCCAGTAGGATTGGAGGTCAAACCAGGGTGAAGCGAGGGGACAAGTCCCAAAGAGTCTGAGGGACCCCTCTCCTTTCTCCTCCGCTATGCTGCAGCCACCCCCCCCACAAAGGACTTGACATCACCCCCCAGGCCCACGCCCCACACCTCGGGGCTCCAGCTTTGCCTGTGTGTTCAATTTCCCCCTGCCAGGCCCTGAAGTTTATGTGGACCCGAAGTCGGTGCTTTGGGTCTCAAATCTTTGCTGGAAGACTGCTGCCTCTAGGCAGCCTTCAGCCCTCCCAGGCCCACCGGTCCCCTTCCCCTCGGCCAGAACACACCTCCCTGACTAGTTCTCACCTGTACCACCATGTGGCCTTGTTACTCTCCTTGGCTTGTGGACAAAAAAAGCTGCCTGCCATTTCAGTAAACAGGCTGCCCGCCACCAAGCCACCAGCCACTGCAGCTGCCCCCAACAAGTGCACCCTGAGGGGAATTCGGGGGTCGGAGAGAAACAGGATGCCGGCCCCAGATAGCTGAGGTGCATATCAAAGGAATGATTTCAGTAAGCCCAGACTCTTCCATCTTCCCCTACAGAGAAAATCTCTAAAATCATTAACTTGAGGTGTCTGCTTTTGCGATTAGCAGTAATCTTTTGATGTCTGACTACATGTTTGTTTGTTTGTTTTTCAGCAAAAACTGTATATCCCATCTCCTCCCTTACCTGTTTGGAACAGTTCCTCAGAGCGAGCTATCTGAGAGGCTGCATTCCGGGCTATAGACCTCAGTAGGGTCCCCGAATGAAACATAACTCTCAACTTTTAGTTTGTGCATTTTTTTTTAGTCAACAGGCTCAACAGATATTTGTACCTACAATAGGTGGACACTCTCCTAAGTGCTGAGGTGACCACAGAGGGGACGCGGAGCAGAAGCAGACACGGTGGAGGGCTGCACGCGGCAGCAGCGCTGCCAGGGAGCGGGCTCACACCGCCCGAGAGCAACAGTGGGCACCTCCGCTCTACCCTACGGTCTCAGTGATGTCAGCTTGGTATTGGAACTCAGCCCTGCTGGGAGGATTTACTCCATGGAAATCAGCAAAGCAGGACTTTTTTTCCCCCCTAAACAGCAAGTTGTTAAAGATGGACTTAGCAGGCCACTGTGGGAGGAGAATGATGAGGGCCATGGGCCTAGGGAGAGCCACTGGTTTGGGTTTCCCCTAAAAACACACCCTGAGACAAGAATTTAGGAAGAAGTGGTTTATTCCAAAAGTGATCTCAGGGGACAACAGCAGTGAGGCAGGGAAGGGAAGGAACTTATTTAAGGGGGTATTACAAGGCATTTTGCCGACATGGGCAACCAGAGCTCAATCCTGGGGACCACACAGTGAGGAGAGAACTCAGTCCCCCACCCGCCATGATGAAGCTGGGGCGTTTATTCACCCCGGTGAGTCTTCGGTCGGCACTGACTCCCTGGCTCCTTGGACCCAGCCTACTCCTGCCTTCCGGAGACTATAAATCCCCCAGGGCAGAGACTCTGC
Organism: Pseudorca crassidens; assembly: GCF_039906515.1. Taxonomy (NCBI): domain Eukaryota; kingdom Metazoa; phylum Chordata; class Mammalia; order Artiodactyla; family Delphinidae; genus Pseudorca; species Pseudorca crassidens. The sequence continues at coordinate 33,768,683 of NC_090296.1, read as the reverse complement.
TATTCCGTCTACGGAGGTTCCTGAGACTCCTTCAGGGAATCCATGAAATCAAAACTATTTCTATAACAACACTAAGATGTTAGCATTGTGCCTTCTCATTCTCTCATGGGTCTGCGGTAGAATTTTCTAGAGGCTACATGACATGTAATATTGCAGTAGATTGAAAGCAGAAGCAAGTGTGAGTGTCCAGCTGTTCTTCTAAGCCAGACATTAAAGAGATTTGTAAAATTGTAGAAAAAAATACTGATGTTCTCACTACTAACGTTTTTTGTTTGGGAAGATAAAATTATTTTTCTTAAAAAGTATTTCATAAATTGACAATATTTACATTCTTTGTTATTTTTAATCAATAAATTCTATTTTAAATTTTTCTTAGTTTTCAGTTATAATATGGTAAACACTGTTAAAAACAACAGAACAGGCCCAAAATGGAGTCACTTATACTAAGCCACATTTCACCAAATTAAGACTTAAATACTTGGGACTTCCCTGGTGGCACAGTGGTTAAGAATCCGCCTGCCAATGCAGGGGACACGGGTTCGAGCCCTGGCCCGGGAAGATCTCACATGCCGCAGAGCAACTAAACCCGTGCGCCACAGCTACTGAGCCTGTGCTCTAGAGCCTGAGAGCCACAACTTCTGAGCCCACGTGCTGCAACTACTGAAACCTGTGCACCTAGAGCCTGTGCTCCACAACAAGCAAAGCCACCGCAATGAGAAGCCCACGCACCACAACGAACAGTAGCCCCTGCTCGCCACAACTAGAGAAAGCCTGCGCACAGCAACGAAGACCCAACACAGCCAAAAATAAATAAATAAATTTATAAAATTTTTTTTAAAAGACTTAAATACTTAATTACTCTCCCAGAAATGGAATCTTAAACCAGTCAATCAGGAATCACCTCCTCACCACTAGGGAGGTGATGTGCCTGGTAGACCCCTGCCATCCCCTAGAGGAAAGTAACCTTGCTACAACCAATCCACTTTTTGCTAGTATAACTCCTTTGTCCTGCTCCCTCTGCCTATAAAATGTTTCATCTTGTACAGCTCCTGATACATGGTCTGTTGCCCAATTCATGAATAATAAGATCTTTAAAATGTACTCAGTTGAATTTTGTTTAAACAACATTGGTAGATATAACCCATACAAACAAAAGCATTTGCGGGTTCACAATTCTTTAAGAGCGTAAACGAGCCCTGAGACCAAAAAGCTTGAGAACTGAGGAGTTACTGTCTAATGGATAAAGTTCCAGTTGGGGGAAGATGAGAAAGTTCTTGGAGGTGGATGATGGTGATGGCTGTGCAATAATGCAAATGTACTTCATGCTACAGCACTTTACACTTACGCTTTAGGGCTTCCCTGGTGGTGCAGTGGTTAAGAATCCTCCTGCCAACGCAGGGGACACGGGTTCAAGCCCTGGTCAGGGAAGATCCCACATGCCGCGGAGCAACTAAGCCCGTGCACCACAACGACTGAGACTGTGCTCTACAGCCCGTGCTCCACAATGAGAGAAGCCACCGCAATGAGAAGCCCGTGCACCGCAACGAAGAGTCACCCCCGCTCGCCACAACTAGAGAAAGCCTGCGCTCAGCAATAAAGATCCAACACAGCCAAAAATAAATAAAAATAAATTTATAAACTTACACTTTAACATAATTTAAATGGTAAATTTTGTTATGTGTATTGAACCACAATTAAGAGAAAAAAGGGGGAAAAAAGTCTGAGAATCACTATAGGCTCAGCTCAAGGAACAAACTGCAGGTGTGTTGTGGTGACCATGAAGAGAAGGTTCTTTGGGGAGAATGAGGCCTGAAACTTTAAAAACTAGGAACATGCCAGATGATTGCTTCATGCATCATTATCTCCTCTTTCATCAACCCCATTTTATAGATGAGGAAACTGAGGCTCAGAGAGGTGGAAAGATTTGCCCAGGGTTAGTACCCTTGGGATTTGAGCCCAGGCAGGATGGTCTGACCCTACTGGATCCTCAGTCCCCCAGGTCACAGTCCACCTAGACCAGGAGCTCAGCTCCAACTGAGCAAGTCTTTGTCATGACAATATGTAACTTAACCCAAGGCAAACAGTCTCTATTTAAAAGGAAATACCCTGGGCTTCCCCGGTGGCGGTGGCGCAGTGGTTGAGAGTCCGCCTGCCGATGCAGGGGACACGGGTTAGTGCCCCGGTCTGGAAAGATCCCACATGCCGCGGAGCGGCTGGGCCCGTGAGCCATGGCCGCTGAGCCTGTGCTCCACAACGGGAGAGGCCCATGTACGCAAAAAAAAAAAAAAAAAAAAAAAAAAGGAAGTACCCCATTCCCACTACAAAGCTGTTTTGCAAGATGCTTTGTCATTTTCCCAGATCTTTGAGCCTTATCTCAAGTGCTTAACAAAGTCTCAGCAGGGGACCAGATTGGTTGCAATACAAAAACCCCATCACCAAGTTCTGGGGACAGAAGCCGAGCACACAGGTCAACAGAGACACTATGGCGGCAGCTTCTCTTATTGAGTCCAAGCTCACCCTGCTCGTCTCACAACAGACCAATAAGTCAGGAGACGAGGTGCTGAGGCAAGGAATAGTGACTTTATTCAGAAAGCCGGCAGACCGAGAAGATGGCGGACTAGTGTCCCCAGGAAAACATCTTCTTGGGGTCTGGATGCCAATGTCATAAGATAGAGAGGCAGAGGAGGTGAGGAAGTAAAGTAAAAATGCCATTAGTTTTGCCTGGCTTGACCAGCATAGGGAGGGGATATGTTAATTTTTTCTTTTCTGCAGCCATTCACAGGCGGGCAGGGTCAGATTGTCTCCCTGCGAGCTGAACAAAGGCACTTTAGTTTAACATTCAGGCACAGGGGCAGGGTTCCCTGAGGCAGGCCATTATGTATGGTTATAATAACATAAGCAACAAAAAGCAAAGTTTAAAGCCAAAGAAACAGATCCAACGTGGAGTCAGATTTGCTCTTCCCTGTTACACGTGTACCTGCAGCTGTCAGCCCAGAGGAGCAAGCCAGGCTGCTGGGACTGTTAGCTGTTGATTCTACTTCAGAGGCAGCAAAAACTAAGAAAGGTACACTCTCTACTGCAGCCGTGGTGTCTGTTCCATCTCCACTAGAGGAATGTGACCAGGGCCATGGGCCCAGGGAGACCACAGGGCTATGTGGCCAGGCTGAACTTGGTCCTCATCACTGTGCTTATAGATACTTTGATGAGATTTGAAAGGAAAGTTCATCACACAGTTAAAATCTGAGGCCCGTTATGAGACCATAGAACCTATGATAATTGAATTAAAATGCTAATTAATCCTGCAGTGATTTTGTGATGCCTTCATTTGTTAAATGTAAACTCTTAAAATGTGGGCAATTTTGTAACCCCAGTTTCTTTGTCTTCCTCTCTCCATCTCTCTCTCCACATATATGTGGGGATGTGTTTATACATACACACGTAAGTATACACGTATATACACACACATATATGTATATATGTTACACATTTATATATATGTCACAGCCTTCAGAATCTAGCTGACCCAAGGGGGTGGTCAGGAGAAGGGACAGTCCCAGGTGGCCCACCACCCCAGTGCCTTCTCCAGGCGGAATCCCAGCTTGCCAGCCTGGAACCCACAGACAGCAGGCCACACAATATACAAGAGCCTGCTAGAGGCCAGTGTTTCTGGTTTCCACCTAGGATTAGTCCTCTGGGGCTGCAAAGTTGGGTGTAAGCCCCCACTGTGAAGATGGGACCACCTCCCAGCCCAGCACACAGAAACTACCAGGGCCTCTGATCCCCTGCCTCTGGTCTAATGGAGAAAATTGCAAATAAATAGTGAAAACAGCGCCACATACAAGATTGTTTCACGTAGGTTATCTCACTTCATCCCCCCAGGAACCCCACTGAGGTATCGTTGAAACTGTGCAACCCAGATTGGGACTTGAACCCATGGTCTTTTAACTGAGATCACACACCAGGTCTCAGGACTTAATGAAGCTCAGGTTCTTGATGTCTCGTCACAGAAAGAATTCAGTGAGGGACAAAGTGATAGGTAAGAAGTGGATTGATTTAGAGAGAAACACACTCGACAGACAGAGTGTAGACCATCTCAGAAGGCCAGAGTGGGACCAGGGTATGGGGTCGTCAGTTTTTATAGGGTGGGTAATTTCATAGGCTAATGAGTGGGAGGAGTATTCCAGCTATTTTGGGGAAGGGGCGGGGATTTCCAGAAATTGGGCCACTGCCCACTTTTTGACTTTTTTTTTTTTTTTTTGCAGTAGCAGGCCTCCCACTGTTGTGGCCTCTCCCGTTGCAGAGCACAGGCTCCGGACACACAGGCTCAGCGGCCATGGCTCACGGGCCCAGCCGCTCCGCGGCATGTGGGATCTTCCCCGACTGGGGTACAAACCCGTGTCCCCTGCATCAGCAGGCAGACTCTCAACCACTGTGCCACCAGGGAAGCCCACACTTTTTTTTTTTTTTAATTTTATTTATTTATTTATTTTAGTTAGTTATTTTTGGCCGTGTTGGGTCTTCGTTTCGATGTGTGGGCTTTCTCTAGTTGTGGCGAGCGGGGACCACTCCTCATCGCAGTGTGCAGGCCTCTCACTGTTGCGGCCTCTCGCTGCGGAGCACAAGCTCCAGACGCGCAGGCTCAGTAATTGTGGCTCACGGGCCTAGCCGCTCCACGGCATGCAGGATCCCCCCAGATCAGGGCCCGAACCCGTGTCCCCTGCATTGGCAGGCAGACTCTCAACCACTGTGCCACCAGGGAAGCCCGAAACCCACACTTTTTGACCTTTATATAGTTGGCCTTGGAACTGTCATGGCGCCTGTGGGTGTGTCATTTAGCTTGCTGATGTGTTACAATGAAGGTATACTGAGACTCAAGGTCTAGTGGAAGTCGACGCATCCTCCATCTTGGACCTATTTGGTTCTAATGGGTTTTATGGCATTCTTTTCAAGGTTGTACCCTGCCCCCTTCCCTCCTGTTTCACTGTTACACCCACTGTGGAGAAGAGATCAGGAAATGGGAAATTGAGAGAAAGTGTCAGAGCTGGGATTTGAGTCCAGACCGGGCTCTAAAACCCTCACCCTTACCTCTGAACCCAGCTGCTGCTCCACGTGAAGAATTGTACAAGTGACCCCTATTTAGGTGGCCTGCAATATTTTCTATTTCTTTCTGTGGGGAAGGCAATTGATTTTTTTCAGTTATTATTTTATTTTATTTTTAAAACTGAAATGAATTTTAATACAGAAAATGAAGACAGCGTTTTGCAAATTTATCGCTCACAGGGGTATCTCTCTTTGAGGAAATCAGCGTGTTACACTTTGAGAGATGAAATGTTACAGCTTGTACACCAAAATCAAAAATGAAATTAGGGGCTTCCCTGGTGGTGCAGTGGTTGGGAGTCCGCCTGCCGGTGCAGTGGTTGGGAGTCCGCCTGCCGATGCAGAGGACGCGGGTTCGTGCCCCAGACTGGGAGGATCCCACATGCCGCAGAGCGACTGGGCCCATGAGCCATGGCCGCTGGGCCTGCGCATCCGGAGCCTGTGCTCTGCAGCGGGAGAGGCCACAACAGTGAGAGGCCCACGTACCGCAAAAAAAAAAAAAAAAAAAAAAATGAAATTAAATTTAAAAATGAAATGGTTACCAAGGTAATGCAGGTCAGGGGATCAAAGGTGAAGGGTCACACATTATTAAAAAGAAATCCAAAAGGACGGCTGCATCATGAGCCCTCACTAGTGTTCCAACGGTTCCTCTCTTTGGGAAAACTTGAATATTTCAGCAGACATTCAAGCAGTTTTTTCGGTAAAAAGATTTTTACATGACTACTACTGCTGTTCCCATGGCCATTTTCTATAGGTGGCACGGTGTTGAGGACACAGTAGGTGCTGGTTCCGCACAATACACTTTGGGAAACGCTCTTCCGGCTTGTTTTCGGCAGCCGTTTCCCCTCCGCCCGCCACATCCTCCTCCTCGGAACCGGGACCCCGAGTGCCCGGGTACCGCTGCTGCCGCCAGCCCGCCAACCCTGCTGCTGCCGCACACCCGCTCAGTTATTATTTTAAAAGGAGCCTTTTCTAATGGAGAAGTTGGAAAAGTATAAATAGTTATAGTCAGCATGATACCAAAACCAAGCAGGACCCTAGGGGGCCCTCCCAGATACAAAAGCCTTTCTGGCCCCCCTTTCTCATTTGCAGAAAAAGGCTTTGGTTTCTTAGACCTTACCTGAGTTCCAAAGAGCAGAATCAACCAGTACTAATTAGGGAAGTGAGGGAATGGAGAAACCAAGGAAAAACAGGCAAGAAACAATAGTGCAGAGATAAAATAGAGTCCTAGTTCTTCCTCAAGGGATGTATATAACACTCTGATACATATCTTTGGGTTGTTCTGCAGGAACTAAGGCCCCCACCCAGGAGGAGGATGGTAACTACATTCTGAGACCCCAGACTGACTGGAACCAGAAGGCTGATGACTGAGATTCCTGGAACACTGCCCTGTTACCTCACCACCAACCAATCAGAAGAAAGTCACACACCCTGCAGCCCTCACCCCAAATGTTGCCTTTAAAATCTCTTCCCTGGGGGAGGGGGGGGGATGAATTGGGAGATTGGGTTTGACATATTTACACTATTGATACTATGCATAAAATAGATAACTAATGAGAACCTACTGTGTAGCACAGGGAACTCTACTCAGTGCTCTGTGGTGACCTAAATGAGAAGGAAATCCAAAAAAAGAGGGGATGTATGTATATGTATAGCTGATTCACTTTGCTGTACAGTATAAAGTAACACGATATTATAAAGCAACTATACTCCAATAAAAATTAAAAAAAAAAAACTCTTCCCTGAAAACCCTCAGGGAGTTTAGGCCTTTTGAACACAAGCCTCCCATTCTCCTTGCTTGGCCCTTGCAATAAACATTTCTCTGCTCCAAACTCTGAGTTTTGGTTTGTTTGGCCCCAGTGTGTGTGTTGGGCACACACACTTGAGTTCGACAACAATACCACTACTCAGAAGTAAACACTGAACATTTGGGGTATGTTTCCTGTATATAGTCATTCACTGATGTATAAGGTCAATGTTGGGATAGAATGTATTCGCTCTTGTTAAAAAATAGACTGAGCTATTACAAATTTTATGAGTTTATTTGAGGAAAAATTGATTCAAACTGGGCAGCATCTCATCTAGCAGAGAGAAAGGAGCTCTGAGGAGCTGTACAAAGTGAGAATTCTATAGGCAGAAGGGAGCAGGGACAAGGAAGTTAAACCAGACAAAAAAAGCAGACTGGCTATTGGCCTCTTTCCTTTAGGGGATGGCAGGGGTCTACCATGCAGATCACCTCCCTACTGCTGATCACGTGAGTCCTGATTGACTGGTTTAAAAGTCCATCTCTGGGAGAGGCCAAAACTATAATTAAGTCTCAGTTTGGTGACATGGGGCTTTGAAACAGGAGAGAAGGGGGCAGGGCACAACATTTAAAAGAATGACATAACCATAGGACATGACAAAAACTGGTTAGAACTAACTAGATCCAAGATGGCGGAAGATTTGACTTCCAGTGAACGTTGAGCCTCACTATACACTCACTGTAATACATTAGCTAAATGACACACCTGCCAGCGCCGTGACAGTTCTGAGGCCGACCGCCAAAGATCAAAAAGGCCGACCGCCAAAGATCAAAAAGGCCGACCACCAAAGATCAATTCCTGGATATCTCTGCCCCCTTCCCCCAAATACTTGGAATAATCCTCCCCCTCATTAGCCTACAAAATTACCCAGCCCGTAAAACCTAACCACGCCATGTTTCAGGGCCTCTCACCTTCTGAGATGGCCCACTCTCTGTGGAGTGTGTTTCTCTCTAAATAAATGCACTTCTTACCTATCACTTTGTCTCTCACTGAATTCTTTCTGCGATGAAACATCAAGAACTTGAGCTTCATTAAGTCCTGAGACCAGGTGTGTGATCTCAGTTAAAAGACCGTGAGTTCAAGTCCCAATCTGAGTTGCACCGTTTCAGCTTTGCATAAGTGACTCCACTTTGGGCCTGTTGTCTTGCTTTTAACAAACCCCATGAGGAAACGGAGGTTAAGAGAATTAATTAAGTTGCCCAAAGTCACACAGACAGGAAGGGACAGAGCCTGGGAGTTGAACATAAGCAGCTAGGCTCTGGAGCCTGTGCTTTCAAGTGACAGGGTTCAGGACATGCTCCCCTTAAATACAGCATCTGGCATAGTGAACATGCCAAGCTGAAGGATTTGAGAAATTGTACGTGCAGGAAGGACTTTCTGACCTTCCCCGGAAGCACGTGAAAAAAAAAAAACCGTGTGAGAGATGCCCTCCCTATGCCCAGAGGAAAAGAGCACCCTTATCTTTGAAGATGAAGGGACAGAGAGAGGAATCTGAAGGAACAGGCCTTGCTAAGTTTCCCCTAGTTTACTACACTTCCCTCATACTTTCTGTCCTTTCATATTTCTCCACAATTTTCCATTCATCAAACCTACTATAAAAGTGTTCAGGTTTAACCATTTCTTTAGGTCGTCATTTTGCTTACAAAGGCTCTCAGGTCACATAAAATGTATATTAAATAAATGCATATACTCTTCTCTGGTTCATCTGTCTTTTGTTACACGGCCCCCAGCTCAGAGTCCAGAGTTTAGAGGGGTAGAAGGAAAGACATTTTTCCTCCCCTACATGACTCTACAATTTCCTTTATATCCTATTTTGCGCATTCCTCCATGCCATCATGCACTCCTCTCCTACATTTGTGTAATACTTTGTATTTCTCAGTGAGCAAGGTTTAACCACACCACCCAAAAAACAAACCAAAAAACAAAAAAAACCTCTCAGCGTCAGCCTGACACCTGACCTTAGCCTTTCTCAAATCAGCGTCCTTAGACCTTCCCAAGTTCAGGAATCAAAACTCCTATGAGTATTTTTAAGTTTTGTGTTCGTTGTAATAAATAATCTTAAGGTTTTTTTACAAGTTCTAAAGGTGAGGTTTTTATATCGATATTTCACAACTGAAAGACACTTAAAGTTGAATTAGCCCTTACATTTTCAAGTCAGAATTTCTCAAACTGGGTTCTGGGAGGTTTTCTTAAAAATCTGTGAGAACGTGTTCCTTTTAAATGAAATTATTGCTCCCGGTGAACTAGCCTGTTTTCCTGAGGATTGCCCAATATGTGCTTTCCGCCAGATGAAAAGTATCTTAACATATGTCATTGTAAAAATAACACTTGCTTCATATAAAAAAAAAAATCAGATAATACAAATGGTATGAAGAGGAAGTTGTAAGGGGGGCACACCCTAAAGAAAGGAGAGCTATGGCGGGCGAGGGGGAGTAAGGGGAGCCCGAGGGGTCCTGGGGGTGGGGAGGAAGTCCTCCTGATTATGAAAGCGAAGGCGGGGGTGGGGATCCTCTTGCAGGCAAGGCTCCTACTTAGGGACCCAGTGCCTGGGCAGGAACAGCCGGTTTGGCCACCACCCCCAGCCTCTGGTACACCAGGGCCAGGCGGCCCCAGAATTCACCCTCGGCTCCCAGTGTTACCAAACCAAAATCGGGTCCCACGTAAATCACATACACATTCTGGCAACTGCCAGAGGCCGGGCATCGGGTGAAGCAGAAGCCGAGAACCTACTGCTCCTGCCGCCAGCTCTGTCCTTCCGCAGGCCTCCCCTCCCGGCACGCACAGCTCACAGAAACTCCCAGGCCCTCTCTGGCTGGAGGGCCTGGACCCCTGGGGCGCAGACGAGGGGTGGGCACACATTGCCCCCTTGGGCCCTCAGGGCCCAGCCACGGAGGCAGCCCCTTCCCCACGCAGCCCTGTTCACAGAACCGGGTCGGAGGACTCACAGGCTCTGTCTTCTGCCCAAATAACTGAAGGTCTAGGCAGGGACCCCAAGACCCTTGAGGCCTTGAGCCTGGATGAACATCAGGCCTGTGGCCACAGCCCCAGAGGGCTTTCCCAGCTCCCCGGGGCCCAAATTGGAAAGCTGGCCTCCCTGCTCCCAGCCTGCCTCAGAGTTTTCCTGCTGCTCCTGGGCTCCTGGGTTTACCTGGTGGGAGCTCTTCACTGCAGAGGGCGTGTCCTGATTTGACGGCACTTGTGGGCCCCCCTGAAAAGCAGCCCCACAGCAACCAGGACTTGGCTCCCAAAACGCTTGTTACAGCACCTCGTCTTCCCCTGTGAGTCCTTTCCCAGGGACTAGCTGCTCCAGATCCCAGGATTGGTGCCACCCTAGTGACACCTGGGGCGGCTGCTCTGCAGGCCCACCAAACCCTCACTCAAGCCTGCTCGCGGCAGGTGGGGTGAGTCAGCTCAACAATATTGAAAACCCAGTCCCCCAAAGCCGAGTTCCTCTGCTGAGTTTATGATTAACCTCTCTATGCAAAACTTTATTCCCTTTCTTGTCCCACCCCTGTACCCTCAGGATTGAGGAGTATCAAAGAAAACGGGGATTGAAACTGAGCAGGATCCTGTGAAGCCCTCCCAGGTACAAAAGCCTCCATTTCTCATTGGCAGAAAAAGGCTTTTAGTCTCCTAGACCTTCCCTGAGTTCCAAAGAGCAGATTCAGCCACTTACTAATTAGGGAAGTGAGGGAATGCAGAAACCAAGGGAAAGCAGGCAAGAAACAATAGTGCAGAGACAAAAGAGTCCTAGTTTCTCCTCAAGGAACGTACATAACAATCTGATATATATCTATGAGTCGTTCTGCGGGAACTAAGGCCCCTACCCATGTGGATGATGGTAACTACATGCTGAGACCTCACCTGCAGCCCTCACCCCAAATGTCTCCTTTAAAAATGCTTCCCTGAAAACCCTCAGAGAGTTTGGGTTTCTTCTGAGCATAAGCTGCCCATTCACCTTGCTTGGTCCTTGCAATAAACCTTTTTCTGCTCCAAACTCCAACACTTCGGTTTGTTTGGCCTCACTGTGTATCGGGCACACAAACTTGGGTTCAACAAGGATGCCATCCTGTGCTTTCTCCGTGCCTCCTGCCAGACAACACAAAGGTCCCCAACAATGCCAAGGTGCTTGATTTCCATGGGGGTGCAGGGGAGGGGAAAAAATCTTGTTTTCCTCTACCCTTCTTAGGTTCATTGTACAGGGGCCCTGTATATTATACTAACAAAGGACAGATTAACAAGAGAAAAATAAACAGAAGTTTAACATGTGCACCCCACTCGCACATGGAAGCTCACAGAGTTGAGTAACTCAAAAGAGTGGTTAGAACTTGGGCTTGTGTAGCATCTTAACAAAAGAACAATAAATTTTTAGAGAACTGACATGCAGCTTGATATCAATAAAACAAACAATGCAATCCAAAATGGACAGAAGACCTAAACAGACATTTCTCCAAAGAAGATATACAGATTGCCAACAAACACATGAAAGGATGCTCAACATCACTAATCATTAGAGAAATGCAAGTCAAAACTACAATGAGGTATCACCTCACACCGGTCAGAATGGCCATCATCAAAAAATCTACAAACAATAAATGCTGGAGCGGGTGTGGAGAAGAGGGAACCCTCTTGCACTGTTGGTGGGAATGTAAATTGATACAGCCACTATGGAGAACAGTATGGAGGTTCCTTAAAAAATTAAAAATAGACCTACCATATGACCCAGCAATCCCACTACTGGGAATATACCCTGAGAAAACCATAATTCAAAAACAATCATGTACCACAATGTTCATCGTAGCACTATTTACAATAGCCAGGACATGGAAGCAACCTAAGTGTCCATCAACAGATGAATGGATAAAGAAGATGTGGCACATATGTACAATGGAATATCACTCAGCCGTAAAAAGAAACAAAACTGAGTTATTTGTAGTGAGGTGGATGGACCTAGAGTCTGTCATACAGAGTGAAGTAAGTCAGAAAGAGAAAAACAAATATCATATGCTAACACATATATATGGAATCTAAAAAAAAAAAAAAAGGTTCTGATGAACCTAGGGGCAGGACAGGAATAAAGATGCAGACATAGAGAATGTACTTGAGGACACGGGGAGGCGTAAGGGTAAGCTGGGACAAAGTGAGAGAGTTGCACTGACATATATACACTACCAAATGTAAAATAGATAGCTAGTGGGAAGCAGCCGCATAGCACAGGGAGATCAGCTCAGTGCTTTGTGACCACCTAGAGGGGTGGGTTAGGGAGGGTGGGAGGGAGACGCAAGAGGGAGGGGATATGGGGATATATATATACATATATCTGATTCACTTTGTTATACAGCAGAAACTACACAACATTTTAAAGCAATTATACTCCAATAAAGATGTTAGGGGGGCTTCCCTGGTGGTGCAGTGGTTAAGAATCCTCCTGCCAATGCAGGGGACACGGGTTTGAGCCCTGGGCTGGGAAGATCCCTCCTGCCGCAGAGCAACTAATCCCGTGCGCCACAACTACTGAGCCTGCGCTCTAAAGCCCATGAGCCACAGCTACTGAAGCCCGCGTGCCTAGAGCCCATGCTCCGCAACAAGAGAAGCCACTGCAATGAGAAGCCCACGCACCACAACGAAGAGTAGCCCCTGCTCACCGCAACTAGAGAAAGCCTGAACGCAGCAACAAAGACCCAGCACAGCCAAAAATAAATAAATAAATTTATTTATTAAAAAAAAAAAAGATGTTAAAAAAAATTTTTTTAGAGAAGTGATAAGACACAGGAAAAGGACTGAGTTTCTAGGGTGGAAAATTGTGGGAAGGCAAATATATGGGGAAGCCAATGGTAGCTAAGAGCTAGTTTTAGCAAGGTTTGTGTGTAGATTCCTCTGATGCTGTCTCTGGGCTGCTGAGGGTCTAGGGTTGCAGCCAGTGATTAACTTCTGGACTTCCTGGTAGAGAGTAAAATTTACAAATGATACATACATTTACAAATTTATGTCCTGCTTTTAGGCACATAGGAGAAGGGAAGAGAGCTTTTCTTGTATCTTCTCAATTGCCTTCAGTTCAAAATAATCCTTATGTCGAAGTGGCACATTTTGGAGTGGCATCAGGGACTACCCACCATGATGAGTGCCAATGAAAGGAGCCTCAAAATAGAAGAAAGGAGAGGAGGGATTTCTTCTCTCTTGGAGGTTCACACCTTGGCATCTTCATCTGCAAATTGGGGCCACCAACCTCCAAGAGTCACCAAGGACGGGAAATGAGATTGCGTCTGTGAGCACCTACCAAAATGCTTGGCATGTAGACATTAGTTTGAATTGGAATATATGACTATTATAAAGTTCTTTCTTATGTCCTGACAAATTATCCCTCCTATTAATGAGGAGATCTTAATCTAATGCTTCCCAAAGTGTGGCCCGTGACCCTGCTTGGACTACTTACTAGATTCTACCCATAATGTCCCGGGGACAGATTCCCAGTTGTCTTTGCTCCTCTTAGACCCACTCAATCACAATCTTAGGGGACAGAGCCCTGGATTCTGCATCTTTGACAAACTCCCTAAACAATTCTTGGGCATAGCAAAGTTTGAGTACCACTGGTAAAGTGAATGAAACATTGCTTCTGGAGACTAGAGAGACCTGGGTTCAAATCTCAGCTTGCCCACTAACTTAAGGTTTCTATGCCTTGGTTTCCTGGTTTTTAAAATGGGGTAATAATAGTATGTGTGACGATTAAATGCAGAGAAATCGCTTAAGACTTGGGCCAGCACAAAGTAAGTGTCAACAAGTGTTAGTCATTGTTTTTCTCCTGCTAAATGTTGCTTCTGCTGTCCCTCTGTGGCACAGACCATGGCCCCCAACATCCCAGGAACAGCCCAGCTGGGACCCGCTGGGAGCCGTGCAAAAGCAAGAAAGGAGGATGTGAGGGCGCCTGCTCAGGTCTTGCTCCCTGCTCCTCTCAAACTGGGAAATGCTGTAAGGACACATCTGGCCACTGGAGGGCAGCATCCACCTAGCTAATTTTAAGAACAGCTTTCTCAAAAAGCAGCTTTCTGGTAGCTGTGTGGGGAAGGTGGAAGGAAGCCTTAATGGGGGCTTACTGGACACTGGATTAGTTGCTTCATTCTAGAATTTCATTTACATCCACCCTACTCTAGGCAACCCGTAGTGAATAGATGCGTTCTAAAAGACAACCTATAAACAGAAGTTTTACGTAAAGAACCCTATTTTCCCATTGCCTTGAACTATAAAATGAGAATTTTGATCCTAACTCTGGGCTCTCCCACAGGTGCCCAGTGACAGTCTTCTGAGTGCCCACATGCCTGACCACCAGGACTCCTCACACCTCCCCAAGGCATGCAGGAATCTCCCTATTTTCCAATCCTGCCAGCTGCTGGCTGCACATGAAGAAACACGTAGGCAGCCCAGAGAGAGGCGGCAGCCCTCTTCCCACACCCTTGGTGTTCCCTTCTCAACGCGGCAGCAAGGACAGTTTCTGCAGCCGGCAGGTCCAAGTGTTCTAGTACTGTGTGAGCACAAGGCATGGGGCCCCTGGGCGCCCATCTCAAGAGTCTCAGGTGAAGTCACTCTCCCAAGCATGTTCCCAAGAATGGTCTGTGTCTTAGTTTGGGTTACTTACCCCCAAGGAAAGCTCTAGACGATGGTGTGCTGTGAACTCACTGGACTGAAGCAGGACAGCATGTTTGAGAATGAAGTCCATCCAGAGAAACTAGGTCCTGCTGGCAGCATGTAAGCCCCTGCCTCAGGCATTACCTCCGGACACTTCAGTTATCCAGGCCAGTAAATCACCCTCGGCCTTACCAGCTTGGGTTGGGTTTTGTGGCTCTTGGTCTAGAAGGGTCCTAACCAAATACACAACCTAATATCATCCTCAAATGACGCTGGGTTGAGTACATGCATGAGATATTACATCTAATCATCTCAGGCTGATTGTGTATGAGACAAAAATATCCTTTTCTCTCTCTCCATCCCCCCTTTCTCCTCCCACCCACCTTGGCTCCAAGCTTGGCTGTTCTGGACAGAGCAGAAAAAGGAAAATGTGTCACGAGGTACCAGGATCCAGCTCATCTCACTCACAGGCTTGAGCTGACATAGGGCTAGGTCTCTCCCCCACTGCAGCATTGCTTCACTTTGTCTGTTAAAGACCAGCTTTCCATGCTTCTCCTGCAATTGGCAGATAACGTGGGCACAAGCATCTTCTGAGTTTCCAAGCTATTGGTCCAGCCCAAGATCAAATTAGCTCTTTGGAGCTGCTTCTCCATACTGTTCACTCGTATTAAGTTGGGGATATTCTTGGTCTCCTTTCCAGGGTATCTCCCACATCCTGTTTATTTTTAGACCCACTTCCAGGGTTTTACATACATTCCCATGAAATGTAACCTTATAAGATTACTCCCATCATTACTGCCTGTTGAGATCTTTTGAGATCCTAATTCTCTCATTTACCTTATAGGCTTCATAGCACCTGTGGGGTTGATGAGTCCAAGTCAGTAGGACTTAAACAAAACAGAACCAACAATCGGTCCTTACAGCCTATAGCAACCTCCCAGAAGTCATCAGATTCATAAGGCAGCACACTCTGGGCACGCTTTTTTTTACACAGCCACTTAGCACTGCAGTGGGACTCTCTATCGTCCCCGCCAGGAATAGAGGAGACGCTGCTTGTCTGAATTTCAGAAAGGACTGAGACATTTTTTTTTTTGCGGTACGCGGGCCTCTCACTGCTGTGGCCTCTCCCGTTGCGGAGCACAGGCTCTGGACGCGCAGGCTCAGCGGCCATGGCTCACGGGCCTAGCCGCTCTGCGGCATGTGGGATCTTCCCGGACCAGGGCACGAACCCACATCCCCTGCATCGGCAGGCGGACTCTCAACCACTGCGCCACCAGGGAATCCCAGGACTGAGACATCTTTATATTGCTCTTTCTGAAGAGCCCAGTACCAACCCCAAAAGAAGACAATGTTAGTCAAGCAGCACCTGCTCTTCACGGAACCGGGCTGCACCCAGGGATGGCTGCATCCTTTTACAAGTGTTCACAAACCCTCTTTCAAATAGCTTGCTTTCAGAAGCCATCTTCCCAGGTATTAAGAGTTTGCAAAATCTCTCTTGCACTTTCTGTTGGAAAAGTAGGATTCAAGGAGATGTCTAAGAAAAACAGGATAATGAGAAATGGAAGATGCTAGAGAGGGGCGATTAGAGACCATCTGTTAAAGTAATCTGTGATAAGAACGGAGGTTTTACATTGGCTGAGGACCTCTTAGCTTGCCAAATTACATAGAGTAGGTTTAGGATGAATCTTTCTTTTGTGCTCTCATCAAAAATAGAATCCAGAAGGTTGGGGAGTTGACAGGTAATCTAATCTGTTCCGTGGGCCATATTTCATTGAATCTAAACTATGGCCAGATTTAGAAGACGCTCCATTATTTTATAAACCATCAAGAAAGAAAATGTGTAACCAACGAAACTGTCATACAATGCTTTCTTATCATTCTTTTATTTTGTACTTATGTGCATTATGTACTTATTGAACGAGCTCTTTTAGACTTTAAACGTTTTTATCATGTCACTCTTGTGCAGAGATAAAAAAGAAAGTATGAGCAAAACAAATTTGCTAAAACTTCTCAAACGCAGAGTCCAACTCTTCTGAATTCCTTGTCACAGTCTTTAAGTGCATTTTCCACATGTCATTTCGATCCATAGCATTAAAAAGGCAGCTTTTCATAAGAGAGAGCTCCACTATGACCTCCAGATCGTCTTTCTGTATATCCATTCTGCAGGCTTTGATCCTGGTGCCTGATCTTACTAGAAGGTGTTAATGGAAGTTTGAGACAAAACCAGGACTCACTTTCCTACTTCCAAAGGGCAGGCAGTGACTCTAGGTCATGACTGCCACCTTGCCAACAGCAATGGTAGGATACCATTAATTCTAAGGTGAGATTGGTCATAAGCTACATCCCAATCTCAGAGATGTGAAAATTGATAATGAACTGAGGTAGCTCTTATAAGGCCGCCTTTTGAGTTATCTGTCCCACCCATCTCCTGACGGATGGCCTCAGCCTCATCCACGGGTAGGCATCACTGTGTCAGACCAGGCCAGGCTGGGCCAAGTGGGTCCTGCAATCTTGGAATTGGGACTAGCTTCTTGTGTAGAGGAAAACACTGGGGTACATAGGGTCAGCCTCTCCCACCACAGGGGTCACGACCAGAGAGAGCCGTGCCTGAGAGAGGAGCGAAACTCCCACACAGAGAGGGGCCGAGATGAGATGGAGAGATGGCAGGCTCTTGGCTTCCCGTCAGTCCCTGCCTGAAGCTGGGCTGCTGCCTAGGCCCTGGGCTCTGGAGACACCCTGAAGCCCATTTCCCCTTTGTCTCTAAGCCGGCGAGGTGGTCCAGTCACTAGCAAAGTGTCCCACTGCAGCACCTTAGCTGTGCCTGCTGAGACAGGGGCTGCCGCACCACTCTTGGGGCTCTGAAAGCCTCCACGGTCACAGAGTGGCTTCTAGAGCTATAGTTTAGCTGAAGGACCCTATCCCACCATGTCTGAGTGTCCTGTTATCTCTGGGCCCTCTCTGCTTCGACGTAGGCTTCCAGCTCTGATGTCCAGGTTTGCCCGGTGCTGGGTGAGAGGGGTGTCTGTCCAGTGCCGTCCTCCAGGGCACTGCATGCAGACAAGGTTCTTCAATGGTTTTAGTGGCAGTGCTGGTGCTTACTTACCTCTCTTCTGTCCCCCTAGGGGGTGAAGGAGCAGCCTATGACCTCGGGGCAGACTTGTCCGTGTGAGGTCATCTACACCATCGGGGGTTAAGCCCACAGCCTTCATCCCCTCAGCCAGTGCCACTAACCAGGTGAGCTAATCAGCCTACCCACCTCCTGCTGGGCCTAATCATTCTGGCCCTTTTGGAGTTTCAGAGCTTTGAAGCTTCCATCTCCCTCCTCTGCAGACTGGCAATGTTAGGGTTAGGAGTTCTGGTCCAGTAGCTGTGACAGCCTCCCAGGGATGACGTTGCAAGTTCAGGCCTCTGAAGCTGGGGTGGTTTCTCCAAAGCCTCAAGCCTGTAACGTGGGTCACTGGCGTCAGGGAGGCAGCCAGGCTTCCCAGAGGCCTGGATAATGGAGCAAGTATTAGTGTCCTATTGTTGCTGTAACAAATTACCACAAATGTAGTGGCTTAAAATATGAATTTATTATCTTACAGTTCAGAAACCCAAAATGGGCCAGCAGGGTTGCATTCCCTCTGGAGGCTCTAGGGGAGAGTTCATCTCCTTGCCCGTTCCAGCTTCTAGAGGACAGTGCCTTCCTTGGCTTGTGGCCTCATGTCATTCCAACCTCCACCTCCATCATCACATCTTCTGACATTGCTGGCCTGGCTCCCTCTTAGTAAGAGCCCAACCAGATAATCCAGAATAACCTCCCCATTAAGTACCTTAACTCAATTACCCTCTGCGAAGTCCCATTTGCCATGTAAAGTAACATGGTCACAGGTCCCAGGGATTAGGACATGGACATCTTGTGGGGACCGTTATTCAGTCCACCACAGAGTTCAAAGACTAGAAGAGGACTCCTCTTTTGTTTAATTTTTTTTCCTTTTTTTTAAAAGATGTTGGGGGTAGGAGTTTATTAATTAATTTATTTATTTTTGCTGTGTTGGGTCTTCGTTTCTGTGCAAGGGCTTTCTCTAGTTGTGGCAAGCGGGGGCCACTCTTCATCGCGGTGCACGGGCCTCTCTTGTTGCGGAGCACAGGCTCCAGACACGCAGGCTCAGTAGTTGTGGCTCACGGGCCTAGTTGCTCCGCAGCATGTGGGATCCTCCCAGACCAGGGCTCGAACCTGTGTCCCCTACATTAGCAGGCAGATTCTCAACCACTGCGCCACCAGGGAAGCCCCTAGAAGAGGACTCCTCTTAATGGTATTTTCCTAGATGTACATGATATGTTATCACCTGAACCTTTGACCCCAAAAGCCAGCAATGAGTAGTAAAGGGACTTGAAATCGCCTATTTAGAAATAAGTAAACAGATGAAGTAAATCAAACTCTTAGTACTAATACTTTGGAGGTGTTCAGCAGTTTGTAAGCATCATGACAACCAGTGGGTTAATTTAAGGTGACTGAACACGGCAGAGAACCCGGCATATATTAGCTTTGTGGTTTTTCATCTGAAATGTATAATTGAAATGAGACGTGTGATTTTAATTCTGGAGGTGTAAGAGAATTGTTAGTAAACAGCTTTGAACTGCTCCAGAGAACGTGACTTACTACATTTATAATATTTCAACTGCTTTGTGCTGAGTGAAACTTTGCCGCTTGGATTTGAATCTTCCTGGGTTGGGAGTCTGATGTCCTGGAAAGAATTACTAAAACTTATAAATACATTTAAAATATTTAAAGGAATTTAATGAAATTTGCAAGTGGGGTTGTTTGGGGGGATTAAATCTGTTAAATGTATGAATGATTAGGACAAGAGCGTTTTTATTTTTACAGAAAAATTACATTATCAATAAAACAAGATGTCCATGATGACCTTAAAAGCTTAAGAAATCAATTTTTAAGATTTTACTTCTTTAACAGATTGAAAATTAATTTAATTACAGTCATTTGCACACATACAAGCACCCTTGAACACTGAGAAACTCAAACTCTTGAAGGCTGTGGAATAACTCTGTAAACACACTTCATTCAAATGACTCACACATTCTTTTAAAAATGGATCGTATCTCTGGAAATTGAAGCTTTTTTTAAAAAAAAATATTTTGGCCACGCCACATGGCATGTGGGATTGAACCCACATCCCCTGCAGTGGGAGCATGGAGTCTTAACCAGGAAGTCCCTGGAATTGAAGCTTATTAAAGAACTTACACCCTGAGTTTAGGAAACTTTCTGGTTGGAACAGTTTCGCTCTCCTCAACTCCTATACCACCTTGCCCTTGGGTAGACTTGCATGTAAATACCTAGAACAACGTATCTTGCTTATCGGCCTCTCTCCAAAGACTTTGAGGGCAGGCTCTGGCCTTTTTCCACAGTTTTCCCCACAGAGCTGCAGTCAGAGCAGACCCACCTTGAGCATTTACTGGCTTACCAGCCAGTGGTAAAACCTATAGGAATGTTTACCAAAGCAAAAGCCAACCTCTCTCCCCATGTCTTTTCTCCTGAGCAGCCTTGCCTCTTTCCCAGGGCAGGGGTGTTCCAGAAACTCATAGAACTAATTCCTAAACAAGAGGGCCTCACACTGAAGAACTTATCTTTGGCTCCAGTTCAGTAAGTTCTGATTTAGGCTTAGTCCTCTTATATGAGGGGACATACCACGTTTAGGGTTCTCTTTTTAAGAGATCCTTCAAGCGAATCCCTTGAAACTTAAAATAAGATTGACAGCTAACATTTATATGCACTAATATTTTAGGAGCTCTGTGTATTACAGCATCAACTTTCCAACAGCACTATTATTCCCTGTTAACAGATAAGGGAACTGTAGTGCACAGTTAACCATTTTGTAAATGGCAGTCATGAATTTAAACACTGGCAGTCAGACTCCACAGACCCAACTCCCTGTAACCACTACACCAAACTGTTTTGCTCCTAGACACAGCCAGAACTGGAACACAGACCTTTAGCTTCCATTGCTAAGTTACATTTCTGTAAATCACTGCACTGTTACTATTACTGGTACCATTATCGGCAGTCTTCATTGCCTGATAACCTCGAGGAGGAAACACAGGTAAGGGGAAAAAACAGGAGAAGCTACAGAAGTGCAAACAGATGTCCCGGGGACCTTGTTATAAGGCAGATTCTGATTCAGGAAGGTCTGGGGTGGGGCCTGAGAGCCTGCATTTCCAACAAGCTCCAGGTGACGCTGGACAGTGGCCGTCTGCGGAACAGTCTGAATAGCAAGGGACGAGATGCCTCTGAGAATGTGTCCCCTGTGACAAAAATAAAAGGAAGGGGGGCATATAGATGTTACAGAGCTGTTTGATGCTGTGGGAGACAAATGAAGGTAGAGTCTACTTTTAACTCATAGGAGCCTCGTGAGGAAACGACCTTCTCCTTTTAAAAACGAAACTGAAGTGTAAGAAGATGGAATGCGCCAAGGTCAAGAGCATATTAGGGGTGGTCCAGGTGCCCCCACACCATCGACCCCACACACACTTCTGTAAAACAGTTAGCAAGGAGCAAGCAAAGAGCTGACATGGGAGTGCTGTTGCTTTAATATGGTGTGTGCCAAGCAGCATCAAAGTGGTCCACGCTTGCCAATTTTCTCCTGACCGTTTTTTTTTTAGTGTTGCTTTTTAAAAATAATTAATTAATTTATTTTATTTTTGGCCGCGAGGGTCTTGGGTCTTCGTTGCTGCGTGCGGGCTTTCTCTAGTTGCGGCGAGCGGGGGCTACTCTTTGCTGCGGTGCGCGGGCTTCTCATTGCAGTGGCTTCTCTTATTGCGGAGCAGGGGTTCTAGGCGTGCGGGCATCAGTAGTTGTGGCTCGGGGGCTCTAGACCGCAGGCTCAGTAGTTGTGGCGCACGGGCTTAGCTGCTCTGCGGCCTGTGGGATCTTCCCCAACCAGGGATCGAACCGTGTCCCCTGTATTGGCAGGCGGATTCTTAATCACTGCCCCATCAGGGAAGCCCCTGTCCTGACCTTTTTTTTTTTTTTTTTTTTTTTTTGCGGCACGCGGGCCTCTCACTGTTGTGGCCTCTCCCGTTGCGGAGCACAGGCTCCGGACGCGCAGGCTCAGCGGCCATGGCTCACGGGCCCAGCCGCTCCGCGGCATGTGGGATCCTCCCGGACCACGGCACGAACCCGTGTCCCCTGCATCGGCAGGCGGACTCTCCACCACTGCGCCACCAGGGAAGCCCCTGACCATTTTTAATGAGCAATATTAAAAAAAAAAAAAAAAAGTGTGTGCTTATAAATAGGCTAATTACACCTCTGGACTTAAAAATGAGAAGACAAGCCACATAAATTCTCTTCCTTAAAAAAACAGCCATTTCAAAAGATTTTCTTTAATATCATAAAATATTTTCATGGACAGGTGAGCTAGCAAACACACATGCACCAATGTGCCTTTGACAAGATTATCCCCTACCCTCACCCCCCCACTCCACATCAAGGTGGACATGAGATTGGAGAAATGAATACAGCAGATGGTACAGATAGAAAAAAAAAAATCGATAAAAAGGATGGATATAACATTGTGCTTGGTTATTTTCCTATGTCACAACAAAACAAAACATTTCGGTGCAAATAGTTAATTTTTCCTCTTTTCCATTTAAGTCTGGTGGAGAAAAAAATACTTTTTCTATAATAAAATATGTGGTTTTTTACTTTTTCTAACGTAACTTTTTTTCTTTTTTGCAGAAAATAATTTTGTAAACTGTCACTTCGCGGTCTGGGAGGCTCGATGCCACTTGGGTCCAGCTCGCCCCTTTGGAGGCGGAGCGCGAACCAAACCTGGGCGGGAGAGGGGGGACAGCTGAGGCGCAGGGCTGGGCGCGCATGGCGGACGGGGGCAAGGGCGTGGGCCGGCAGGAGGGGGTTAGAGGTCACTCTCGCCGTACAGCGCCGTGGAGAAGGACATGTAGTCCAGAGCACCTGGCACGGCGTCGGGGCCGGTGTAGGGGGCCATTCGCGCGATGCAGTACTCAGCCTGGTCAGGCGGCAGCTCACGGCGCAGCTCGTCCACAGTGATGTAGTTCTGCGGAGAGAGCGCGGTCAGGACGGCGGGTCAGGGCGGCCATAAAGCAAAGCGGCCGCAAAGGCCAGAGGCCGTAAACCTCACTCGTGACATTAGGTACCCTGTTCCATCCCCGTTCTGGCCCTGTCCTCATACTTCTGGATATAGAAATACGTGTGTGTGTGTGTTGTGTATAAACACACACGCACACGTGTATTACACATTCATATGTATGTATATATGTGTATGTATATAAATATATACGATATACATACATATACACAAATATAACCATATACATGTGTAATAAATATATACGATATATATGCATATACACACATATAACCATATACATGTGTGCATATAAATATGATATATATACATATATAACCATATACATATGTGTGTATATAAATATGTACGATATATACATATAACATATGTGTACACACATGTATATTGCACATATATATGTATGTGTATGTATATAAATACATATGATATATATACATATACACATATATAACCATATACGTGTGTGTGTGTGTGCGTGTGTGTGTATTTAAGTCCCCTTATAAGTTTTCCACTTCTATAACTACTTGAGGCGGTTTCCAAGCTAACTGGAAGTGCTAACTGCACCTGTAATCTTTCCACGTATCGCTCTAGCCCGCCCCGGCCACAGGCAGGATCAGCAGCACCGTATCTGGTGGGACAGAGTAGGGCCCCCCACACCCACTCAGCTGGGCTCCGAGGACATCACCCAACTCCTGCAAATTACATGAGCATCAATCATCATCAGATAGCATCATCGCCACAGACAGCTATCCGAACCGTGTTTGCGAAATTTGGACCTGACCCCACCTGGCCTGGCTCCCAGTCTGGGTCTCTGCTTTCTCCCCGCCTTGGGCTCGCCCATGAAAGGCTACTTGGAAGCTACTTCTTTTGGGAGCTTGAGGCTCCACAGGAGCTCAGGGGCTCTGACCCACAAGGCGGGACCCCGTCCTATGCCCTACTTCTGCCAGAGCCCCCAGGAGCCAGTCTGAAGGAGGGAGGGGCTGGCCCTCAGGTCACTTCAAAAGTCAGAAGACCAGGTCCCTTTCTGGGCCCCGGAGACCTCCTCTACAAAATGAGTCCCTTCAAGGAGGCGGCTTCTCAGGGTCCTTCCAGCTCCAAAGTGCTGACTCTAACACGCTGTCCTCGAACTTAAGTCAGACCTTTAGGAACCACTTTGTGGGTTGAGTCTTTATTTCCATATAGATTAAAACATTGCAGAAACTATACTCCCTATTGGCTAAGGAAGGATGGCATAAGGATTATCCTGTGAATTTTTCAGAAAGGGAATCTGGCCTCTAGATGTCTCTGCCCCCAAATTCCCCTGGATGCTCCCACGTTTCCACTGTCAAGCAGTGCACTGCAGGGAACTTGGGAGATTTGGAAAATTGAAGCTGACTGCTGCTCAGGGTAGAAAAATGAGACACACGCTTCCTTCCTGCTCCCTACCTATATGCCATACCTTGTGCCCAGAATGATATAGGGGCAAAGTCCAAGTTCCCAGATGGACCTTCCATCACCCACTCACACACTCCACCTGACTGGACTGCCCTCCACCACCCATCATTTCGTCACCAGTATCTCATCACAAGTATGACATGCAGTGTCCCTGGCAGGGGACCCCCTTAAGCTAACGCTGTGTCCTAATGCCTTAGCTGATCCCAAGACATTACAGAAATGGGTAGAGGTGACAGCAAGGAGGCCCGGGGGTGGGGGGGGGAAGGAGGAGCAGTGGAGGTGCTCACGACCACCCCTCCAGGTCAGTCCGCCCCAGCATGGTGCCCACACCACAGCAGACCCACCTTATCCCCGGCCAGGATCTTGAAGGAAGCCATGACTTGGTCTGCTGTATCTGTGTCAGCCGTCTCACGGGACATAAAGTCGATGAAGGCCTGGAACGTCACTACCCCTAGGCGGTTGGGGTCCACAATGCTCATGATGCGGGCAAATTCTGCCTCTCCCTGGAGGGAAGAGCCAATCCCAGGCCTGTCATCCTCTCAGCCACGGTCTCCTCTCTCTATGGACCTCAAGCCCCTGCGGGCTCGGAGTAGCCTGAGGCTATTAGAGAGGGCAAAGCAGACCCCTGACCTAACCTGGGTTGTCTTGAGAGCATGATAGGAACATAATACCCAATAGTGAAGACCCAGTTCAGGCTTCCCACCCTCTACGGATGCCCTGATTCCTCTTGGAGCAAAAATGATAACGCTGATAATAATTAATGACAGCAACGGCTAACACTCCCATAGCATATACTATATACCAGGCACTATTCTAGGTGCTGTGTATAATTCATTTAACCCTCCTCACAACCATATGAGGTAGGTATTTATTTTATTATTTCCATCAGGTTCCCAGATGAGAAACCTAAGGCCCAGATAGGCTTAGTGACTTGCCCAAGGTCACACAGCCAGTAGGTAGAAGAGCTGAGACTTGAACTTGGGTGGTCTGCCTCCGCCACACTGTACTTTCTATGTGTCAGACATGGGCACAGCACTCACGTGAGTTCCTTCACTTAACCATTACAACAGTAGGGCAGGGCTCCCCTCACCTTATCCGGGCCCCCAAGCTGGTGATGGCAGAGCTGGGATTTATTCCTGGGTTCCCTGTTTCTAAAGCCCGTGCCCCTGCCCCTCTGCTGGGCAGCCCATGGGCTCTGCACTCTGCACCACAGCCCAGGCGTCGCCGGGCTGCCTGGCTGAGGCCCCTGTCCCGCTCAGAAGGCCGGCACGAGGGCTGGCAGCTGAGAAGGTTGGGGAGGGGCTTGAGGAAACGGCAAAGGGGCAGCAGGCCTGGCTGGAGCCATCACACGGGCAGAGGTGGAAATCTCCACGCCTCATGCGAGATGAAGCAGGACCAAGCCCCACCCAGAGTGCCCACCACCAGTCCTTCCTGGCAGCCTTGGGGTCAGCCCCACCATCCACAGTGGGAGAGAAAAGGCCCACGTCCACTGTAAATATCAAAAGATAAACCAGCAGAGAGAGGCGAGAAGGCCAGGTCTCTGGGACACACACAGGCCCTGCGGCTGGGCTCAGCCTTCAGGGCACCATCTTCCCCATGGACCAGAATCTTGAGGCCCCTCTGGGGAGGGCGCCCTGAGCCTGAGGGCCTCCAGCCCGCCACGGCCAGGACTCGGCCTCTCGAGTCAGCTGGCTGCCCCTGGCCAGAGAGTGGGGTTTACATTACCATGTTGTAACCCATGGAGATAAGGCAGGCGCGGAAATCATCCGTGTCCATCATGCCTGTCTTCTTCTGTGGGGCCAGTGGCACCGAGACACAAGGAGGAAGGGCCGGCCGAGGGCCAGGAAGACATGGCCCAGGTGGCCAGAGGGGAGGTCGAGGTGTACGGTTTGGGGGTCAGGAAGGGGACAGGAACGTAGGAGGAGCAGATGCAAATACACATCCGGGGGAAAAGTCCACAGGAAGGAGGAAGACAGAGCAGGGAGATGCAAATATCCGTCCACAGGATGGAGAGCGGCGAGGAGAGAGGAAGGTGGGCACCGAGCAGGTTCCCACGAAAGACAACCGAGGGCAGAGGTCGGAGTAGTGGGGGGAGGAGCCCGACACGGGCCATGGGGGGACAGCAGGAGAAGACGAGCCCCGCGGCCCACAGGGAAGGGGAGACAGGGAGATCCAGACAGAGAGAGAAAAGAAAAAGGAGAAACGCGTTATTTCTCGCCCCGGACGCCACCCCTGAACGTGCTCCATGCAGGAGGCGAGTACCTGGGGGTCGTTGCCAATATCATAACCCAAGCTGATGAGGCAGGCTTTGAACTCCTCGGGACCCAGCGTGCCGGAGTGATCCTGGGGCCGCCGTGCGCCAGCCAGCGAGCCATGCGGTGCCAGGGAGGTGGAGGCCGTGAGGGGAGGGGTGGGCCATGCCCCGGTGGAGGGTAGCGAGTGTGGGGAGACACAGGGACAAAGGCATGCGGATGGGGAGGGCGGAGGGTGGAGGGTCGGGGGAGGAGGGGAAATAAAAGTGCACACGGTTAGACACACAGACGAGGCCCAGGGGCCCTCTCCCTGGCACACTCAGCCCTGCTCCGGAAGGCAGGCCACAGGGGAGCACGGTGAGCCACAGGGGTAAGCAGCTGCCTCACAAGTGCCCAGCCCACCTCCGGCCCTGCTGCCCAGACCGGGGTTTCCAGGAGGGTTCCACCCACCCAGGTGCCTGGAGGGCAGTGAAGCAGGCAGGGGGAGTGGGCAGCACCTAAGACCATGCTCCCACCCCCTGTGGCCACCGCAAAGCCCCAGGGCACTGGGAGGGGCAGCCCACGCAGAACTGTCCTGTCCCAGAGCGAGGAGGAGAACCCAGGACTGACAGCTCTGACAGCCCCGCAGAGTGTCCCAAAGGCTACACCGGGGCGGGGGGGGGCGGGGAGGAGGGAGCCCCTGCTCTGTCCTGAGGCAGAAGCAAGGGATGGTCCCCACAGCCAGGGGACAGCAGGCCTTCCTTTGAGGCGATGGCAGCCTGGCTCCCGGGGGTTGACTCCTGGTCGCAGGAGACCAAGGGTCAGGGGTCAAAGGCTCTCTCCTTAGCTCACAGTGCGAGCACTCTCTCCAGGAAAGCGGGGAAGCTCATGGGACACCAGGACAGCTTCGAAGACTCGCGGCGCAGAGTCAGGGCAGGCTGACAGCAGTTCCTCCCGGCCACCCACCTCCCCTACTTGCCCAGGAAGCAGGCCCACGTGCTGGGCAGTGCCCTCCAGGGCCCTGGGGCAGGAGGGGCTGGGGCTGCCCTAAGCGAGTGCAGGGGGCGGGGCTCACCCGGTCAAAGTGGTTGAAGGAAGCCCGGAACTCGTTCATCTGCTCCTGGCTGATGCCCTTGGCATCCCTGGTCAGGATCTGGTTCTCCACCTCGTTGATGGTCCTGGCGATGGTGGTGAGCAGCTGCTCCCAGCCCACGCGGATGTGCTGGGGGTGGGCAGGGCCTGTCAGCAAAGGGGTCCCAGGCCTGGGCCACCCCTGCCTGCTCCTTCCCCTGACCATCAAAATGGCCAAAGCAATCGAACCAGGCCTTCTGTCCAGATTTACAGTGTCACCAGAGGGCAGGGGAGCCAGGACAAGGACAACCACCAGGACAGAGGACCCTGATGATGAAGGGGGAAGCACAGGAGGGTGGTGGCCCCTGCCCGGGATGGCAGAGACCAGAAGGACCAGTGTGGTCAGGTCAGGAAGGAGGGCGAAGTTGGCAGCAGGAAAAACTAAAGGACAAAAAAGTGGGTAATTCCCTGCATATCCAACTCCATAACCTCACACACATGCCTTCACGGTCAAAACAAGTAGGTCATTTAGAAAGCAGATGGCAAGCCAGTGTTTGGAGACCACCAGTCTCAGAATCACCAGGCTGTCTGTTAAAAATTTAGATTCCTGAGCCCCATTCCAGACCTAGTGAATCAAATTCTGGAGACGGGGCCTGGAAATCTGCATTCTCAACAAGCTCCTCGGGAAATTCAGAAGGCACTGAGGACGGAAGACCCAGAGCTCCAGGAGTGAGGAGAAGCGAGTAGCCCCTCACTTAAAAGCCAGAGTTTATCCTACTATGGCCAGTTTGCTTGGATGATGGGTAACCCCCCACCACTACCCCAGCCCAGGATGGTGAAACAGAAGGGGATCTGGGGGTCCCTCTCTGGAGAAGCAAGGCTGGTGCCACCCACCTCCATGGTGTAGTTGGTGTGCTTGTTGTCGAAGATGAGTGCTTCCTGGATGAGCTGGTGGTCGCCCTCCAGCTGGTCGATCTTGGGCTTATAGTTGACGATGCTCTTCTCGTATTGCCGCAGGTGGCTGAGCTGGTCCTCCAGGGTCCCATGCATCTCAATGGAGATCCTCCCAATCTCCTGCTCACCCGGGAAGGAGGCCCTTGTCAGACCGCCCCACTCTGGGCCCCTGGGGTGGAGATTGGGGCCCCCAGGTCATTGACCAACCCCTCAGATGATTCTTGGCATGGAAACAGCATCATAAAGGATAATGTTATCACCGGCTGAATATCTCCTGTCTCTCGGGCACTTCTGAGCCTCAGGAAGGGGATGCGAGGTCAGTTGCTAACGTAAATGTTCACTCCTCTGCTCCAACTCCCTTTTCAAGCCTAATCCCGGCTACCGTCCATCTCAGGCGCTCTCCCACTGAGCTGGGTCCCTCACAGACTCAGCGCACCTCACCTACCTTCTCAATGGCCGTGCTCCTGCTGTTCTGTTCCTAGGACGCCTGCCTTGCCCACCTCAATCCCACCTGTCCCCGTGGTCCAGGACTAGTCCCCGTTTCTGGAAGTCTTTCATCCATGTAAGCACACCTTGCTTGTAAAAGCACCTTCTGTGCGCTCAGTTCAACTCAGCAAATATATCCCGAGCACCTACTACGCACAATGTGCTAATAAAGCAGGTGGGGGTGGGATGCAGGGAAGACACGAACATGAACTCGACATGGTCTCCGCCCTCAAGGAGCTCAGAGGGACACCATGCTCTAACCCACACAGTGTCCCTTCCTTATCTACATCACCCCCATACCTGGCCCCACAATTCAGCAAAACATTCCACGCTTGCCCAAAGCTTGGTTCTCTCTCTGGGGAGATCACCCTGTCTGACCAAGCTCACGACTCAGGAGGAAGGGAGACCTGGTCAGCCACATAAGCCAGAGGGCAAGCGGAGTCAGTCGCCTAGGCACCGCTCCTTCTGTGGGAAGGACTTAGTGGTGTCCCTGTGTGGGTCTTTGCTCTCAAACCAGACACCGGAATCACCCCACAGGCCTTCCTCGCATAGACTCCACCCCCACCCGCAGGGCAGCAGCCCAGACTCCACAGTCCCCACAGGTCCCATCCCAGAGAAGACAGGGCAAGCCTGAATGGCTGGGATGGTGCTGGGAAGGGTGGAAACCCTCTCCCTGCTTCCCACGATGGGCCCCACCTCCATCTTGGTCTGGATCCAGGGCCCGATGACGTTGGCCTGGGCCGCAAACTGCTTGCGTAGCCTCTCGTTGTGCTGCTGGCGGGTGTGCTCCTCCATCAGAGCCTGGTCCCTCCGAGGCACCAGCTGCCGTACCTGGGGCAGGAACAATCATGGGACACTGGGATGGGCCGGCCATCTGCCCCCACTTCAGAAGAGGAAATGGAAGAGCCGTGAAGGGAAGGGGCCAGTCAGTAATAGAGTGAACACATTGACCTGTTCTAGAAATTCAGCCATTCATTCACTTGACAGATACTGAGCACTTACTATGTGACAATGAAATCAATGAAAAGTCAGTGAAAATCAACAACACACACAGACAAACATCCCCGCCCCTCTGAAACTTACAGTGGCTCCGCCCACACCCCAGCCAGCCCTTGGACTCACGTGGTCCCATTTGCCGTTGATCTCCTGAGGCGTGATGGTTGTGTAGGGGTTGGTGCCCGCCATGTTGACGTGGTAGGTCTGGACAATCTTGGACACCTCGTTGTGGATGCCTAGGATGGCCAGGCGCTCCTTGTCAGCATCGGGGAGGGTGGCCTTGAACTGCTCATGGGCTGTGGTCAGTCCCTGGACATAGACGGGCATGCAGGAGAAGCAGTGACTGGGAGGGAAGTCCCTCCCACTCACTGGTGCCTCCCGTGGGCAAGAGGAGACCAGGGAGACCTGCAGGCCCCAGGGTAGAGGTGGGTGGAGGGGCCACCGGAGGCCGGCCGCACACCAGCTGGGAGGCGCAGCGGTATCAAGCCAGGGCTCTCGCGGCGGAGCCCCAGGACGGCCGGGCTGGCCACGGGAAGGTGCCGACAGCTTCACACTCAGGACTGGTGAAGTCAGCAGCAACCCCCCGGGGGGCGCTCACCACCCCACAGTCAGGTCAGGGACAAGGGGTGCTCCAGGTCTGCTCCTCGGGTGACCTCCCCCAACACACGTTCCTCAGCACTTTGCAAAACCTTTTTCGTCTGACACTCTGCAGCTGTACAAAAGAACAGCTTATTGCTATGAAATGGGCTCCTAGATAATTGTTAGGTTAAAAATATAAGGCTCAGGATACAGTATAGAATAAACTTTTTGCATAAAAAAAGGGGTGTGGAGAAGAACATGTTAATAAATAAATGTGCTTGCCTATGCAGAGACCATGTGGTCATACTGCTCACCTCTGGGGAGGGGCACTCGGGGCTGGGGGACAAGGAAGGGAACTCATTGCTTAGCCTTTTTAGCTTTTAGATTTTATACCATGTGCATATATGACTGAGTCAAAATAAATAAAATGCAAAGCTTTCGAATCTATAACATCCTGGGGATGCTAGCCTCAGTCCTCTCCTCACAGGGGCAGTCCTGCAGGAGTGTGGGCCGTGGGCAGCTGGGGAGCCGGCCTCTGGGGGCGAGGGGGGGCGGCAGCACACCTGGATCTCCTCGATAGTGTGCACGATGAAGGTGTCCTGCAGGTCCTCCATGGCCCCCTCCATCCAGTTGTTGAAGGGTGCGGCCCGCTTGGCATATTCCAAGTACAGCTGGTCAATGGTCTCCAGCAGTTTTTCTGTCCGCTGGGAGTGCCAATGGCATGGAGGTGGGGAGGTGTTTAGCAAAGTCATGTCCAGAATCACCGCGTCCCCCCACCCCTATTCCCAACAGCCTTCGAGATCCTCCCGGCCAGCCCAAAGGGGTTCAGGTCTGGAAGCACAAGACTAACTCAGACAGAAAGAACAGGCTCTCTCTGAGGTGCTGGTTCTTAATATGGGGTGTATGGACCACCCCCCAACTGAGTCACCCAGCCTGGGCCCCAGAGAGTATGGTTTGGAGAACAAGAAGGTTCTCAGCCGGGGTGGGGCTGAGTACACTAAACCGGGAGGATGGGATATGATTAGGACATCTCCATCAGGGCAAAGGTCAAGTCCAGGGTCAATGTAAGCCTTCCACAGGCAGGCCAGGCCTGGGGAAGGTCCGGGGAAGCCAGTGGAGCCTCTCAGCCCAGAGCAAAGAGAGTTGCTGGAGGCAGGCCTCCGCCTCCCTCCGGGGCCCTCACCTCCAGAGCTTCCCTCCGCTTCTGGGTTAGGGCCCCCAGATTGTCCCACTGGTCACAGATCCTTTGGCACCGGGCGTTGACACTGGGTGAGTCGTAATAGTCCAGCTCACTGGGAGGGAGGAGACAGGAGACAGGAGGAGTCAGACGACCCAGGTGACTTCCGTGGCCTGCTCTCCTCTCCCTGGGGCTGGGGCGCTGGTGGCACTGGAAGGCCAGGTGTGCTCGCTTCGTGAAGGCCTTCCAGGACTCCCCTCCCACTCTCAACTCCTTGGC
The DNA here is from genome assembly GCF_039906515.1 of Pseudorca crassidens. Lineage (NCBI taxonomy): Eukaryota > Metazoa > Chordata > Mammalia > Artiodactyla > Delphinidae > Pseudorca > Pseudorca crassidens. The sequence continues at coordinate 33,736,831 of NC_090296.1, read as the reverse complement.
TTTCAGGAGACCACTGGCAGGAGACCAGCGAAGGCCAGTTCTCCTCTGCAAGGGCCCCCACCCCAACCCTGCGAAAACGCCCAATGACAGGAAGCCACTAAGGCCAGCCGAGAGCTCGGAGCCAAGACCTGGTCGTCCTCTGGTCCCACACCAGTTACAGGTGAGGACCGAAGGCCTGGGACAGGACGGTCACAGGCTATTCCCCACCTGGGGGGAACGTCCTTAGCCTTCCGTACTGATGACTTTTCAGGCCACGCTCCCACCTCCCACAGCGCCCCTGTGCCCGCTGGGCCGGGCCTACTTGAGCTCCTGCGCAATGGCGGCGATCTGCTCCACGCGGTCCTGGTGGGCGGCCAGGTCGCTCTCGAAGGCCTCGTGCTTCTTGAGCAGGGCCTTGATCTCCGAGAGGGTGGCCGTCTCGTAATCCTTCTGTCGCAGCATGGCCTCTTTGCCTGGGGTCACAGACAGGGCACGAGGCTGGGCGGGAGCCGGGAGGTCCCATTCTTGACCCCAACTACCCACCCCTCAGGGCCCAGGAGCTCCACTTCCGGTACATCCCGAGGAGGCGTGCGCTATGCGATGATCAATTATCTGCAGTCCGAGAAAGCAGATGTGCAACCGGAACACCCATCCACGATGGGGCAGGGGCGGGAAAGTCACTACTTTCCATGGAGTATGTCAGGGCCATCGGGCGTGGTGATGTACAAAGGCTATGCCGGACCAGGAGGGGAAGTCAGGGCATAACATGAACTTTATAAACAGCAGGAAACGATGATCTATGCCTGTGGTATAACCAGGGAAAAACAAGCCAAGCCCCTCAGGGATACTCCATCTTTAGTTTCTCCAGTTATAGTTGCTGGTCCCCAGCAGCCCGGCAGGGACCCCTCCCCTCAATTACGCTCAGTGTGGGTAGCATGTCCAGTGCACTCTGCACATAAGCCATCAGTGGCCAGAACCTTCTCCCATCATCAGGTGCACTGCCCCCCCTTTTTAGGGGCAAGGCACCCTTGGATTTCTTGGATTTTTGTTTCCCAGGAGAAAAAGGGGATGAGAAATGACCTCCCAGACTGTTGTTAGACAATAGTTATCAGCTACCCTGGGAAGCAGCTGCTGCAGGGCAGGGGCTGACCTGGCCTTGCCTGCACTCCCACCTCCTGTGTTTGCACCCATCAGGGACGCTCAGCCCCTCTCAGTAAACAAAGGCTGGGCTGTGAGGCGAGGGCTTCTTTCCTTCTCTTTACTCTTTTTTCTTTGTCAGAATAATAATATGACAAGTTTAGGGAAAAAATATCACAGATGAGCCTACGTATCTACTCCTTTTCAGTCCTGCCTTATATGGATGTTGTGTTAAAACCATCAGGTGTATATAAATAAGGTTTCCTGCTTTTAAAATACTCAGCAGCACGTCATCAGTTTCTCCTCTGGCTCCAGCGGCTTTTACATGAGCCACTCTGATGGCTGCATAACATTCTGTCGCGTGGCCGAACCGTCACTGGCGTAACCACTCATTGCCCTACCATGGGGCGTTCAGGGCCCTCAGCTTGCACTACTGTAGATGGTCTCATCGCAAACATCCCAGACACGTGACTTCGGCCATGCTTAGGGTTAATTTTTTAGACAGTCTCAAGAAATGGAATTCCCGGGTAAGCGGGCAATAACACTGTCAAGCGTGAGTACGTGTAGCCAGACTGCTGTGCCCAGCAGCTGTGCCGGCATCTACAGGCATGCCAGCACCTCTCATGACCTTGCTGGTGGCTGGCGAGCTGGCGGGGCCAATCCTTGCTCTGTACCTTTTGGCAAGCTGTTCCTGGGCTCCGGAGAGGACACGATAGGAGCATGTGGGTGAACAGGTGCAATTTCCACCATCCCCCTTCTACTCCGCACATGCACGCTTGGATAAACAGCTCCGTACATGCACAGTGGAATGTGGGGCAGCAACCTCATATCACTGTATACACAGCTCAGCAAACCCCCTCTGCTGGGCCAGGCACGCTCCTATCCCCAGCCAAGCCGCGCTACCCCCAAGTGGCCGTCCCTACTCGTCTCCAGCCTAATGTCAGACGATCACAACAGAGCTGGGTGGGGGTGTCTTAGGGCACTGAGCTCCACTGGCCCGTTGGTCTGCCCCAGGGTCTCCAGCTAAAAAGGCTGCATGGCCCTAGGAGATCGGCGGCATGGCCCCCTCTCCAGCCCCAGCCCAGGTTCTGAGGAAAAGACCATTCCAGGTATGATCTTCTCTCTTTGGAGTTAACCTTAGCTGCCAACAAGCAGACATCAGACATGGCCCCAAGAACCTCCAGGTCAGAGTGATGGAGACACACAGGTGCTAAGGCCAGGGCTCCAGGGTACTACAGTGGGAGGCCAGAAACAGGAAAAGGGCAGGCATTGGAGGGAAGATATCAAGGGCTACCATTTACTGAGCATGTTACACGGGCCAGGCACCCGACTAAGCATAAAATGCACTTATGATGCGTAAGCATACAACAACCCCATGAGGAGGTATGCTGAGTTGAATAGTGTCCCCCCAAAACGCATGTCCAACCCAGAACCTCAGAATCTGACCTTATTTGGAAATAGGGTCTTTGCAGATGTAATTAGTTAAGATGAGGTCATACTGGATTAGGGCGGGCCCTAAATGCAATGACTGGTGTCTTCAGTAGGAAACTGAAAGGCAGATTGAGTCACAGAGACCCAGAGAGAAGCAGCCACGTGGTGATGGAGGCAGAGATTGGAGTGATGCTGCCACCAGGCAAGGAACACCGAGGCCTGCCAGCAACCACCAGACGTGGGGAGGAAGCATTGGACAACCTCCCCCTCAGAGCCTCCAGAAGGAGCCAACCCTGATGACAATTCACTTTAGGACTTCTCGTCTCCTGAATTGTGAGAGAATGCATTTCTGTCCTGTTCAACCACCCAGTTGATGGTAAATTGCAGCCCTAGGAAACTAATCCGGGAGGGTACGTCATCACCTGCATGTCATAGACAAGGAAACAAGACCACTGGTCCAAGTTACACTGCTTCAAGGTGGCAATGTCGGGGTTTGAACCCCAACCTAATTCAGGGAAGAAGAAATCATTATAGTGACAGGAATAATTAACACATATATAGCATTGTACTATGCCAGGAACTCTTTTCCGTGCATCTAATGTATTAAGACATTTAACCCTCATAAACCTATGAGGTTGGTACTATTATTGTCCCCACTTTACAAATGAGAAAACTGAGGCAACCAAAAGGCTGATGAACTTGCCTAATGTCAAGGGACTAGCAAGAGACAAAACAAAACAAATAAAAAACAAGAAAAAAAGGAGTTGTGGCTGGTGGTTCAGCGTGAAAGCCAGACCCTTGGAGTCGGGGGCAGGGGCTAGGCTGGCCTTACCGTCCGTCCAGGCCTCGTGGATGGAGGCCTTCTGCCGGAACTTCTCTGCCAGGTGGTCGAGCCGCTCCAGCCTCCGGATCTCATTCAGCAGCCACTCCTCATAGCCCTTCTCTGCCTGCTCCAGGCAACCCCACGCGTTGTTGATGTCCTGTTAAGGATGGGAGGCACAGGGTCAACCCGCCTGGCCCCCCGAGACCCCAGAGCTGCTCCGTGCCTTCCAGGAGGAGCCTCCTCCCCATCTCAGCCATCCCCGTCCAGCCTGCACGGTGTTTCCCAGGGCTCCCGGGCACCAGGCCTCGTGGACAGAGAGTGGGGCTGCCCAGCTACGGGGTGTTGGGTGTGCAGCTCAGTGGGCAGAAAGCCCAAGGCCCTCTGTGCTCCAGGACTGGCTTCTGACAGGATTCTGAGCAATCACAGAGCTCACAGGGCCAGCCAGGGAGACAGAGCAACAGACTGAACGAGGCAGACAGGTGTGGGAGCCTCCCAGCCTTCCCACATTTCTGGGTCCACTCATGGGTCCCAGCCTCCGGGCCCTGGGCAATAATAGCCTGGAGCCTGTAGGGACCCTGGCCTCGGTGAGCCAGCCAGGAGCTGCCCAGAGATAGTGACAGGTACTGAGCATAAACCCACAGGCCTTCAGACAGGGAGCCACTGCCAGGGCCATCCCCTACAGTTAGCACAAGGGCACCCCTGGGCAGTGATGGCTGACCCAGCTCAAGTGCCACCCAGGTCCCTGCCATGTGGCAGGGGCCACACTGCATCCACCCAGAGGAGGGGCTTTAAAGCACAGAGCACCCTCCAGATAGCAGCAGCTCTGGCCATCTAAAAACTGCTGATTCATCCTGTAAAAGGATGCAGTTTTCCAAACTGCATGTACAATGTCACAGCCTTTTCCCTGTCCCCCAGAGTCCCCCCAGGATCCTGCTTCCTTTTCCAATGCTGTCTGCATGCTTCTCCCCGTCCCTTCCATTCCTGCCTTATGTGCTCATGTCTCCTCATCAACTCTCCATTGCAAAGGGCAAAAGCTCTACCCTGTTGAATTTTAAATTTTCTTTTACATGTTTCCCTGGCTCATAAAATTTCTCACGTTCTGCGGAGGGAAGAATAACAAAAAGTGACATAAATGAAGAAAATTATGACATGGAAACCTGGTCACAATATATTGTTGTTGCTTTTAAAGCAGCTCATTAATTAAAACATGCTTTAGGATTCCCTTAAAAATTATGTTTACAGAGACTAAAAGAATCTCTTTCCCCCCCAACATCTTTTAAGTTGATCCTGGGTAGTAAGATTATGAATAATTTCTATTTTCTGAATTTTGCTCATTTATACCTTTGAAATATCCTACCAAAAAAATTACTTAAGGTAATAAAAATAATTTTTAAGTAAGATTCCATTAAAGTGAAAATTAACCTTATTGCTATTATACCCTGTTTGGTTCAACATGTCAAGAGGGATTTTGTTTGCAAAGATGATTTTTCTGAGGGGTAGGGAGGAAGGTGCTGGGGGCAGATCCAAGTGGATGTTCAGGGGTCTGGAAGGGCAAGTCTGACCCGGAATGGTGAGGAGAGAAGGGGCTCTGTTCCTGGGGAGGGAGGGAACCCCACATGGCTGAGTGTGGGCTGGAGCCTGGGTGGTCACCTGGAAGGGAGAACTGGTCTCTGGAGCAGGGTGGGCAGGTAGAGAGCACGCGCCCCCGCCCTGCCCCACTCACGATGCGGCATTTGATGGTGAGCCGGCACAGCTCAGGGTGGGGGCAGCCCGGGCGCTCACCGAGACCATCCTGCCCTCGGAGGGCATGAAGGCGGGCCGGTTGCTGAGCCGCAGCTTGGTCTGCAGCGTGTTGAAGTTGATCTCCAGCTGGCACTTCTCCTGCACCTTGGGCGGCTTGTGCAGGCGCCGGTAGTCTCGGAAGTCCTCCAGCTTCTGCTGCATGGCGTGCATGGTGTTCTCGGGTACCCGGTTCTCCAGCCACGGGATGGTGCGGCGGATCCACTCCAGCAGCTGGAGGTAGCAGGGGAGGATGCTGGGATGGGGGCAAGGACTGGCCTCCCTCTCCTCCTGATGCTGGGGGGGCATCTCTCCTGACGGCACGCTCTTTCCCAACTACCCCCCCAGGCCACTCGGCCGGGTTCCAGGGCATTCCCTCTGAGAATCAAAGGCCTCATGAAGCCTGGTCGCTAGGGTATGTTAACTCACAGCCAGCATCACTCAACCTCCCTGCTCTGCCAAGGGGAGACCTGGGGGCAAGATGGCTCAGCTAAGAGCAGGAGACCCGAGTTCTATTTCTAGGTCTACTACCTGGCTGGGCCTCAGTTTCCTCATCTTATCATGAAGGTGTGAACACTCATTCCCTGAGGCCCCTGCCACCTGACCTTCTAGGATTCTAGAATGTGGGTCCCTGACTCAAAAAGGAAGAGGCTGGCCTCTGGGGCACAGGCAGGGATTGTTTTCCTCGATGAGGTGACGGAAGAGGAGTGGAAGTGATGAGAGGAAAGACGTGATCCCCTGCAGGGTACCAGGCACGTGGCCTGACTAACTCATCTGAATGATGGCGAGAGCTACGTTGTCATGGGGTTAAGTACTGTGATCCTGCCTCAGGTGGCGGAGGTGGTAACCAAGGCACTGTGAGGTTCTGTGACTTGCCAAGGTGACCAAGGTGGAATGGTAGCACAGGGATTAAACCCAGGCACCTGGGCACCAGAACTTGGGTTGTCACTATGCTGGACTGCAGATCTGATCTACCGAGAGGCTGGGCTGAGCTGTTCAGAGGGCTGAATTCTTCTAAGGAAGAAGCAAGTGGAGCTCTAACCCAAATGCAGCCAATGGCAGAACAGCAGATCCAGTCCTGTCCCCTCCTGTCCCCTGGGTGGGCCCAGCTGCTAAGCTAGCCTGAGCCAGCACTGATTTCTCCCCCGTTCATATCCTCTGAGAACCGCATACTCCTTTTCTAGTCCAAGCAAAACCCCCAGCACAACAGTACACTCACTGGTCTCGAAAGGCCTCCGAGGTCCCTTAGCACAGCTCTCACTTGTTAAGTGAAAAAAAAAACAAGACCCAGAGAGGTGAAGGGATTTCCCAGGCTTACTCTCGGTGACAGAAAAAGCCTGGAACTCGGCTCTCCAAAGCCCAGATTGGCCCCGGATCCACCCTCTGCTTTCTGGGAGAGCAGAAGCAGAGCCGAAGCCGCCCTAGGAGGACTGCTGGGGATGAGGGATGACACCCAGCCTGGGACTGTGCCTGGGCACAGATGTGGAGGTACGGGTTCTGGGGCCCCCTCGTCTCTCAGGGCAGGGTGGCGGGGCCTTGCTGGGGCCAGGCCGGGAGAACCCACAGGGAACCCACATCGCTGGCCAGCTTTTCGTAGTCTTCCATGAGGCGCTCATTCTCCTGGTTGACGGCCAGCACCTTGCAGATGCGATTGGCGGCTGTCTCGGCCTGGCAACAAGACAGAGAGGGACACGGTCAGCCTCACGACAGCGGGAGCGCCTGGCACACGCCTGCGGTGACAACGTCTCCCTCCGCCCCTGCAGATCACGCGGTTGGAAGGCACCTCCCAAGACTCTGAATTCACAGGCTCCTCGCCATCCTCTCTGCCAGCCCGGGCCGAGTCCCACAGATCACGTGAGCCCAGACGGAGACCTTAGCGGCTGAACTGGGGGCCCCTGAAGAAGAGCCTAAGTTTGAGATCCAACATGTATGTTGGAAAGAAACTAATCCAATGACTGGTAGAATCGAAATACTCAGCTCAGGTGGAGGGGTGAGAAAATCCATGCCCATCCTGGAATTCCAAACTGGAGACCCTGGGACTCCCAAGGCTCAAGGCTTTCAGACTGGCTTTGCCAGCATCTTGGAGATGCAGGAATTCTAATCTGGGAGTCCTAGAATAAGGTGCTGATAAGGAGCGGGGCCTCTCAGGACCCCTGCAGAATCTCTCTAGGCTCCTGGCCCAAAGCCCAAAGAACTTTAAGAGAAGCTGCAGGAATTAAGGATCAACCCAGCACAGGTAGGATGTCCAGAAAGCAGGCACGGGCACCTCTGGGAAAGCTATGCACACACTCCACACCGAGTGCTGGGCCAGCAGACACCCGATGTGGGCCTTGGTGGCAAGAGGAACTAAACAGGACTGAACAGCAATCAGATACAAAAGGCCCAGCAACCCCAGGGGACACTGCTTCTCCCGCTTAGAGGGCACTGTGCACCCGACACCGGCAGGGGCCAGGCGCTCCTAAACCCACTTTGCTCAGGTGATCTTTGAATGCAGTTCTTGTACACATCCTAACCCAGCTGCAAGGGGAGGGGAACTCGAAGCCATTGTGGGGGTCCTGTGATAGGAAGATGGCCTAAGGGTGGCAGCAGATAACGCCAATGAGCAAACAGACAAGCATCCTGGGGCCCTGGAGAAGGGTGACCCTGCAGATGGCAAAGGTTTAAGGGGGAGAAAGATGGGACCTTGTGCCCGGTTGATGAACAAGACAAAACGGGTTTCAACTGCAGCAAGATAAACTGAGGCCAGGCATCAAGAAGTTCCTGAGAATGACGGTGCTTTGACTTGGGAAGGAACAACTGAGAAGATGTAAATGCTTTTTCATTGCAGAACTCTGCAAATAGAACACACGCCCACCCAATCATGTGATGCGTGGGTGACTGCCAGGTGTGTGTGCGAGGGGGCAGGATGAGATCACCATAAAGGTTCTTCCAAGCTCCAAGCGAAGACACTGCACCCTCCAGGGCGAGGTTCCAGGGCGGGTGGGCCTCCAGTGGGAGAGCTGTGGGCGTGGCCAGAGGGCGAGCTGAGAGTCCCAGGTCTCAAGAAACTGAGACAAGCAGTCAATCCTTAGATCCTCACCACTGCGCCCCAACCTAACTCTGTCCTGATGCCAAGGCCACTTCTCACAGGACCATCAGGAACTCCTGACAGATCGTCCTTCCTCTAAGGAACCAACAAGCAACCGTGGGGGATCCCAAGAGGCCACAAGGAGAGAAATTCCTTCCTGGAGCCCGTCCCAGAAGATGTGGGGCCCCGGAACGAACAGGGTCATGGGAACTGGGCTGATGTCCCCATGAAGCTGCCCCAGGAATCTGCCTGGAGTCACCGGGGCCACGTCCCTTGAAGGCTGGGGAGGGGACCCGGGGGAGGCCAGGGCTCTCCCGTGTGCTGACATGTATGTAAGACTGTGGGGTGGCTGCAAAGCCCCCAGCCCAACGTGCTGACCAAGCAAGTAAGGATCACAGGTAGCCCCTAATCGTCGGCGAGACGCAGCTGCCACTGTGATGGCGAATGGATCAAGCCCACCTTCATCGTGTTCTCCTCCTGAGTCATCTCAAGATCCTGGGCTCAGAGGCCGTAAGCTTTGATCTGTGTGTCAATCTGTGAACTTGGTGGACTGAGGCCTGTGCTCATGGGATTCTGGAAGGCACGTCCCGCGGGCCTTAAGGGCCTTGGCCGTCCCTCAGAGGCCCCAGGGTCAAAGGGCGCTCCTTTTGGATGAAGTCTAGGGGAGTTCCCGGGTGGGCCTCCCGGGGACTTTTTATAAATATCATCAAATGGGCTGAGAAAATATTTTATAGAAACAGGCCAAAGGACGACTTCCAAGTGCCAAAGGAAAAGATTACGAGAAATTTGTGTTGACCCTTCCATGGTTTGTTTTTTTGTTTTTTATGACCCACTTTAAGGTGTATTGTTATACACTGTAATACAAAACAATGTGCTTAGTTTTATATGAGTTATTTGTTTCTAAGTTACGGATTATTAGCCCCGGAGCGCTTAGCTATCCTCAAATGAAACCCTCAGCTATTCCAGGCCAAACTGCCACGCTACTAATCAGCATCAAATTAGCTGGTACAGGTACAGTCTGGAGAGGAAGCAGCCTCCATGCCGGTGACATCCAACAGCCACATGAGGCCAAATGACGCGCCGTGGCGCTGCCACCCACCACCTACAGTCATGCGAGTGCCACGAAGATCTCATCTGTGACATTTGTCGTCAAAAATTTCCCAAATCTAGCTAGAATTGCCTTCCTCCCACAGCTTCCCACTGCCTAGTGTTTCTCCATGTCCCAAGTCAGCTCCCTGCCCTGGTGTCCCTGCCAGCGAGGCCCCCAGACACAAGGGAGCCAACCCCGCGGCGCTCAGCCCTGACCCCAGCGACCGACTCTGGCTTTGCCCCCAGTCCTCACTCCAGGCAGCGGGACGGACGTGCTCTCCTCTGGAGGCTGCACCGTCACACCATGGAGCGTCGCACAAGCTGTGACCACCTTCCTCCACCTTCCCTGAGCCTTTCAGTTGCAGATCCCCACCACTCAACCCTTAAGAGCCTCAAGCTCCAGTGTCTCCCGCTGGAGAAGCCTCCACGCCCCGCAGCCCTGCAGCGCCCCTCCCCCTGCTCAGCTCTGCCGCAGAGCAGGGATTAGGCCACAGCATCACGAGCTTGTTTATTAGGAGCTTTCCCGGGTGGACCATGAATCCCTCGAGGGCAGGAACGGGGTTTCTTTCCCTTAGAAGATTCACAACCAGCTGGCGACAAATGGAAGGCTGCGAACAGCATCATCTACTCCTAAAAGCATCCAGAACCCCCTACAGCAAGTCCGGTTCGTGCCCCAAAAGGCTGTTTCTCAGAAACAGTTCCCAATAGGCCATGAATGTTAAAGCAACAAACTACACAAACAAACGCTGGTTGCCACAAGCCATTCTAAACCCCTCCAGGGGAAGAGGAGGGGAGAGGAAAGCTGAGAAAGGATGAGAACCAAAACCAACGCGTCAGACAGGAGTTGGTCCTCATCTGACTAGGTGCGTCCATCACACACACTGGCATCCGTACAAGTGCAGTACCCACACAGGCACACAAACACGTGTACACCTGCACGCACGCATGTATTAGACTCGGCCGTCTTTCTAGTTCCACCGCCCAAGGCTTGATAAGAGAAAGACAGTGAAGAGGATGCAGGGCACTGGGCGTGGGTTTCAAGGACACTTTCCCCCACTGGCTCCAGACACGGAGACAGTCAAGACAAGAAGAGTCTATGAGTCTGAAAGACTCCTCCTTCTTCCACGGGAGAGGGGCAAGATTCCCCTCCCACCAGCCTGCTGAGCTGTAAGCAGTTGCCTGACTCCTTCGAAGTGGGATGGGAGGGGCAACTCTGGGTAAGGCTCCTGACCCAGGACGTGAGAGGAACACACCCCCATCCCCACCCCCCCACCCCATCCCCCCAGCTGGTGACCTTGTCCTCATGTATGGACAAAAGGAGCATGAAATGATTGCAACAAGGATGAGTGAGAGGGAATAGGGCATGGGGGGAGGTGGTATGAGATTTGGGAGGGAGAAAAGCAGGCTGCTTCACACACTCACACACACGCACGCACGCGCACATGCACACACACGCGCGCACACACACACACGCGCGCGCGCACACACACACTCCCTTCCGAGCATCACCAGCCAGGACACAGGGAAGGCTTCAGAGACAGGGAAGGCCAGTGTCAACGGGCATGAAGCCCAGGAGAGAACCCTGCAGGAGCAGGGGAGGAGGAAGGAGAGCTGGAAAGAGGGGAAAGACCACGGCCGAGAGCTCAGCCTAGCCCTGGGTGCAGGCAAGACTCTGTGCGGTTCTCAGGGCTAGAGGCCCAGTGAGGCAAGTAGATAGATGGTGCGCACATCCTGCCTAAAAGGTGGGGTATAAGAGGGGCCAGAAGAAGCTGACAAGAAAGAGCAGCAGCAGAGGTGGGACAAAGAGAAAGAAGCAGCAAGAGGCAGGCCAGAGAAGAGGCTGAAAGGGCTGGGCCTCCTGGGGAGGCTGGGACACCCAGGATGGGGAGCCTCCAGGCGGGGCTGTTTCCTGTCGGGCAGTACCCATGAGGCCTGGAAGGAAAGTGAGGAAGGTCTTGGGTGCCCATCCAGGCAGGGCATGGGGCGCCTCTATTGCAAAACTGTCATACTTATTCTGTTAGAAGACATTTTTACTGCCATTTGCAAGATTATTTTTGTAAAAAATATTCAAATCTTCATGGTCGATGGTGCACACAGGGCACCCCTGGGTAGTATGCAACCTGCACCACTGTCCCTGGCAGGCCTGGTTGGGAAGGATCAGGCAGGACTCTGAGCCTCTGGACTGGACACCGGGGGGAAGGCAGAAGACTTCGCCCTGCCCTGGCTGCTGGGTAATGTGAGAGGGTAGCCTTGCTTAAGTAGATGGAGGGAGAGAGAGAGACGTGAGGAGGTGCTGGATATTTAAGAGAATAGGCAGGAAGCAGAGCCAAGAACTGTGCCGCCTGGGATAAGGGCTCTCAGCTCAGTCCAGGGGAGGAGCCGAGACCGCAAGCTTCTCTCCCGTTTGTGGCACCTATTATGCCAGAGTGTAGGGACAGAGATGCAGGCCATCCAGAGGCTGGCGTTCTCAGGCATCTTTAAGTGTCCTGGCCAAAGCTCAGAGAGCATCTTGCCCTCCTACAAGGGGCTGGGGTTGCGGTAAGGGGAGGGGGGCTTTTCTAATCCCGCCTTTCATTCCACGGGCTGCAGTTCCAAGGGGCTGCGGCTGGAGTATCCAGGGCGGATGGAAGAGATGGGCAAAAGGGCGCTGGGAGAGAGGGCGAGGCAGAGGGAGAGCTCACCTTCTGCGCACCGAGAAGGCGTGGCAGTGACATGAAACATTAGGTCACATGGCCTTCCCATCCGGCCTTAGCGTGCCTACACATCTGCACAGAGAAGGAGAAGAGGTTGAGAGAAGAAAGTAGGCAGCAGCGGCGCAGAACAAACCCAAACAGCCATGGTGGACAGAGCACACAAGACAGACGGACAATGAGGGAATGGGCAGAAAGAGAAAATGAGATGATGGGAGGAGAAAGGGGCTGGGGTGGGAGAGAGATAGGGAAGAGGTGGGGAAAAAGGGGTGGGGAGAGGGGGGCTAGGGAAGGCTGAGCAGAGGGTTGGGGAGGCGGGAGCATCGCCCCATCATGCATTTCAAAACAGGCCACTCAGACTCCATGCAGAGGGTGGGAAATTTGCCTGAGTATGTGGCAGCTCCAAGGCCCAGAGCTGAGAGGGCCAAGCCTGTGGTCTGTCGTCATAGCGACCTGGATGTTGTGCTTCTAGGGTCCTGCCTGTGAGGGGACCTGGGGGAGGGGCGCCTGCCACCCGAGCTAAGCCTGCTAATGAAAATATTCAAATCTTCAGTGTCTGCAGTGTGAATGATGCCTTTGTGGAGTGCAGAACCTGCACAACTGGACTTTAACCTCAGGTCTCCCTGGGCAAACCTGGGTCAGGACACGTGAAGTGTTCACCGCAGCCCACCCTTTCCCATCGTCTCCCCAAGGGGTTGTGCAGAATGACCCCGCACGGGGGCCCCAAGCAAGATATAGAAGGCACCAAGGCCCAACAGGGCTGTGGACAGATTTGCTAAACCACGCCTGTGAGCGGGAGAAAGGCGGGGGCTTCGTGACGCCTCTGCAGAACAGGTCGGTGAAGACAGGCGGCGCCTCCCCAGATCTGCCTCTGTAAGGGACGCCTGCTGCTCTGTTAAAGCTATAGCCTCAACAGCGGTGGGCACAGAGGGGCTGCTGCCCACAGCGCTTCCAGACCTCCAGAACCACCCCTGGCTGATCTCACCCATGCCGCCCTTCCTGCTGAAGCCCGCCATCCGGGTCCCAGAAGGTGAGTGCTTTCCCAGTGTTCTCCAAGGCAGTAGAGGAAGATGAGAGAAAGCAGAGGGGCGGGTGGGAGAGGAGTTGAGCAAGAATAACATGCCACGTTGGCACCGGGGGCTGCCGCTACCGAAGAGACAGACCATCGGACCCTGTCGACAAGGAGAGGTGGGGAGAGGAGGGGCGGGAGGGCATGGCTTGGGGTCTGGCATGAGGTGTGCTGGGCAAGGAAGGAGCAGGGGGCCCTGGGTACCTTCTGGGCTCCAGAGAAGGCGTGGTAGAAGCTGGACACGTAAGTCATGATGGCTTTCTCATCCGGGCGGGCTGTTCCGACGATGTCTGTCAAGAAAAATCTGGAGTTAAAGCCAGCTGGTGAACACATGATACGCTTCCTGATGTGATGGGGAAAGCAGCTCTCAGAACCACCAAGTCTTCTTGCCAAGACGCTGAGCCTGCATCTAACCAGCCATCTGGCATCAGCTTCCACTTACGGGAATGCGAGAGGTAGAGGAAGGAGTGAAATGGTACCCGAGGAAGGAAACAGACAAACCAGAGTAAGGGGTACTCGGGACAGCTGGTCTGGGTTCTACAACAAGTTCAATGCCAGGAATGAAAGGGGTCGGAGGGAAGAGAAAAGTGCGACAGATTAGAAAAGACACAAGAAATAGAACAACGAAATGCCACGTGCAGACTCTGTTTGCATCTGGATCAAAACAAAGCAACTAAAAAGAAATAATGGGGAAATTCGATTCTGAACCAGGCAGCAGATGTATCAAGAATTATTGTCAATTTGCTTGATGTGAAAATTATTTTATGATTGCATAAGAAAATATTGCTATTTTTAAGGTATGTAATCTGAAGTATGTAGTAGTGAGATGCTGTGATGTCTGAGACTTGCTTTAAAATTTCAACAAAGAAAACAAAAGCGAAAAAAAAAGGAAGTGTGACAAAACCTCAGTAACTGTTCTATCTGGATGGTGGGTACAGGGAAGCTAATTATATTATTCTCCCTGCTTTTGCATGTTTGAAATTGGCCTTACAACTTGACAGACATTGTCACAAACTATCATATCTTCCATCTGTTCTCCTAAGGGCCCATCCATCTTTCCAAAAAGTCATTTGTATTTCCACAAGTGCCCTCTCTCCCACTCCCTTTCCCCTGTGAAGTCAGGTATGTATATAGACCCCAAATTCAAGTCACCCCTTTGAGTTACTCATCACTGTAAGCTCCCATGTGTGTCCATGATGCACATGATAGTAAACTTTTTTTCCCTCCCCTACAACCACAAAGGACCACTGCACTCCACCCCGGCACCCCCTACCCCGACTCCAAGGCCAAGCTGAGGACCATGCTCGGGGCGCCCTTTTCGACACCAGCTACCACTTCTCCCTCCAAACCTCAGGGAATCTGTCTGTGGAATCCCTGAGAAACAACTGACCCCCTGGCTCCCCAGATGAAGACCAAGCCTTCTCCCTTCTGGCCTCAGGTGCGGGGCCCGCCCTTCCTGGCCGCTGGCCGCAGCCGGGAGAAGAGCCGAAGGCCCAGAAGGAAAGCGCCTTTCACCTTCTGCATCCAACATCTTGGGGATGTCCAGGTACTTCTCCGCCACATCGAAGGCCGTGTTCAGGTTTGTAAGTGGGTCGTCCTAGGGGGAGAAGGAGAAGAAGGCGGGAGAGAGGCACAAGAAGTCTCTGGCTACCCACATCTCGATGATCACCAAGACTGGGGGCGGGGGGACTGCCACATGCCGCGGAGCAACGGAGAGCGCCACAACTACTGAACCTGTGCTCTACAGCCCGCGAGCCACAACTGCTGAGCCTGAGTGCTGCAACTACTGAAGCCCGCGCGCCTAGAGCCCGTGCTCCAGAGCAAGAGAAGCCACCACAGTGAGATGCCCAAGCACTGCAACAAAGAGTAGCCCCTGCTTGCCTCAACTAGAGAAGAGAAAGGAAAGGAAAGGAAAAAGGAAAAAGGAAAAAGGAAAGGAAAGGAAAAAGGAAAGGAAAAAGGAAAGGAAAGGAAAGGAAAGGAAGAAGGAAGGAAGGAAGGAAGGAAGGAAGGAAGGAAGGAAGGAAAGAAAGAAAGAAAGAAGGAAAGAAAGAAAGAGAAAGAAATGCAAGCTAAGACCAGGCACTGGCCTGGGAGCCATCAGTCTTGGCTTCTGGTTTCAGCTCCACCACCAGCCAGCTAGCTGGACTGGTAAGTAACCTAACCTCAGTGTCCCCACCGGTTACTCAAGAGTTGGCCTAGGAGCTCTCAAGCCCCTTTGGCGCTCATATGAAATGTGGGGCTCCTTCAAACAGCTACAGTCTTCTGACTACATTCTGGCTCTGCTATCTTCTCAAGAAAACTTATTGGGGATCGGTGAGGACGTGGAGTAATCGGAACCCTCGTGCACTGTTGGTGGGATTGTAAAATGGTGCAGCTGCTGTGGAAAACAGTATGGAGGTTCCTCAAAAAGTTAAACAAAGAACTACTATATGACTCAGCAATTCCACTCCTGGGTCTATACCCCAAAGGATTGAAAGCAGGGACTCAAATAATTTGTACACCCACATTCACAGCAGCATTATACACAATAGCCAAAAGGTGGAAATAACTCAAACATCCACTGACAGATAAATAGATATGGAATATTATTCTGCCGTAAAAAGAAAAGAGATCCTGAGACGGGCATACTACAACATAGACAACCTGGAAAACATTATGCTAAGTGAACTAAGTCAGACTCAAAGGGACAAATATTATATGATGCCACTTATATAGGCACCTACAAGAGTGGTCAAATTCAGATACAGAAAGTAGAGTGCCAGGGACTGGCGGAAGGGGGAGTGGAGAATGATGGCTTAAAGGGTTCAGAATTTTAGTTTTGCAAGATGAGGAGCTCTGGAGTTGGGTGGTGGTGATGGGTACACACCAGTGTGAATGTACTTAATGCCACTGAACTGTGCACTTAAAAATGGTTAAAGTGGTACTTTAAAAATTATGTATATTTTACCAAAAAAAAAAAATTTAATGTGGAAAAAAACCCCATAACTTAGTCGGGGGAGTTCCTCGCTGGACCTCCCACTCGATTCTTGGTTCCCAGACTAACCCAAAGCAAATGGCTTTGTCAGCCTACCACTCAGCTTCCGCGTTTGCCAAGGTGAGAGTCACAGGGTACAAAAGGATAAATCCATTCATCTGGGACGCATTCAGGAAGAAACTGCTCAAAATAGAGAAGGTGGAGTCCTTCTGGGAAAGTCTCTGACAGCTTCCAGAATAATAAAAAACCACTGTCAAGCAGCAACAGTCATTTCCGTCCAGGCCCTCGGCCATCCTCAGGCCCCGGGTGCACACCCACCTGCCCCCCTCGATTCCCAAGGACCGCCAGGCCCCCCACGCCCACCTAGAGCGGGTGCCGGAAGGAAGTGCTTCCCGGTCACAGCCCTCGGCTCTCCCCTGTTCCCAAGCACCAGAGGCTCTGGCAACCTCTGTGCTTTCTGGAAAGAATCCACGGTTCAGTGGGAACAGGTCTGTGCTGTTTCTGGATTGTACTGTTGCTACTGAATTAAAGAGAAGGGGAGACAGACAAAGAGAGACAGGGAGAAATGAAAAGACACAGAGAGGGACAGAGGGTGGGGAGAGGCTGGCCGGGAATGAGACAAAGGCCCCTGGACTCTCACCTCCCAAAAGGCTGAGGCTCCTGGAGTCGGGGGGTGGGGCGGGGGCCGAGACTGAAAAGCCACAGTCAGCACGGACCCCACTTTATGTGGGGGTGAGGAACAGCTGTGCACTGGCTGGCTGCTGCCCACCCCGGCCCCCCAAGCAGGGACACAGGCACATGCACACCTGTCACCACAGGGCATCGGCTGACCGCTAGGGTGGTACGTGATGATGATACCTTTAAAGAAAGTCTCCGCCTCTAGGATTCCCCCACCTTGGCCCCTGTCTGGTTTGGCCACACAGCTTTCAGGTGGGTCGGGGGGTTCTCAAATCGATTTTTTTTCTCTTTGCAAAGTGGCTGAGTTAGAGGGCTGGGACCCCCCCCATCCCCCAAGAGGTCAGCTGGACCCTCGTCCACATACACCTGGATACCGCCATGCACAGGGCCAGGCAGCGGGGCTCTCTCCTTCGGCAGGTGGGCTTTTCCAGGTGGGCAGAGGCCCAACCTCAAGTTTCAGGCCCAGCTTGGGGTTTCTGGAGGGGATAGAAAACTACTCCTTTCCTCCCTCACAAATCCTTTTTGGCGGTTCACCCCACCACACACCCCAAAAGGAGGTTCCGATGCCACAGAGCTGCTGCTGCACCAGCAACATGAAGCCTTGCTTGGCCACTGGGGGCAGAGGCAAGGTGGGGGACTTCACTGAACACTGAGCTCTCCAAGTATCAAGGTCAAGGAGACAAATACCAGAACGGTCATTCCTAGAAGCCCTTTGCCAAGAGATTCAAGGACCAACAGGTGACATTCCAACCCGAGCTCCAGACCATATACCGGGGGCACGAGGAGGGCTCCACGGGTGGCCTCTCCCAGGATGTCTGCACCACAGGGCCTCTTGGTGCTGGGATGGGCTGAGACGGAGGATGCTGAGTGCAGTCACGGTGTCCCAGACAGACCTCTCCCAGGTCAGGCCAGCAGCTTTAACCAGCCCGGACACTAAGAACCATCACGAGGCTAGACACACAGCTCCCACCTCCCGGTCTGTTCCTCGACATCTTGTTGCTCAAGAAAAGCCCCAGCAACTTCACACCAAAAGCACAGATGAATCAAGCAGCACTGAAATCCCCAGCCAAACTTCAGCGATGGGGGAAAGCAAGTCATGGCGGGAAGCTGCCCAGGACTGCAGAGCAAGCCTTGGACAAGGCTGGGACAGATGTCTCTAAAAATACGCAATATCTTAAATTATGGAAGTAATATATGCACCTTGCACAACCCAGAAAAACAGAAGGGAAAAGGCCACTTGGTATCCCTTCATCCTAACAATTGCTTTGGTGGTTCTGATATTTCTCCTGGCAGATTGGGCACGTCAGCAAGTACCTATGTGCTATGCACATACATACTCAAGCAGCCCTGATAGAGGAGGTGTTTTACTCTTACTTCTAGAAGGGTTGTCTCCTCAGCTCATCTAAGGAGACTGACACCCCTTCACACTGGGCCATGGGCTCTCAGAACAGGGGGCCCAGTCCTGCCCATCCCCCAGCCAACCAAGGGGGACCAGTCGGTAGGAGCTGCTGGGGGAGGGGGCAGGAGGGTCAGGTGAGCACACGAACCTTCCGCAGCTTCCCGTAGTCAATCAGCTCAGGCCGGTGTCGGTGAATCAAGGCACAGAAGCCGAGGCCGTCCTTCCAGCTACCCGGGGGAGAGAAGGGGGGGCAAGCTGGTGAGTCGGGCCAAGCAATAGGGGCAAAGCACTAAGCAGGGGTCTTCTCTTTTCCCAGAGATGAGTACATAACCCTTCAGAGCAGGAGCTGGGAGAAGATACCGTGGGAAGGAACTGTCTTCCTGCCACGATCCCAGGCACTGGGGTACAACACTGTGGGGCTTGGTAAGTTGAGACACACCTGCCACATCCAACCCTACCCGCCCCCAAGGTCCAGGGCCCTCGTCTGCTCTGTTCCAGAGCTCAGGCTAGAACTTCCCAGACACGCTCCTTGGGGGTCTCCAAGGGCATCAACCAAAGGTGTATCAGGCAGTAGCTAGGAGGGACAGGGCTCCTCTCCAGGAGGAAGGGGGCATCAAACGGCGACACTCCCTTCCCAGAAAAGCGACTTCTTCCCCAAGTGTCTTTGTTCTGTTCTAGAGCTAAGACTGACCCAGCCAACGGGGTCCTTGGGGGAAGCAGCCCAGGTTCTGCAAGGGTCCCTCAGACCCCAGCCACTCACCTTATGTGGAAGTTCTGGATGTTGACGTTTTTGTAAGGGGCTGTCTTTCTCTGACACCACAAGAGCAGCCCTTCCTTCGCTGAAGTCTCTGTGGGGAAGGGAATGACGGGCAGAGAGGTCAATGGCTGGCTTGGTGGAGGGAGGGGCGTGGGCTCATGGAGGTCCCACCGTGACCACAGGGTCCATGCTCTTTCACACAGGGGGTCCACACAAAGACCCCTAGATTTCAACCCTGCTGCTACCAGGCCAAAAATCTACTTCCTTGACAAAGTTTGAGAACTTATTTGAGAAACATAGAAGTAAGCTAGGAAGCGTTTCATAACTGGCCACCTTACACATTTAAATACTGAGAAAATGGCTTTTCAAACTTTCAGAATATCTCCCCGTCACTCCCTTTTATGCAAAGAAATGGCAACAATACAAAATAAGCTGGCAACTTATGTCAGGTGGCCACTTTGGGGAGGAAGGTTTGATTGGTCTGTGAAATCTGAAATTCATGAATCTTCAGATAGGGGCCCCATGTACCCTGTGGAGGGCACACAGCCATGTGGGAAGAAAGCATTAGGACTTCCGGTTGCATTTAGTGTTCATCTAAAAAAAAAAATGGTTTCCTTATATTTAATGCATGGATCAACACTGTTGCTGTGTGTAAAGCAGACATGTATCAGTAAGATAGGGCAGGTATCTGAGAGGACCCCAGAAGCTCCCAGCCCAGGAGGGCTGCAAACTGCACCGCCCCAATGTGTTCATGGCTGTGAATTGCAGGTTATAGTACTCAGTAAAGTGGGTTTGTGGATGATCTCATTTACTTTCGATTCACAAAATGGACTTTAAAATGATGTTAAACAATTCCTGCAAAGATAATATAATAATTCAAGCACAAGAAAACGATTAAAAAAATCAGCAAAGCTAACGCTTCTGCTTTTAGTTCAAGCTCTTTGTCAGTCACATTACAAGAGGAAAAAACGATTTAATCAGAACTGACAAGATGTCTACCCAAAAGAATAAACTCATCAAGAAAGCTATTTGAAAACCAGATTTATATCTATTATCACTAACAAGCACCATGCCCTAAGTGACTCCTGAGGGTATCTTTTTAACCACTTCAGCCCTAAATACCAGGTATCTATAAACCAAACTTAGAATTTCACACTGCTGTATCACCAAGTGTCAAACCAAGATTTCCATAACAAAGCAATTTAATCCACATTGTTCTCATTAAAAATTATTTTGAACAAAAATCTTTTCAAGATTTGATTTCTAGGCCATTAAAATGAATTAAAAATATTTTTAAAATATCTCCACCTCATCTTTAAAAACTTTGGTTTGGTGTGTTTTATAATATGCATAGAAATACATGCATATAATTTAGTGCAAAATAAATACACACGTATCAGACATAAAGCTCAAATACTGCTGGAGTGTGAAATCAAAAGTTTAGAGAGATCACTGCCCCAGACCATGGTGGCCCCTTGCAGATCTACAAGGTGGCCACCAGAGGGTGCTACGGGAGCAAAGTGGAGGACCTGGTGTCCGCTCACCCACCTGTCACTCCCTCCTGACTGCTATTCCCCTACCCTTTCAGATTTAACAACCCAAGAGCCAAGTGGGGTGTTTCCAATACACTTCCCCACAGCAACCTTGGGCTTTCTAAGTGAGGGGTTTCTCTGGGGCCAACACATCTATGGGGACCAGCACTCCAAACAGTTCTTACTTCCCTGTAGACTAGGAGAGCGCACAGATGCCAGCGATGGGTAAGCGGCCCAGGATGTGGCCCATGATCAAGGCCCTGTTGCCCCGGGGATCAGGGAGGAAGACGTGATGGTGAAGGCACGGGACAGGTGGAAGCCTGGGGATGGCATGGAACAGAGCAGAAGACCTACCTTCCACGGAGATGTCCTGGATGGCAAAGCGGAGGATGATGGTCCAGATCATGCCCAGGGTCATTTTCACATTCCCATCCACGATTTCTACAGACACGGCAGTAGGACACATTAAGAGGGGTCTCAGCAGGAACAGAGTCCACACTCCCTGAGTGCCCATGTCACTCCGTGAGCCACTTAGGAAGTCAATGACCACAAACTCCACTTCTAGAGGGAAGTCTAAAAATTAGTGCAATTACATGTCACAGGTGTCAGGAAGGAAGTCTACTTGGGGGTGTCTTGGGGGCACCAGGAGAGTGGTCAATTCGACTGGGTACAACAGGAAAGGCAACAGAGAAGGGGGTGTCTTAAACCCTGAGTGGTGCCCACCAGCCTAACAGAGAAGAGGGACAGAATTTCTATAGCATCACAAATGTCCTGACACCTCTGTGAGCTGAGGACCTCTGGGCAAGCACAGCTCTCAGAACAGGCATCCACAGCTGGAAAGCCAGTGCAGGCAACAGAAATTAACCAACCCGACAAAGGTTTATAAACTGCCACTGGAAGGATCCACTAACTCACAAATCAAGTTCACGATGCCACTAGCTGGGTATTTTTTAATAAAAAACAAACAGCTTCAAGATCACAATTAAGAGGTACCCCACTATGGGTTTCCCTGGTGGCACAGTGGTTAAGAATCCACCTGCCAATGCAAGGGACACGGGTTCGAGCCCTGGTCCGGGAAGATCCCACATGCCACGGAGCAACTAAGCCCGTGTGCCACAACTACTGAGCCTGCGCTCTAGAGCCCGTGAGCCACAATTACTAAAGCCCGCGTGCCTAGAGCCCGTGCTCCGCAACAAGAGAAGCCACCGCAATGAGAAGCCCACGCACCGCAATGAAGAGTAGCCCCCGCTCGCTGCAGCTAGAGAAAGCCCACTCACAGCAATGAAGACCCAACGCAGCTAAAAATAAATTAAAAATTTTTAAAAAATGAATAAAATCTATCTTTAAAAAAAACAGAGATACCCCACTAAATTCAGTCTAGGCAGCACTTTCTAGACTTTTTAAAAAATGTTATAAATTCTATGAAGTAATTTTTTTTTTTTCTGTACCAGACTCAAAGGCAGGGAATACAAAGATATATAAGCCCTGTCTTCAAGGAGCCTAAGACATGGAGTCATTTATAGTCTTGGGGGTTGAGAAGGGTAACAATCAAATGCAGACTCCTTACCCTCACCTGCTTCCAGGCCAGAAGATGGTAACCTGGCCCCATGGTGAGGTACTCTCAGTTAAGACTCAGGCATACACAGAATATCTCGTTTTTTCCTACCTGCAACACTAGTGTTAGGGGAGACCCAACAAAACCATAAGAAGGGGCAACTTCCAGGGACTCCTAATCCCCTGAGCCCACATGCACTTGGGTTTGCTTCCCACAAAACAAACCCCTTAAACAAGAGTGGATTCCACTACGGAAATTAAGATCTCATCCCCTTCCTCAAAAGGGAGGGCAAAATTGCATGCAAGGCAAAGGCACTGAGCAGTGATGCCTGGCCACAGCAGCTTCTGGTGGGGACAGTGGGTAAGTCTGCTGAGCCTGCATCAGGGTGCCGAGTAAAGGAAGCACAGTGTCCACTTTGGACTTGGGACAGGATGTGACTCTTCCTGTAAAGAAGGGGGTTTGAATGCCCCTCCCAGAACCCTAGGCATCCGCAGGACAGTGATCCAAGTCGGAGAACCTGAGTTAGAGAGACAGAGAGCTGTAGCAGCATACGACCATCCTCCTTAATAACTAAAACAGCCGGCTGCACTTTGCAGAGCAGGCTTGCGGGGAGTGGGAGTAGTCAGTTAATCAGTCAAGAATCAGTTCCTTGTAAAGCAACTGTACTCCACGGAAAATTGAAAAAAAAAAAAAAAAAAAAAAAAAGAACCAGTTCCTAAACGTTTGATATTTTTCAGATGCCCTTTCATTTGTGACTCCCAATGGTTTTGCATCTGTAATGTTCAAAGTGTTTATATAAACTGATAAAAGTCTAAACTCATAATACACAAGTAGGCAAAAGACATGAATACACTTCACAAAACACGAAATACAAATAACCAATTTGTAAGAATGTCAATCTCACTTGGAATTAAAGTTATAAGATACCATTTCCCGGCTATTAAATTAGCAAAGTTGAAAAACAGCGAACACACACCAGGGTGGTAATAAGGCTACCATACTGTGGCTAGAAGTTTTTAAAAAAACAAAAAATACCTTTCTGGGAAATAACGTGGCAATAGGGAGCAAGCATCTTGAAGTTGCTCAACTTTTTGAGAAAAAAATTCTCTCTCTAGCCCAAGCCAGTGGAGTGAAATACAGAGTAAGGCTGCTGTGAAGGCCCTTGCTGCCAGGGTATTTATCATGACCACACAGTGGAAACCCTGTGGAGGTGCAAAGTACGAGGCATGACTGAGCAAATCCCCAGACTTGTCACCTCTCTGCTCAAAACCTCCACTCGGAGCCAAAGGCAGTGGCTGGTGGGGCCTCTGGGACCCCTCCTCCCTCTACCCCTCCAGTCACTCGGCCTCCCTGCACCTCTCCCTGGTCCTGGGATACCCCTCACCTCCCTCCTGTTTCCACTCACCCTTCATCTTCTCACTGAGACCTTCCTGGACCTCCCATTTTACTTTTCTACAACCGACATATATATTTTCTTCTCCCTCTTCTAGAACGTAAGCTCCCTGAGGGTAAAGATTTTTTGTTTTGCATCACTGCTTAAGAGCCCAGCATTGTCCCTGACACAGAAAAGGCCCTCCATCGACATTTGTTGAATGAATGAACAAATGAATGAATGAATGAATAGGACACTGGAGGACACTAACCACAGGTGGGCGAGCGGGCAGAGAACATAAGAGCACTTGGGCTCCTCCAGGACCGCACCCAGGTCTGGAACAGAGCACAGCTGTGCTCACCAAATAGACAATTAGAACATAATTAAAAATGATGTTCACAAGTTTTTAATGACTTGGGGCCAGTGTCCCCACCCCCAGCTGCCCCATTTGTGAAGATCAAAATATCTCAGCCGGGCTTCCCTGGTGGCGCAGTGGTTGAGAGTTTGCCTGCCGATGCAGGGGACACGGGTTCGTGCCCCGGTCCGGGAGGATCCCACATGCCGCGGAGAGGCTGGGCCCGTGAGCCATGGCCGCTGAGCCTGCGTGTCCGGAGCCTGTGCTCCGCAACGGGAGAGGCCACAACAGTGAGAGGCCCACGTACTGCAAAAAAAAAAAAAAAATCCCAGCCTCCTGCTGGCCTTGAGCTCAGTGTCCTCCCAGCACCAAGGAAGACAAGGCAGCTTCTTCTCTGGGTCTCGCCTACTTACGTCTCTCCTCCTTCCACAGAAACACCCAAGCCCTGGGGGTGTTGCTTACTGAATTCTAACTCCTACCAAAGAAGCAGTTTCACTCCAGAAAAAAGGGGGGCCAAGGACAGGCAAAGAGAGTGGTGTGTGTACAGTTAACAGCCCATGTACCACCCATCCCCAGGGCCCACCTGATTCCCCACACACCCTCAGAGTGTAACCCTCCCCAGAGGGCTCTCCTGCCCTGGTCCCGAGAACGGCAGATCCTTTCCCCAGGCATCTCTGTTTGGAGTAAGGCTGCCCATCTCATAGGCATCTATATGGCCTGAAATGCTGGGTCCAAAAGAAGGGTTCCAAGGCCACAACTGGGCCCCTGGGGGAAAAACCACGACGCTAGATTAACAATGCCTGGGACTTCCCTGGCGGTCCAGTGGTTAAGACTTTGCCTTCCAATGCAGAGGGTGTGGGTTCGATCCCTGGTTGGGGAGCTAAGATCCCACATGGCTTGTGGCCAAAAAACCAAAACATAAAACAGAAGCAATATTGTAACAAATTCAATAAGGACTTTAAAAATGGCCCACATCAAAACAATCTTTAAAAAACCAAGCCAAACCAAAAAAGCAGTGTCGCTGTGGGTGTGGGAAGAAGCCATTCCTAGACCACAGCTACCTGTGAAGCTGTTCACATCCTGATTTTACTCAGAACCTGCCTGTCCCCTGGCCCCAGTCCGGGGACGCAGTCACTGAGCAGTATTCAGACGGTGGAATGAATGATGCCGAAGGAACTCCACGTGATAGAAACTAGAACCCTGGGGGTCACCACCTCCCAAGACCATTGGGTTTAGCTACTGCACCCGCCGCCCCCTCCATCCTAAGGACAGATGCTAAATCTTCGAGCCCACCCCCAAGCTCTAGCGCCCAAAGCCATCAAGCTTTCCCTGCCTCAAGATCTTCAAAGGAAAAATCCTTCTCAGGTGCCTTCATCTGGTTAAATCCCACCACTCACCCACGTCAAGTCCCAACCCCGTGAAGTCTAGACATTCTAGAATCAAGTATCACACAAGAAACCCCAAGGATCTATTCTAACCCCTGCCGCGGTGTGGATGCTTCTTGCCCCTGGCCTCCATCTTTGGGGGCAGGGAGCCCGTACCTTTCCCAGAGCACCCACTGCATCCCCTGAGGTTCTGTATGTTATCCACAGTCAGCCTGCCCGCAGGGTCTCCCTTCCGGGCCTGGTTCTGCACGTCAGAGTCAGTCAGAGTCGAGACCTTGCCCCACGTGATAACCCTTCAAAGGTCTGGGGCCTTTCACCTGGGCTGGGCCTGGTCCCCAGGGCACCCCAACCAGAACAACTGGCAACATCTCCCCCACCCCACCCCCAAGAGGGCTCCTTCCAGGTGATCCATTCCACTGCCTTTTATAGTCTACAGCAGTCAACTTCACTTCACTAAAATAAACAAAACCCATTCAGGGCCTCATCCAGTTTCCTGGCTCAGCAGAGCGGCCGTCCTGGCATGATCTTGGCGCTCAGCTTTTTTTTGTTTTCTTTTTTTAAATTTATTGGAGTGTAGTTGACGTACAATGTTGCGTTAGTTTCAGGTGTACCCCAAAGTGATTCCGTTATACATGTACATATATTCATTCTCTTTCAGATTCTTTTCCTATATAGGTTATCATTTCAGCTTGAAACGGGAGCGAGGATCTCAGAGGGAAGGCTTGGCCTGAAGGCAGCGAGAAGGTAGGGAATGTCTCATTTTAAGGAGGCTTTAGAAATCTTTTGAGAAGCGAGGCTGGTGCCGAAGGAGCTAGAAAACTCTGGCCAGCTAGGTTAGGTGACTCCCCAGAGATCAGAGGGGGGTCGTGAGCGTTCACACCCATGTCAGTCTTTGCTCCTTACCCCTCTGTTGAGACAACACAGCCAGCTTGATCTGCCACTTCAGAGCTGAGGAAAATCAGACATGAAATCTCTGTCCTGGGCCCCTGCAGAGGAGGCAGCAAAGCCTTGGGGTGATGGGAGAGCTTCAGACCTCAGCTCCAGAGCCCAAACCCCCGGGGGTTACTGGCTCTGCCATATGGAAGCAGTCTGGCCCAGAGCCGGTACTACACACTTCCATTCCATCAACTTCTTCGAGCCTCAGTTTCCTTGACTGTAGAATGTGGCTGGTGACATGACAAGCCTGTTAAAGTATCCTGTCTAGTCAGCCACAGATCTGGAACTCAGCAAGTGCTATTCTCGCCCATCTTCTCCTTTCTTCCTCCCCTTTGGTATTCAGAGTCTTTACAAATATATTTTTTTAGGTAGTTGTTAAATGTTCCTTTCTAAAAATCTGGATTTCTGGCTTCTTTTGAAAAATTGGAAGATCTAGCAATGCTTGAAGAGTATTCCCACACAGCAACAACTGACCAGATCTACATGGCAGCTGCCCTGCTTAGAAGGGCATGTTCTCCCCTCTTCTCCCCACTCATCCCTATCGCTCACCCCAGCCCACATCATACGTCCTCTACTTCCCTGTTCCACTGAGCATCTGAGCTTGCACCAGACGACCTGAGTGGCAATTTCTTTGGCTTCCCATACCTGCTTGGTTGAAACTTTTTCTGCCAAGTCTTTTATTTTTTTATTTATTTATTTATTTTTTGCGGTACGCGGGCCTCTCACTGTTGTGGCCTCTCCCGTTGCGGAGCACGGGCTCCGGACGCACAGGCTCAGCGGCCACGGCTCACGGGCCCAGCCGCTCCGCGGCATGTGGGATCTTCCCGGACCGGGGCACGAACCCGTGTCCCCTGCATCGGCAGGCAGACTCTCAACCACTGCGCCACCAGGGAAGCCCATTCTGCCAAGTCTTGATTCCTCCCTAAGAGAACAAACTATTCTTTTCTTCTTAAGAGGCAGCGATTATTTTCCCACTCACAGAGCGAAGTATCCTGCTACGCACAAGCCCTTCGAACGTTTACTGAGCACTGACTGTGCGCATCACGCTGCTAGGAGCTGGGGCCACAAGGATGTAGAAGACGTGATCCCTGCCTCACAGCTGAGGGGTGGGATGCATAAGGCACCACCTGTGATGGCCTCAAGTACTAGCCTGAGTCCCTGGTAAGGCAGGGGTCAGCAAGCTTTTCCTGTAAAGGGCCTGATAGGAAATATTTTCGGCTTTGCAGGCCATATGGTCTCTGTCGCAACTATTCAATTCTGCCTGTAGCAGGAAAGCGGCCAATGATATGTAAACAAATGGGTATGGCCGTGTTCCCCTAGTTACAAAAACCCAGGTCAGCCAGGTTGGACCCCGTGGACTGTAGTCTGCCAACCGCTGTGCTCCAATTTCTCAGTTTGGTGTTGACATATCAAATCCCTCAATTGCTAGAAAAAAAGAGGAGGACTTTAAAGTCATCAACCGGAGAAGAGATCAGCTCCTGTGGATTTACTGAAGCAAGACCCTCCAACCTCTGCAAGGAAAGGCCACCCTCTGGGGTATTTCTCTGGAGTCACTCAGACCTGAATTTGAGTTCTGGCTTTACCACTTGCTGATGATGGGACTTGGGACAAGTTAATCTCGTCAGGCATGTATTTTCCTTTTGTAAAATGGGGATAATAATTAGAGCCACCTCGTAGGGCTGGTGAGGGTGAAGTGAGATCACTGGTGCAAAGGGCTTCAGCACAGTACGTGCTGCAGAGCAAGTGATCAGTAATCACAGCCAGGCTTGTATCTACAGTGAAGAAGTGAATGAATGGAGATGGTGTCTCACTCACCTTCTGATCTCTGGCACCATACAGCAGATGCCCAATGCATTGCAGAATCCCTAGGACACAGTTCTGACGGGGCCTAGTTATGGTATTTTATTCTCATCACCTCACGACCCTCCCTAAATCCTTCAGAACCATTACAGTGCACACAAGAAATTGTGCAACCTCCTTTTAACCATTAAGAACATGCTAATAATGGTTTAGACTGAGCTTTAAACAATTTTTTTAAATTGAAGTAAAGTTGATTTACAATCTTGGGTTAGCTTCAGGTGTATAAACAATTTTTTTGTAAGTAAAGGGCAAAGAGTCAAGAAGCTGCTCTGCCGGGAAATGATATTAGACATGTTCCTAAAGGCATGTGGACAGCCATCCTGCAGGGGGCTGCCTCCACCCAGCCAGTGTCTGCACACTCTCCCCAGACCACAGAACTCTCTGCTTGGGACAGCGCGATGCAGCCAGGCCTGTGGAAGAGGGAGGTGGCATTCCACACAGGTATATCCCACAGCGCTAGGATTCCGCGGAGGGGTTGCCAAGGTGCTGAGATTGGATGGAAAGTGCTGTTTTTACATGAAGGATCCATGGGGTCGACCAGACGGAGGTGCTGGGAGCCCTACTTCCAAATGCCCCCAGGGATGTCTAGAAGTGGGTGGGACATAAGAGTGGGTCTAGGAGTCAGGCTGGAAAAGGCCAAAAGAACCAGGAAGTTGTGGGGTGGGGAGAATCCCACTCCGGGGGGCAGCCAGGGGCAGGCCTTACTCACCTTCAGCTCCTATGGACACCAGCTTGACCCCCTTGCTGGCTATGAAGTCCAGGGCCTTGTTGACATTGGAGATCTTGTGCACCCTCATTTTGCCTCTCTCCGGCTTGGCCAAGCGTTCACCTGAACACAGACCGAGAGGGAGGGACAGGAAGTGAGATGCTATTCTCCGACTTCTCAGGTCTAAACTGCTTGCAGCCACTCAACAAGTCTGTATCAAGCCCCTAACATATGCCAAAGACTTGGCTGTGTGCTGGGAATGCGGGGGTGCACAGAACAGTTTGCTGCCTTCATACACTTATGGTCCAGGAGGAGAGACAGATCTTCATCAGAGAAACACATAAATGAACAAGCAGCCAGAGGGTAAATGCTTAAAATAAATGCTTTAAAAGAGACACAGCAGAGGAGGGCAGGCAGGAGGGCGAAAGAGTTGTTAGGTGGTCAGGGGAGGCCTCTGAGTTGGGAGGCAGCCAGGCCCAGACTGCAGGGAATGGTGACCAAGGCAGAAGGAACAGTACATGCAAAGGCCCCGAACTCCTAGCCTAGATTGTTCTGGCCTGGGGGAGTGCTTGGGTCACTCTAGAGTATTCTGGAAGAGTTCCCTGTGCTCTGCCAGTCCTCTCTCATTTGAGCACCGCTGCTCTTGTCCGGTTACTGCCTCCCAGGGGTACCCTCGGCTCAGCTCTGAGTCAATCCCCCACCGTCACTCCACAGCCACTCCCCCACCCCACCCCACCCCTCCAGCTTCCACAGGGGAGCCCCTGCTGCTCCGGCTTTTCGGTCAGAAGCTGCCGGGAAACAGGTGTTGAGGAGCAGGTTCTCTAAACACCCTGTTAAGAGCATAGACCAGAGGTGTCCAGGGACCTCCTGAAACCATCTGAAAAATGCATATGTACAACATGTGTGCCCATATCTGGGGAAGGGGCGCACAGCGTTCAGAGTCTCTAAGAGGTCAGGGACCCTAAAAGGCTGAGAACCACCATCCTAGGACCTGAAATTCAGGACCTTGCACCTGCCACGGTCTCCAGCCCAGCCCAGCAGTGCCCTCCCCGCTCCCTTCCGAGCACATCGACAGTCTGGCTGAGAGATCTCGAGGGGCAGGGTGGCCCTGATGCTGGGCCATGCCCACCCTGTCAGAGCGGCATTTCTCTGGGGGGCCTCCCAACTCCCCAGGGGGCCCCCCAGCTTCTAGAGAACAGAATTCCTGCCACAGATGTCATTTGGCCGAGCAGCTCCCAGGGAAGCACAGCTGGGTTTTTATTATTAACTCAAGACTTTCCGCTCACGGCTTTCCCAAGGCTGTGGCCATTGCCCCCGTCTCTGGCAAGGAACCCTACCGCCCTCCTGAGCAGATGAGATGCCGCAGGGCTCCCCTCCGATAGGATGGATGGAGGCAGCACCTCGTGCCCCCTAGAGCCCCAGCCCTTAGGTCCTGCTAAGCCTGAGTTCGCCAGCCAGCCCACCAGCCACGTACACTGGCTGGAACGGGGCTTCTCCAAGACAGTGGAGGCAGCAAGGATAGTGGTTCTGGGACTTCAATCAGCACAGAACCACCAGGAGGACCTGCTAACCGCAGACATCCAGTCCCCTTCCCCTGCTTCCTGAGTTTCTGATTTAGGAGGTCTGGGGTGTGGGCTGGGAACCTGCATGTGGCCAAGCAGTCCTGCTGATTCTGCTGGGTGGTCCAGGGACCACACTCAGAGGACCTCTGCAGGGAGCACCCTCTTCCTTTCTCCTGTTATCCTACCCATCTCCAGAAACGCTCAAGGAGGAAAAGGCAACATCTCGGTGACTCAATCTCTCCCCGCCCCACATGTGTGCACAGGCCGGCCCGTTCAGTGAGAGCATCTGGTGGGTATGCAGAAAAGCCCAGCGGGCAGTCAGCCGCTCTAATATTTGTTGAGCATCACCTACGTGCCAAGTACAGGTCTAAGCACTTGGGATACAGATGAGACTGTCCCCACCCTAAGGGGCTCAGTGCGCAGTGGGGAGAAAACACATGAGCCAAAAATGATCCTGCTGCATGGCAAATGACACACTAGAGGAATCAACAGCCTGTTCTAGGAGCCCAGAGGAGGGCAGCCACTCAAAGCACGAGTGGGGGTGGGGGGTGGGGGGCGGTGGTAGTCAGGGAAGCCTTCCTGGAGGAAACGCCTAAGCTGAGTTTTGAAGAATGAAAAAGAACAATGCCAGGTTTGTTTAAACTAAGAAATGTTGGAAGAGAGGTCGGGAAAGACACTCTAAAAAGCAGAGGAGAACATATGGCAGTTCCTAAAAAAATTAAATATAGAATTACTCAAGGACCCAGCAATTCCACTTCTGGGTACATACGCAAGAGAACTGAAAGCACAGACTTGAACAGATATCTGTACACCATGTTCTTAGCGGCATTATTCACAATAGCCAAAAGGTGGGAACGACTCAAGTGTGAATTGACAGATGACTGAATAAACAAAATGTGGGATATGTATACACGACGGAATATTATTTGGCCTTAAAAAGGAAGGAAATTCTCATACATGCTACTTCATGGAGGAACTATGAGGACATTATGCTAAATGAAATAAGCCAGTCACAAAAGGACACATACTATGATTCCACTAATACGAGGAACCTAGAACAGAATCTGCGAATCAAGTTCACAGAGACAGAAAGCAGGATGGTGGTGGGCAGGGCTGTGGCAGGGAGAAGGGAACGGGCAGCTGGCATTGAATGGTATGGGGCCACAGTGTGGAATGCTGAAAAAGTCTGGAGATGGGTGGTGGTGACGGTTGCCCAACAATGTGAATGTACTTAATGCCTCTGTGTACATTTTAAAACGATCAAAATTGTAAATTTTATGTTACGTATATCTTACCACACACACACACACGCCCCACCCCACCCCACAGATTTCACCTGCAATGAAAATATTTTCAAGTATTGGGGAGTGGGGGAAGGCAGTCGGAGCTTGTGCAAAAGCACAGAAAACAGAGAGCGTGCCGTCTGGGGAGGACTGCGTGTGCCCCCAGTGTGGCAGAGGGTCTGAAGTCTGACACATTGTGGGGAATAGTTAGTTGAAAACACAGCAGGTGCCAGCTCATGAAGGATCCTGCTAGCTATGCTAAGGAATGTGGGCTGCAGGCGCAAAGCCCCAGAGAGGCAATGAAAAGTTTCAAGCAGGGAACAGCGTGACCATATTTGGGCCGTTGGACGGACCCTCTGGCTGCGTGTGGGTAACGGAGGGCGGTGGGAAGGGAGAAGCTGGGAGGAGGGGTCAAAGGCCTCTGGACATTATCTAGGTGACAGCTGACGCAGGCGCACTGACACCGTGAGGTAGCAGAGGTAAAAGAAGGATAATAGAAGGAAACAGAATGAATGAAACTTGAATGCCAAAGAGCAAAGGCATTGAACCCTGGGGCACATGTGGGGGAAGATGCCCAGTGCGACGCAGTATTTAAAAGGAGGCTCCAGGGAGAAGGCTGGCCTGAGACTAGCCTAGGACCGGCGGCAAGGTGGAAGGTAAAGTGGAGAAAGCAGCCAAGACCCTCCAGTGCATAAGCTAGAATCTCGGGCCCTCCAACCTTTAAGGGATGGTGGAGGACAGGCATTCATAAGAAAGAGGAGATATGCATTGGCGAGGAGCTGTCCCTCCGGATATCTGGACACCCAAATTCCAAGCTGGGGGCTGGATAAGGGACTGGAATCACCTGGATACAGGTAGCAGTGGAGCCAGTGTTTGGAGATGGTCAGCCATGGTTGCTTTCTTGACCACAGAGTCCCAGCATTTGGAGAAGAGACCTCAGAGACCATCCTTCAAACCCCTCTTTATGCAAATGAGGATGCTGAGGCAGAAAGGCGGTGACTTGTCCGAGGGCACACAGGTAGTTGGCAGCAGGGCCAGGATCAAACTCAGTCTCCTTGTCTGAATTCACACGTCACCCCCAACTTTTTTCAAGACACCCAAAGCTACCATAGCCAAGGACAGAGCAGACGCAGAGGTGTCAGGGCAGCATTCCCAAAGTGGCAGAACCCAGGGGGTGGTGCCTGATCCTGGGCCACGGAGGCCCCACGCCTCTGGCATCACCGCACCCCTGCTCTGGCTCTCCCAAGGCCAGTGGTCCAGCTCACCTGAGATGACCTCCAGCAGTAGCATTAGCTTCAGGCCATCCCGGAAGTCCTCCTCGATGTTCTCGATCTGCGTCCCTGCCTTCCGGAGGTGGGAGTTGCACCATGCTGTAAACGTCTGCGCAAAGGAAAGAAGAGCAAGTGGTCAGTCTCTCCCACAAGCCACATGGTCTCTGAGGCCCTTAGGACCCGTCTGTCTCACGCCCTTTTTCCAGTTGTTCTGTATAAGGTGTTGGGCAGGCTGGTGTTGTCATCCTTGTTGGTCAAGACATCTAACCATAAAGGGTGAGAAACCCACACAGCAGAGCCCATAAAACCTCTCAGCGTGGTTGTTCCGCAGTCTCCTTCACCTCATCGCAGGGCAACAGCTGAGGGGCCGCCCTGCAGGGCCAGTGGCGTGGGTGGGCACCTTCCTTTAACAGCTCCCCTCCCAACCTTCTTCCCAAAACATCATCCCCACCCACACTGAGAAGTGGCACAATTCCATTCTTAGCAGTTCACC
This sequence comes from Pseudorca crassidens, assembly GCF_039906515.1. Taxonomy (NCBI): domain Eukaryota; kingdom Metazoa; phylum Chordata; class Mammalia; order Artiodactyla; family Delphinidae; genus Pseudorca; species Pseudorca crassidens. The sequence goes on along the minus strand of NC_090296.1, from coordinate 33,703,646 downwards.
TCTTAGATTATAAGGTGTAGTTTCGATCTTCACAGTTACAAGGTCGAGGACCCCAGGGGTAAAGTATTAAGCCTCATTAACATCTTACGGTAAATAAGTTTATTAAATCCTTGTCCATCTGGCAGCTGGCTAAAGGAAAATTAATCAGTTTTGTTGGGGACAGAGTTCAGAGGGGCAGTGTCAGAATAAAGAGAGAGAAGTAAGTACCCCCATGGTGTATGTGTGTGTATTTGGGGTGGGAGGTGGAGGCATCTTAAGGTGCAAAAGTGAGAGCAAGAATTTCAACAAGGGACTGTCAGAAGACTAAATGAAAGACCAGCAGCGCTGTAATTTTCTGATCTGTGGGGAGAGAGCAGCCACCTTGAAGCTTCTGTATTAAGCCGACAGGCCAAGCTATCCTGAGCCAACAGCACCCTCTGGTGGCTCACACAAGGAACAGCGTGACTCAACAAACCTGAGAAATAAACAGCATGCACTTCCATTTCGCTCGCCCATCCAAACAGAACTTGGGCAAGTGTCTCTCCCCAGCTGTCACAGAGAGAAGAGCTCTCTTACTTTAGATCCAATCTATTCCTTGGCAACTCAAGACTCCTCTGCACCAAATGGTACTCTCAGCTACATGGGGGCTCAAAAGCCAAACTTCAGTCCCCCACAGCAGGGCCAGCCAGCTCTCTCCCCACCTGTCCTGCAAAGTGGCAATGGTGACAGTGTTATTTCTCGTAACAGCAAGCAACCACCCTGGAAATACTCCCCCTCTTCGGAAAGGTCACCAGACTCGTGACCCGACCACCACGTCCTCTTGCCCTGGGGAACTCCAAAGTGAAGTGGCAATACACGGGCAGGAGAAGTGCGCAGTGCCACGGCAGTGAGTACTGGGGAGAAGAGATGGCCACGTAGGCTTATAAACCAACAGTTGACGAGCCTGTGGGCAAGAAGGCGAGCCAGCAGCCCACACGAGGTGGGGACAGGGGGCCGCACTATGACACCCCTCCAACACTGGGCCTCATTCTTAAATCATACCTCACTAGAAACTCAGCAACACAGGGTACTTCTCTCTCCCTGCAAACACAGCTCCACTCTAGGCCAGCCCACACCCATGATAGACAAGAGGGACGTGCGTGTGCTGTCCCAAAGCTTTCGTAAGCTTGGCACACAGCTTGGGGGTGGGCAGGGGACATACACTGATCCCTCAGCCTGGAGTGTCCTTTATGTCATGCTTGGCTAACTCACACTCTTCTTCTAAGACTGGGCTAAGATATCACCTCCTCCAGAAAGCTTTCCTGATAGCCACCCGCCACACTGGGCTGATGTGTGAGCCCACGGCACCCTGCAACCCCTCTTTATCATTGCCCGTATCCCACTGCATGGTGGCCACCGGTCAGCTTCACACCTGGACTCACCCTAAAGTCTCGGGGCACAGAGTCACAGATGCAGCAGTGAACAAAATAACACAATTCCTTGCCCTGTGCAACGGACATTCTAGTGGATGTAAAAGTGAGAACGGATGCAAAGTGGGAGCGTCCTGGACGATCCAACCACACCTGGATGGTATCAGTGCAGGAGGGTGATGGGCCAAACAGCGCTCTCAGAGACCCTCTGGAAGAGGAAGACAGCTCAGAGGAAAGAGGATGAAGCAGGGCAAGAGAGAGTATCTACCAGGTCCCCTTCCTCTCGTGTTGGCATTGCAAACCTAGCAGGGGATGAGAGCCTACTTAGTTTTTATTTTCACTGTGCTGTCAATTTTTTGATGTAAAAAATATTAAAGAATTTTTAAATCTTTAAAATAAATATGAATTTGTTTGTAGTTCGTTATTCTCTCCCAGCTGCATGTGCCTGTATGTGCACTTCTACCCGGGTGTCAACACACTGTACGTTGATGGAGGGGGGTGGTCATTTACCACCATCTTGCATTTCCACAGCACGTTACTCTCATCTCCCTCCCAGGCCCACACTCAGCTTCTGCCTGGGGTTTTCTGCTGACTTGGCAGGAAGTGGGTCACCCCAGCAGCTCAAAGGGATAGTTTTCAGGTCCAGTGGGGCCGGGGTCCTGGTGGGAATCCCCAGACCCCCGCAGCTGGAGGGGCTGTGAAATCTGTTTACCACCCAGTCGTGGAGAGGGGATGGGGTGAGAGAAAGGAGGAAGAGGCCACGTGGGTAAAAAGGTACCACTTTTGCAAGAGGAAAAGTGCTGTTGAAAGCAGCCAGCCCCATTTCCTGGAGAAGCCAGTCCCAGAGCCCTGGAGGCTGACACCACCTGTGTTTGCTCAGACACCCACACAAAGCCCTGCCTCTGAGGCCTCAGGGGCTGCACTTGGTTAAAACCCCAAGCTCCCTTCCCGGCCCCTACAGGTGGCTGCTATGAAGGGGCCTCTGCCACCTCCCCAGCAAGCAGCTCGAAGCTCAGGTCATGGAGGAAAGGGTAACTCAGTGATTAAGAACATGCACTTGCGGGGGCACCAGATCCGGTTCAGCGCTCAGACCCACTCTTTACCAGTCTGCAGGTGAGACCTGCAGACTCACCTCCCTAAACCTTGGGTCCCTTAGCAGCAAAACAGGGATAGTAACAGCACGCTATAAAAGTCAGGCAGATTAACTAGAAAATATTTATAAAGTGCCTACCACGTAACACGAGCTCCATAAATGGTAGGAGGGAGGAGAAAAGCTAGCTCCCCTGGAAGCTCCGGGGGAAGGGGCTCAGAGGACTCGGCCCCCCATGCTCCCAGCCCACACCCTTCCCCCGGCCTCCAGCCACTAAACTCCGTCCTGGGTTCCACCCTGGCAAGTGCTGCGCTGTGTCCCCAAGATCACAGCTTGTGTCTGGGGACTCTTTTTCTTTGAACAGGTGCTGATGTGTTATGCGGAGGGGGCTCAAGTTGCGGTATGGGGGCAGAAAGCTTGTGACTTTGACCGTGGCCTTGTGGATCCCCAGCAGAGGAGGCTGACGGGGCCTGAGAGGGGAGACAGCAGGGTCAGGAGCGAGGTCCTCCACGTACACCGCACAGCCACGCTCTCTCCTCCGGCACAGGCAGGCCCTAGACTTGAAGCCTGAGCTCCCACATTATGACAGAGGGGGACACCTGCCCCTTAGCAGGAGGAAAAGCAAACAGCCACAAGGGATGCCCGTGGCTAGAGACCCTGGCCCGATGGCCTCCAGCCCAGATGCCCCAGCATGGGGGGCAGTGCTACCCCAGCAGGGTTACGGTCCAGCCTCATTCAAATGAAGGGCAGGTGGCATCTTGTTGCCTCACTCCCAACCAGGCCCTGCCCTATCCGACCTTCCGCTTGCCCCAAGAGCCCCGTCAGGGGATCCTAAGGAGATAGGAGGAACTGATGGGCCTTCCGTGGACCCACTCTCATTGCAGAATGAGCTCGGGTGTGCAGACAGGTCTCAGGAAAAAGGGCCTGGGCACCATGCTGGAAGTGCTCCCAGCGCTACAGTGAGGACTAGCTTAGCTCTCTTCTCAGCAGCCTCTCTCCGCACTTCACGTACCTCCAGCCTAGGAAGGCCCTGGACAGAGAGGGAGGGGCTGGCAGAGAACCCAGACTCCTGTTCAACTTCTCACTGACCTTGAAGCATCTACCCATGTTTAATCTGGCATAAAGGTGATTTTAAGGAGACACAGTTTAACTATCCAGTACTGTAGCCCAAGGTTACAAATGGGCCAGGCCAGGCTCCAACCCAACAGGGGGTGAGGGAGTACAGGACACTTGAGCTGGGCCAAGGCCCAAGGAGTTGATGGAGAGAGAAGCATCTCTGTCTACCTTCTCTGTGGGTCTCACAGTCCTGCTTTCACACAGAATCCTCTAAGGCTTTCCATTACCATTATATCTTTAACAAGTATCCTATCCATATGTTTCCTTTTTTTTTTTGGCTGCCGCAAGTGGCTTACAGGATCTTAGTTCCCCAACCAGAGATCAAAGCCAGGCCCCAGGCAGTGGAAGCGCTGAATCCTAACCACTGGACCACCAGGGAATTCCCTATATTTCCTTTAAAATGTGTTAAGAAGGCAAGTGGCTTTTGAGAACATGTTCTCCCTGCTCCCCAGCTCATATGCACTAGAGCGCGACTTCAGCCACACAGGCCTCTTTGAGCCTCAGTTTTCACACTGTAAACTAGAGACAACAGCACCTGCCACGCAGGACTGCAGTGAAGATTAAATAATAATATATTTTACCACAACCGAAAACACTAGGAAAAATGATAATGTTAACATATTAATATTGTTAATTTATATTAATAACGATAGTATAATATTAATGTGTTTGAAATACATTGTGTAAGAAGTATTCACTACCGTCATCATTATTATCTAAATTTTAGATTCTAAAAGGTGTCTGAATAATCGCACTCAGCTGGGATCTGGGGTACAGAGGATTACCCCATAAGCATGACGCAGGTGCTGAGCTTTTGAAGTCAAGTGGCATTCAGAGCCTTGACCTTGGTGGGAGGAGGGAGTGGTTAAAACACAAGATGCTGAGCACAGGAAGATCACAGGACTTGCTTAAGATCAGTCCACAGAGGGAATTCCCCGGCAGTCCAGTGGTTAGGACTCCGTGCTTTCACTGCTAAGGGCACGAGTTCAATCCCTGGCTGGGGAACTAAGATCCCACAAGCCTCAAGGTGGCCAAAATCGTTTTTTTTATTTTTTTAATTTAAAAATAAAAGTCACTCCACAGAGCAAGAATCCAAAAGCCTGAAAGGATTCAATCACTCTGAAGAAGACAAGGCAAACCCCAGTCCATCAGCTTCTAGCCAGGTGGTAACCTTGGGCAAGTGAGTCAACATGGCTCCGCCTCAAGGCACAGTCTGTAAAATGGGGTAATGACAGCATGGGGTTGGTGGAGAATTCAATAAGATAACCCACTTAAAACACGGAAAAGAAGGTCTGGAACACAGTGACTGCTCCATAATTACCTATCATTACTGGTACCACAATAATTAGAGATATTACAAGTTCATGCTGTCCAACACATGTCATCAAAGAATGTTAGAGCTGGAAGAGATGCTTGGCACACCTGAGCCAAAACCCTCAGTGAGCCAAAACCCTCACTTTACAACTGAGGACACATGGACCAGAGAGGGTGAGTGACTTTTCCCAGGCCACACAGCTGGGTATGTTCACAACCTGGCCTCCTTACTCCCAGTCCCATATACTTTTCTGCTCCACCAGGATGACGTGGATTTCAGGTGCAGGTGTGCGTGGGGTGCTGGAAGGGAACAGCAGAACCAAGGGCAGACAGGTGGGCTGAATCTTGTGGCATGTCGCTGAAAAACAGGTCACTGTGAAGTGAAAACACCACCCAGAGGGAACCTCGGTGACTCCGGTCAGCACTGGCACAGAGAGCCTTGAGCTGATGGACCATCAACTGGCATGGGATGGGCATGGGATGGGCAGCTTCTCTGGGGGCAGCGTGATGGAGAGAGGCAAAGGGAGCATAGCCCCGAGGCAGGTAGCTGGTTGTCCAGAGGTGGGAGATCGTTCTGGATGGTAAGCAGATCAGAAACATGTCTTTGAGGAGAATTCTGGGAACTGGGGCTCTTTGACCAGGAAGAGAGAAGAGTGGACTCAGGGACTCATCCTAAATATTTGAAAGATCCTCCCATGGACGAGCGAATAAACTTGTTGAGTGAAGCCCCAGGCAGAACAAGGCAGGTAGTAATGGTGAGGAACGTGGATTCTAGAGCAAGACTCACCTGGATCTAATCCCATCTCTGGCCCTGAGTAAACTTGGGCAAGTGATGTCACTTCTCCAACCCTCAATCTCCACATCTGTAAAATGGGTATAATAATAGAACCTGCCTCGAAGGGTGGTGTGGATCAGTGCAGCAACACATGGCAAGTGCTAAGTACAATCACCCACACATAAGGCTCAATAAATGGTAGCTACTATTATTAGGATCAAGGATAGGAAGCTGCAGGGAAGACTAGAGTTCAATGTAATAAAGAACAGACCAAACACTGGGCATACAGTGCTTTACCCACCAAAGGCATGTGTTTGGTGAGGGTGCTGGGAGAGGATTCAAGCTCCCCCTGGGGGCTGAGCTAAGTTATAATGCTGATTCTTCGAGAGCCCAAGGTAGCCCTTGAAAAGCTGGGTTAGAGATGTGTTTGAAGAGTTCAGTTAGACCAAGAGTCACACACTCAAATGTCCGAGCAGGGTTTCTCAACCTCAATACCATTGATACTTTGGGTTAGTTACTTCTTTGTTAAGGGTTTGAGGCCTGTCTTATGCATCACAGATAGGATGGTTAGCAGCATTCCTGGACCCTACCCACTAAATGCAGGTAACATCCTCCACCTCAAGTTGTGACAACCAAAAATCACCCCTGGTTGAGAATCTAGTCTGGAGAAGACAAGCACACATGCCATTAATAATAATCATAATAATAACAGCAGTTGCTCTTGCTAGACCCTCTTCTGAGTGCTTTACCCCCCGTAACTCCATCTTCAAAACAACATTACAAGGCAGGTGCTATTATTTTCCCCATTTTACAGATGAGAAAACTAAGCCACAAGAGGTTTAATAAAAGGCCAAAGGGGAAAGTGTACGGACAGTGGGACTGGCGAGCGCCCTTGCCTCCATGTGCGCTCATGGATTTCTCTTGAAACAGTGGCCCTCTCGGGCTTATCCTTTGGGTTTCCACTCAGGAGAGCAACATGGGCACAGAGAACCGGTCCCGAGCATACACGGTGATAATGGCAGGTAGGACACAATCTCGGTATCAGGGCAGGTGTGGTGAGGGGACGGGAGGCGTCTCTCCTTGGCTCATATGGGAACGTGCGTCCTCAGGTGCCAGACCTCCAATGAAGGGGAGCCAGAAATCTGGACTTTCATGTGAGTCTTCTCATTTGTAAATGCTGGTCCAACTTAAAAATAAGACATCCCACAGCCCCTCAAAAGATAGGGGCAGGATAAATCTGAATTAAGACTGACAGGGTCTCTGGTTCCACAGTGGGAACACGTGAAAACTTTCTAAGTCTCCTAACAAAAGAGTCACCACACAGGAACGAATGGTGTGTTAACGTGAGCAGACAGCTGTGCCCAGCACGGTTCACACTCCTCGCAGACCACCACCGGCGTCTGCCATCGGGGAATCTGCTAGCAAAAACTGAGAGAATGTTCCGTGAGGGGCCACAGGAGCTCTCCTTGTTTGGGCTGATCAAGGACCCACATCTGTCACCAGGGACGGCAACCAGATGTGCGTCCCCCCCCATACACACACACACGTGCACACACACCACCATGTTTTGTGAGTTCAAACGAAGGTACCAATTTTCATTTATTACATCTGCAAAAATAAGTTTCTGCTAATTCCCATCAAAGGGTGGGTACAGTGGCCAAGCCGCAACACGTCACAGCAGGCTGGCTGGTTCGGTACAACTCCAGTGGAAGGCAACTCGCCGAGGGGAGCTAAAACGGGCATAACCTTTAGCCCAATGCTGGGACACTATCCTGGGTAAATATCGCTCAAGAAGGAGAAGGGTCATGGGCACAAAGACATCCTCGCCAGCATTACTGGAGAGGAAACAATTAGAAATAGCCCCAAATTCTATTAATAAAGAATTAGTTAAATAAATTATGGTTCATCCACTTAATGGAACACTAGACGGCCAAAATGATGGGTTCTGAAACTATATATTATTATGGGAAAAGGCTGATATGTAATTACCAAGAACGCAGGATACAAAACTGTATGTACCACAGGCTTAAAACCATGTGAGCGATCACAGGAACGAGAGAAAACGATGGAAACAAAACCCATCCTGACGCAAGCAGTGCCTGTGCTCCTGTAACTGAATTGCAATGACTTTCTTTCCTTGCCCAGCCGGCTGCAAATGTGATTGGCAATCCCCATCTCCTCCCTGCCCTTCTCCCTGCTAGCACTCCTCGGTGACGCGTACTCCCCTCAGCGCACAATCCAGGCCATCCGCACCTGGCTGACCTCTCCATTGGTCCTGAGTAAACAAGACAACCCACCTGCAGCCAAAATGAGGCCGGCTCAGCGGGTGGAGGGAACAGCACTGCCACCTCGCTGGCCACCAGGCCCCAGGCTCGCGGGCCGACCACACCTCTCCCAGGCACATCCTCCTGCTCCCCTGGGATCCTGACACTCGACACCAGCCCCGGTTCACTCCAGGGGAGTTACTGTTCAGAGCACAGGGGTCAGGAAACCTGGGCTCTGCCCTGGCTCAGCCAGGCATGCGTGTGACCTCGTATGTATCAGCTCAACCCCTTCCAGCTGTGTAACCCCAAATGCGGCCCGGACCCTGCAGGTCAGAGCCCAGCAACTCGTCCCATCATAACGTGCAAAAGTAAAAGACACAGCCAAGTAGAGCACCCAGGGTCAATCTTCAGCTCCCATGTAGGGCTGATTGCGATGGATGGGCTCTGCTCCTTGTCAGAGGCCAATAAATCCCACAGGGGCAGTTTCACCTCAACGGCTCAACGCATGATCAGGGTTTCGGTCTCAAGACCGCCTGCCCCTCACCAAAAGACACCTGTTATTAGTTTGCTGGACAGTCCATAAAAGCTTTATGCCAGCATATCCCTGGAAGGACACACAGGACTTGGCACGGTGGCTGCCTCCAGGGAGGGGAGCTAGGAGGCTCCTGACAGGGGAGGGTGGGGTGTTTTCTTGTCACAGAATACCCTTCTGTTTCCTTGGAATTTTATACCATGTGCAGTCATTATCTGTTAAAACAAACAAACAAAAAGCCATGCAAATCTAAGAAAAGTCTGTGTATATGTTTATCTGCTGAGTCAGACCTCTGGATGAGATAGAGGGAACTTCCCATTTCTCTGGGATTACTTGGGATTGGGGGGTCAGGGCCCATGAATTCTCGGGGGGAAAAAACAAATGCTTTCAAATTTTAAAAGAATAGGAAGAGATGAAAAAGGAAAAATTCTTCCATCTATTTAAAAGAATTAGTAATAGAAGAATATATCATATAGAGAAAGGGTTGTGAAAAACTTTGAAGTGCCTTATCAGTGTAAACTATTATAAGCAAAGTCATAATTAGGGACCAGGACATGAAGATAAAGCAGCAATTACACCCACATGTCCACCCCAACAGACAGCAAACTGCTAACTGCGGGGGGACATGAAGGGCAGTAGCCCCTGGCCCAGTGGCCCAGAAAAACCCAAGCAAGTTTCTAAGCCTCTTGAAGGTGGTACAGGGCTTCTTGTACAAGCTGGCTTCTCATCGGATGACTTCCCCTCCCTGGAGTACAGCAACCAGGACCCTGGTCCTGGTCTAGGCTCATCAACTGAGAAATCAGTTCAGCGGCCCTGCGATCTCCACACCCTTCTGGGCGGGCGCCCTGCCATGGCTGTCAGTCACAGCCCACCCTCCTCTGCCACTCTTGGCCACCATGCGCAAGCGTCAGGCCAGGGCCCCTTGAGAGCTCAGGGCCAAGGTCTCTGCAGCATTTGCTGGCCCGGGGGAGGTCACTGTGGACCAGCCAGGGAGCACTCTCTCTCCCTCAGGCCACCGTGGAGTCCCTCTGACCCCCGCACGTGGCCAGCCTGGCCAGGGCGTGGGCACTGGGTGGTTTGTCTAAGCAAAGGCCTGCCAGCAGTGATCTCAGATGCCCAGTGTTCCGGTAACGTAAATAGAAGTATCTGGTTAACTTATCAAGGGCTGGCTGCCAGCCTTTCAAAGCAAGCAGTCAGCTGGTTCACTCACAGATGAAAAGCAGAGTCCTCAAGAACATCTCCACCCAGATCTGTTTACTTTCCACCCCTGGGAGTGGTGCTGAACCACCAGGCGGTTTCCTCTGCTCTGAAAGGGCACCTCTCTAACCGCTGGCCCCCAAAACCATGCGAATGTTGGGGCCCTGGAAACTCAGAGGCAGGTGGCTGGAGGCTCCCAAAAGAGCTGGACTTTGTAACTGTTAAGAGCTGGGCCCCCGGCCTACACCTCTCGTTAGCTCTGTCTCTTTGTACAGGATTCTCAATCTCAGCCTCAGGATGCCCATCTGTAAAATGGGGATAACAAGACCTATGACGGCACAGCATTGAAGAGGACCAAATCAGATCTCATGTACTTAGAGACGGGCTGGTGCTCTGTTCACAACAGATGCTTAAAAAACGTTAATCCAGCCGGCCTTTGTCACTCAGTGGCTGTGTGGCTTTCATGAACCTGTCTAGGCCTCAATTACTTCATCTGACAAATGGGGATACATAATATCACAAGTTTGTGGGGTTGTTGTCAGAATGAGGGCGATGGAAGCAAAATAGCCAGCCGTCAGAAAAGGGCAGGAGCCTCATAACTGTTCTCTGTCCTACTGCTCTCACTTTCTATTCCCTTTCTATTCAAAGTTAATCATTCACAGAGCTCTACAGGTGGGAAGAAAGAGGTCTGTTATTTCTCTCCTACTGACTGATGAGGAAACCCTGAGACCAGCCCCTGGCCAGGGTGAGAACAGGAGTGGGAGGAACAGGGGCCTGTGTTTCCGGTTCATGTCCACCTGCAGCCCATTTCAGGAGACACAGCACCAGATGCCCGGAGGGTCACCAAGGCCACAAGGCCAAAGCACAGGTGGCCAAACGGCTCATTCTAGGAGGTGATTTGACCAAATGACCACACCCTGGTGGGAGAGAGGAGAGCTGCCAGCCCCTCCGCGAGGCCCAGGCACCCCTTCTCACCAAGGCCCTTGGGAAGCACCCCAGTGCCTTCCCGCAGGTGCAGGCAGAACCTGGAGCTCCTGAGAGAATTCAGGGCTGTTTTAAAAGTCAGGTGGCACCAGACTCCAGTGAAGAAACAAGGACTGTCCTCTCAGCTCCTGGCCAAGGAGCATCAGCTGCCCCCGCCAGTCTGCCACCATCCACAGCCTGGCCTCTCCTGGGGACCGAAGAGCCACAGCCATGGTCCAGCCCGCGGCCGGCTCTGTCGCTATGGCCTTTGGGATCCTGGACTCGCTGAGCCTCAGTCTCCACATCAGTAAGACAAAGACAGAAAAGAGTGTCTACCCCGTGCGGCTATCCTGAGGGAGGGTTGTGTGAGCTAAAACAGAAGGCTTAGCCCAGTGCCACATGCAGACTAAGTGCTCACTGGATGTTAAAAACCAAAAATGTATCTACAGAGGCAGAAATAGAGTAGTGGTAGCTTAGGGCTGGCGGGGCGTGATAGCTAAGGGGGATGGGGTTTCTTTTAGAAGTGATGAAAATGATCTAAAATTGACTGCGGTAATGGCCGCATACGTCTGTGACTATGCTAAAAACTTTACATTGTACACTTTAAATGGGTGAATTGTACAGTACGTGAATTATATCTCAATAAAGCTATTATTAAAAAAAAAAACTAAAATATTCCAGAACCCCACTAAGTCTTTTATCAAGGGGTTTTTGTTTTGTTTTGTTTACCCATTTGGCCCACTGGCAAGAAACCAGGCTCAAAGGCAGGCCCCAGACCCTCGCTCTCTCCAGGTACTGAGGTAACTGAGACTAAGATTCCAAGGTGGGAGGTCTGGTCTCATCTTCGGGCATATGTAGCACTCGAGCCAGGCCTGAACTGTGTGGGCTTTAGGTGCCACTGGCCTTGTCGATGCCTCCCCAGGGAGTGGTTACTCTGAAGAGCAGGTCCCGCCCCAGGACATCTGCTTAACCATCAAAGGCCTGTTGGCTCCTCCTAGGCACACTTGACACTACTTAGGGAGGCCAGTGTGAGAACAGCCTGCTCCCCACTGCCGACCCCAAGCTTGTGCCTGCCTATGACACCTCCCCCACGTCTGGAGTCGGATCCTGGCCCTTGTGGGTCTGACAGCACAGAGGTCTTGTGGGCTGCAGCTCACAGGAATGGCCCACACATTCCTTCCCCAAAGAAGGAAAAGTCATTCACATGTGAGGTCATCTGGTTTCTCTGGCACAATGCTGAGAGCCATGGGCCACTCAACCCCACAGAGAACTTCCCCGCATGACAAGAATCTGGCCCAGCCTGGTATTCATAAGATATGGGGAGCTGTGGTCTGGCTGCCTGGAGCATCTAACCTGACTCCTCTGTATGGTTGAGCTGTGACCCTCAACTTCACAGCCTGAAGCCTCGATGGTCTCATCTGCGAAATGGGAATAATCAATCTGCCCCCTCCTGGGGTTATGGTAAGAATCAAATAGCACAATACCTGACTGACAGTGGGGGCTCAAAAAGTAAAATCGAGTGCAGCTAGCACCCCTCCTCTTGCCAGGGTCATTTCTACTGAGCGTGATTTGCTGACTGGGAACAAGGCTCCAAGCCCCCCATGTGGCCTCTCCAGAGGCCAAACCATTATTGCAAATTTGCAAGAAGGAAAGAGACACTGCTTGGATAAAGAATATTTCCAGGTCTCTTCTCTGTGTCCCTGAATAACCTGCTGGACTGGAGCTTCTGTTCTGGCCTGTCCCACAGTCCACTGCTGGGACTCCTGCCCTCTCGAGGCATCTCCTCTGGCACAGTGCTGGGAACTGTGACCCCCGTGGTGGCCACTGTCGCCAGGCTTGCAGCTGGAGGCAGCGGAGATATCAGCTCTATCAAATGCTTTCAGCTCTATCAAATGCTTTCTGGGTTCCTGGAGGCCCCAGACCCAGTAGGGACAGACACTGTACCTCTCAGAGTGGGCATGAAACCCATGAAGAGAAGCCAAGGCCCAAAGTCTGTGCTTACATGGACTGGCCCAATGACACAAGCGCAGGGCAGAAAAAAAAAAGGAGAAAAAGGAGAGCAGAATAGCTCCATGTGGTGGTTCTCAGACTTGAAGGTGCGTCAAAATCACCTGGAGGGCTTGTTAAAACTGATTTATGAATCCCCCCAGATTTCTGATTCCATAGTTCTGGACAGGCAGAGAAATTGCATTTCCCACAAGAATCCAGGTGGTGCAGATGCTGCTGGTCCAGAGATCCCACTGAGGACCACGGGCTTGACGGTTACGAGGATGGGATTAGGCGCAGATGACTTGGATGTGATCTGGGTCTGCCACTTAGTAACACTGGGACCTGAGCAAGTTCATGACCTTTCTGAACCTCAGTCTTCTCATCTGTAAAAGGGGTTAATACCTTTCTCACTGGGGTATTAAGGGGTTTCAATGAGCTAACATTTGCAAAAAGCCAAGCACATGGTAAGTTGTTAATAATATCTAGAGTTCATTATTAAAATACAAGAAAGAAACGAAAAAGGATGCTCACAGAAAGGAGTGAGAGAGAACTACTCGGGGCCCATGGAATTGCCCACGTGTACTAAATGGTCACCTGGCACCATCCTGGGGTTATAGAGGTCGCCTTCATCCCCAGTGTGTGCTTGAGTCTGGGCCAGCATGCACCAGCGGCACTGTGCTCCAGCGTTCCCTGGCCCTAGGCTCCTTGACCCAATCAAGGACATAAGCTCAGTAAGACGACTTCAGCCCAGACCCCATGCCAGTGCTATGATGTCATCCACCTCCCTCCCGAGGGACCACCACATGACCTCACACCGGAATGCAGGGAGACTCGCAACCTCCCAAGGGAAAGGTCAAAGCTCCAGGGAACCCAGAGCCTTCGGGATGCCAGAGCGGAAGCAGAAAGCAGGCGGCAGGGGGCACAACCTCAGAACCCAGCAGCTGTGTAAGCATCTCCAGGCGCAAGGAATCCCACGAGTGATGTGCACTCCGGGTGGGGGTGGGGAGGTTGGGGCATCAACAGACTCCCTAGAAACCGCCACTCCCTGGGGAGTGGGGGGCTTTCTGCAGAGAACCTCCATGACTCTCAGCCATGACAGCAATCACCCCATGCCTAAGAGGAAGTTTCTGGTTCCAGGAGCTCTGAATGGAGGAAGGGAACAGAGAGGCTTGGCACTCTAAGAGTTCCTCCTTAGTTGCATATAAAACAATAATTAGGGGCTTCCCTGGTGGTGCAGTGGTTGAGAGTCCGCCTGCCGATGCAGGGGACACGGGTTCATGCCCCGGTCCGGGAAGATCCCACATGCCGCGGAGCGGCTAGGCCTGTGAGCCATGGCTGCTGAGCCTGCGCGTCCCGAGCCTGTGCTCCGCAACGGAAGAAGCCACAACAGTGGGAGGCCCACGTACCGCAAAAAACAAAAACAAAAAAAAACAATAATTTGTCCTTTACGCCTAAGAGACTGGTAAACAATTAGAGAGGTGATTACCCCAAATGTCGCTGTGGCTGAGGAACCCAGCAGCCCTCATGCCCGGCTGGAAGTGTGGGCTGTGCAGTCACGCTGGCGAGCAAGCCAGCACTACATCAGGAAATTCATCACGTACTGCCCAACAAGCCACCCGGGAAATCTCCTCTCAAAGAAATCCTCACATGGTGAACCCGGGGGTCCATGGGAGAATGTTCATCGTTCCGTTATCTGTGTTGGCAGGGAAGGGGTTGGGGACCCCCTACGTGCCCATCGTAGCGAGACTGTGGGGTGAAACGTGATGGACGCACAGTGGCCTCACGTGGGTGGACCCACAAGTGGGCCATGAGCTGAGGGCCCTCATTAAGCCAATTCTCTTCACCTGAGGTCCAGGAAAATAAAGTTTCTTCTTCCAAAATACAGACACAGATCAGCACATTATAAAGCGGCACAGAAACCCCAAAACCCTTTTCTGAAGAAATCACAGGCAACCTGTGGGCCATGAAAATCCCCACCCAGGCCCAGGCGGACGTGGCCCAACACCGTCCCTGCACTCCCAGCCTCCACTAAGACCCATCAGCGACCTGGGGCGTCGGCAGCCCAGCGCAGCGGGCCTGCTGGCCAGGTGGCTGACCAACACCTCAGCACGGCCAGCCCGGCTCAAGGGACAGGGCACCAGGGGAATCAGGAGCAGGGAGCAGAGGCTAAGGAATAGAAACATGTCTGTGGAAACTTCCTCATTTCCAGAAGGATGGGAAGAAGTGCAGCTGTAGGCAGATCTGGCCAACTAACTGCTGGGATGGGGTGGGACACGGGGCTCCTGTCTGTGGGTGTGTTCACAGCCTCCTGGGAGCTTGGAGATCCACACCCGTTCTGTCTCCCAGCACCGGGCTTAAGCTCAGAACGTGTGCAATGAGTGGGAGAGGGGGCCGCAGAGAACACGGGCTGCCCAAGGGCACCGCAGCCTCCACCTAACCTTGTTCCAGAGGAAGGTACCGTGTTAAGCCCTCAACTCCAAGATGGGGACACGGAAGGCAAAGTGGACCTGGGAGCCCCAAGGGGAGGGGAAGAGAGAAGGAATAAGATCTTGGAGTTGCTCAAAGACGTGGGCTGTTATCACCACTGGGTGAGGCATGCACCATCTCAGCAAATCCACTCAACAATCCTGCGTTAGGGGAGGAAATCGAGGGTTAGAGGAAGCAACCTTCCTAGCCACACAGCTAGTGAGAGGCAGAGCTGAGATCTGAACTGGGGTCCACAGGATGCCAATGTGTGGGCCCTTTCCACTATGCTGGGGGCTGCGGCTCTTCCAGGTAAGCCTTCCACCTTTGCTCAGGCTGGAGAATAATGAGGAATCGGCCAGCACCAGTCCCAGGTCTGCCGAGAACCACACGGGGATGTGTGCGGCTAGCTGTCCCCAAGCAGTCCCTGGGCCTGGGCCGGGGAGGGCAGCCCAGGACACTGGGTGAGAATCACGCCAGCACTCACATCCAGCCATGCGAGAAGGTCCTGGACCTTGTGGCTCCCTAGAGATTCAGAATGGGCCAGGCAACTCTTTCTCCTAAGTCTCAGTTTTGGGGAGGTGGAAAGAGGGTTTGAACTCCTGTCTCTTTTGGCTTTCCAAACACAAAGCCCGTTGAGAGAGGTCATGAATAATTATAGGGGCAGCCAAGTCAGGGAGTGTGTATGCCAGGGCGTGGGCAACCGGCTTGTTTGGGCTTGGATTGGCTCGACGGCAGCAGCTTCCCTCAAGGCAGGCCACTGCCCACGCTCCTGACCCACGCAGGCTCCAGGCTCCCGCTGCCAGTAAGCAGGAGAAGGTAAATTCATTCATTCGTTCATTCACTCACTGATGAGCACTGACTGTGTCAGGAACTGGGGTCACATTTTGGACAAGTAAAGACACAGTCCCTTATTTATTAATTTTTTAAAAATTTATTTTATTTATTCCTTTTTTTGGCTGTGTTGGGTCTTTGTTGCTGCGTGCGGGCCTTCTCTAGTTGAGGCGAGCGGGGGCTACTCTTCATTGTGGTGCGCAGGCTTCTCACTGCGGTGGCTTCTCTTGCTGTGGGGCACGGGTTCCAGGCACACAGGCTTCAGTAGTTGTAGCACATGGGCTCAGTAGTTGTGGCTCACGGGCTCTAGAGCACAGGCTCAGCAGTTGTGGCGCACGGGCTTAGTTGCTCCGCGGCATGTGGGATCTTCCCGGACCAGGGCTCGAACCCATGTCCCCTGCATTGGCAGGTGGATTCTTAACCACTGCGCCACCAGGGAAGCCCAAGACATAGTCCCTTAAATCAAGGACCCTGTGGTCTAACAAGGATGACAAATGTTAATCAAAAACTCATATCAGTAAGTATATATTTGCAAGCCCAGCTTCAGTGCATACAGGAAAAGTTCTGAAGGCATGAGGCTAAAACGGGTCCCTAACCTGGTCCAGGGTGTATGTCCGACCACTACTTTGAGGAAGTCAGTGAATTTTTAAAGCTGAGGAATTTTAATTAGATGAAGAGATTGTAAATGTGAAAGGGGGACCACTAAGTTTATCATCCAAACTGGGGCACTTGTAAATAAAGGTAGGCGCTGTTAATAAATACATCAGAACAACAGGTGCAAACCGAGATGGACGGTACCCAATGCACATGTGTGGGGTCCGGGATGGTCGGAAGGGTGGTGCCGCCCAAGCAGAGGGGTCAGGGACGAAGGCCTGCTCAGGCCACTGGAAAATGGCCACTGGGGCTGGTGCAGGAGGAGAAGAGAGGGGTGCCAGAGGTCAGCATTACCGCAGGGGCATGGGGTCCCATAGGATGTTAGGATGGTGTCTCCTGAGAACAATGGGAGAGGTTTTATTTGATTTCAGCTGAGGGTTGAGGGGTGGGGGTAGGGTGGATGCAGGAATCAGGTACTAGTTTACACATAATTACACCTGCATCTTGGAAAGAGACTCCTAATTGCACCATGACGAGCAGATCCGAGATGGGCCAAAATGGCAGCGGAGACCAGTCAGAGGGCCGCGCATAGGTCCAGGCAAGAGACAAAGGTGGCTCAGACCAGGGAGGTGGTGGCGGGGACAGGGAAGTGGGTGGACCCAAGAGATACTCAGGGAGGGAGGGAGGGAGGGATCAGAGGCCACACCCAGGTTTTGGACCCGAGCCAAGCGAGGAAGGGGGTATGGGTGAGGGTGCCATGCACTGAAACACGGCTCCCTGCCCGCCAGACACCTCCAGCACTCACCAGTTACAGAAGGCCCCCGGTCCTCAGCCTGACAATCTGATTAGAAGGTCAGCGGCCAGGGATGCCCTCCCCAGCTCACTGTCCCAAGTGCTCTGTCAGTATTAACACAATTAATCCCCCCAGCCACCTTATGAGGTAGGTGCTATCATTAATCCCATTCTACAGAGGAGAAAATTGAGACAGAGAGACGCTCACAAGGTCACCTCAAACACCGAGAGGAGCCCTCCCTCGGGCCCCTCCCAAGGGCCCAGCAGCAAGTCACATCACGTGCACCGGCCCGGGGCGGGGCTCTTCCTCTCACGCTGCGCACCAGCCCGCCTCACCCCAGCCCAGTCGGATCACCCTCCGGGGGTGCGCCCAGGCAGAAGCAGCTCCCGAAGCCCCCAGGTAGAAAAGGGACGCTGCTGTGCAGTCAGGGCAGCCCACCTCAGCCTGGAACGCCCTAACGGAGCAATTCCAGTGCCTCCCACCCACCCTCCCCAAGCCTCTCCACCAGTACTGGGAGAAAATCAGCCTGAAAGCATCATTAAGAGCCACTTAAGGGGAAACTGGAAAGGGGGGTGGTATACAGAGGACCTAAACTAGTTTTCCTTTAATGGACCGGGCCAACCTTGGGAAAAAGGAAGCAGGGAGACAGTGGGCCCCTGTACCTGGCACGGCCAGCTGGCCTTGGCCACGCCCGTTCCTCTCTCCCCGCACACGCCGCCTTCCACCATCTGAGCAGGGGAGCCAGCCCTGCCTGTGCTTCTAGAAGGCTTCCCAGACCTAATCATAAAAGGAGGGGAAAGGAGGGAGAAGGAGACCTACCTGCACAAAGGACTTCCAGGACTCCGCCAACAGCCCCGGGAAGGTGCTCGGGCACCTGGCCCAGGCCACCCCCTAACCTCCTTATACCTGCTGACTCCCAGTGGCTCTGGGACAAAGCCCATGCTCACCTGGGCCCTGATTTTCAGAAGGCACACCTGGGGAAGTATCTTAGTGGGGGAAGGGCTCCAGCCCAACTCCCTACACCCCTGTCCCTGTGGCTGGTCTCTGCAGGCCTGCCACAACGGGCAGCAGAAGGGCACCACTGATGCCCCTCTGCCACCACTGCAGTCTTGTTACTCACCTCTTTCCGGTCGCCCCATTTCTCTCCATCCCCCACCCTTTCCATGCTTTGCTAGAATGTCTGTAGGCACAGTGGACACACAGCACTGGGAGATCTGAGTTCTAATTCTGTTTCCACCATGAGGGAACC
Organism: Pseudorca crassidens; assembly: GCF_039906515.1. Taxonomy (NCBI): domain Eukaryota; kingdom Metazoa; phylum Chordata; class Mammalia; order Artiodactyla; family Delphinidae; genus Pseudorca; species Pseudorca crassidens. Next base: position 33,685,085 of record NC_090296.1, on the reverse strand, counting down.
AGTGGCTCAGACCACCACCACCTCGGGTCTGTCCCTTAAACTTCACCATCTCACCTAGAAATCTCCCATTTTGCGTGCAGCCACACCTGCCTCAGACCCGCCTCAGTGGCCTCTTGTGAAGATCAGGTGATACAGCCACCGGAGGGCAATCTGAGGGAGGCGAGTTTTCCCAAGTTGGCCTACTGATAAAACAGGATGAAAATACAGACCCCAACCCGACAAGCGCCATTCTGGTTCAGAAGTTCTGGGGTGGCGGCCGAGAATCGGTATTTAACAAGTAACAGGTACTCGGGTGAATCCTAGAATCAGGCGAGTTTGGGCAACTCTGGGCTGTGGAAATGAACAGGAAGTCGTTACCACCTTGCCTTCTGGGTAGAGAAGGGGAAGAAGAGTTTGTGAAAGGGCTCCTTGGCTTTGGGCTCGCTTCCAAAATAACAAGCCCTGCCCCCGCGTAGGGAGCCCACCAGGTGCAGGACACCATCATCTCCTTTAGTCCTGGCAGTGATCCCGCAAGACAGACTGCCTTCTTTTTTTTTTTTTGCGGTACGCGGGCCTCTCACTGTTGTGGCCTCTCCCGTTGCGGAGCACAGGCTCCGGATGCGCAGGCTCAGCGGCCATGGCTCACGGGCCCAGCCGCTCCGCGGCATGTGGGATCTTTCCAGACCGGGGCACTAACCCGTGTCCCCTGCATCGGCAGGCAGACTCTCAACCACTGCGCCACCAGGGAAGCCCTGCCTTCTTTTTATAGATGAGGAAACTGAGGCTCAGAAGGAGGACATGTTCAAGGACACAGCTAGTAAGATGGCAGAGCTTCCCTCACCCCAGAACTGGCAGCTCCGAGGCCGGGCTTTTCCCAACACCCCGAAGCCTCTGCAGGATGAACTCTCCTGCAGGGAGGGGCAGAAAGGAGCCAGCAGCTCCAAGCGGGATTCGCAATCCTGTTCCCTCCCCAGAGCCTAGACACGACCCATGCATGGGTGGTCCCAACCATCCTATCCTGCAGGGGAAAGGAAAGCTCTACTGCACGGCGATGAGGCTGCTATTTCCTGTCCTCAAATATGAGGGAGACAGGGGTCCTGGAGCCTGCAATCTACAAAGGTAGGTAGGACCACCCCTAAGAAACAGTCATACAGCAACCACGGCAGGGGCAGCTCCGAGCCAGACCTCCTGGTGCCGGGGAGCGGGGCTCCAAGAAGGCCTGGCAGGGAAGGGTGCTGAGATCAGAAGACATGTCACATCTGGAACGAAGCCCAAGGCACCCCGGACCCCTTCTTCCCCCCAACACACAATCCCTGCTCAGCGAGCAGCAGCCGGCCCCACGAGGGCTCCGAGCAGCTGCGGACTCCCTGGAGAGGAAGCAGTTTCCTCCTGCAGAGGAGACTGCCACCACCCAGCCAGACAGCATCACACGGCCCCTTCCTCTCTCACCCAGTCTCTCCAGGGACCAGACACCCGAGAAGCAGAGGGAGAGCGCCATAGCCTAAAACCTCGCCTTCCTGCAGAGTCCTCCCCCAGGCCTGGCAGCTGGTAACATCTCTCCCACTTAGAGGGCACAACAATGACACAGCTGACATTTAGTGACACTTACCAAGCACTTTGTATGATTATCACATTTACTCTTCACAACAAGAGGTAGATTTTTTTTTTTTTTTTTTGGCTGTGTTGGGTCTTCGTTGCTGCACGCCGGCTTTCTCTAGTTGCAGGGAGCGGGGGCTACTCTTCGTTGAGGTGCACAGGCTTCTCATTGCGGTGGCTTCTCGTTGTGGAGCACAGGCTCTAGGCGCGCAGGCTTCAGTAGTTGTGGAGCACAGGCTTAGTTGCTCCACGGCATGTGGGATCTTCCCGGAGCAGGGCTCGAACCCGTGTCCCCCGCATTGGCAGGTGGATTCTTAACCACTGCACCATCAGGGAAGCCCTAAGAGCTAGATTTTGATCCCCCATTTTAGAGATGGAAAAACTGAGGCTCAGGAATGTTAAGTAACTCAGCTGGCAAAGAACAGGCCTCAAACCCCAAACCAGGAGTTCCCTAACCAAATCCCAAATTCTTTCCACTTTCTCTTTCTCTCACTGAGCACCCACTAAGTATAGGGCACTAGACCAGTGACTACTAGAACGAGAGAGGGCCCAGCTCTCAGGAAGCCATGGCCAAGCTGACAGATAACTACACACCCCACCAGTGAGACACAGACTGAGCACCCAGGGGAACGATACACAGATCCCTGCAGGGGGCAGGTAGGCGGCACGTGGTGGAGGTCCATTCCAGACAGCAGGCAGCAGCCAGTTTGCTCTGAGGTGTGAGCGTATTTGCGGGCCTGACTTGAGATAGTGGTCGACTGTGGGTAGAGCAGGGAGCAGGAGAGGAAAGCCTGCTCTGTTAGCAAGAAATAGACCTTTTCTCCAAAGGCAGCTAGGAAGCATTGCATTAGTCTCTGGAACTCCCCGGCCAGCAATCGTTCACAGGCTAACCCTCTGGGAGAGAAATGGCCTGGGGCAGAAAGAACTGGTGGGGACGGGGTGGGGGGGGGGGAACGGGACAAAAAAGCGAATGGGGAGAGTGGGGCCAGTTGGCTCTGGGGTCCCCGTTCCATCCCAGGGCACCCAGAAGACTACAGCCCCCTTCCCCAGATCTGCAGCAGGAGAAGGGATAGGAACCTGGCCCAAAAAGGCCCTTCTTCACCGGGAGATGCTGGAGCTTCACACTAGCTCAGCAGCTCCAAACCTCCCTAGAGCTGTGCTGCAGCCAGCCCCGGACACGGTACACAAAGGAGACCCAGCTGGCCAGCCCGCCCACCTGCCCACCTCTGCTGACAGCTACCACAGCAGACCAGCAGGCCAGGGACCCAGCCCTGCGGGAAAAGGAAGGAGGGCGGGGGTGGGGGGGCGGAGGGCGGGTGCCCAGCGTGCTGTGCTGACCTATCAACCCTGCCACAGGTGCTCAAAGAGCCTGAGAGTCGCAAACAGTAAATACATAAAATTTAGCAATTCCATTTCTGGGTATATACAGAAAAGAAATGAAAGCAAGGACTTGAACAGGTATCTGCACACCCACGCTCACAGCAGCGTGATTCACAACAGCCAAAAGGTGGAAGCAACCCAAACGCTCATCAGCAGATGCACGGGTAAACAAGATACGGCGTGTACATGCAACGGAATATTAGTCAGCCTTAAAGAGGAAGGAAATGTTGACACACACCACAGCGGGGATGAACATTACAGACTTTATGCTGAGTGAAGTAAGCCAGACATGAAAGGACAAATGCTCTCTGACTTCACTTTAATGAGGTCTCTAAAGCAGTCAAGTTCACAGAGAAGAAAGTAGAATGGTGGGGGCCAGGGGCTGGGGGAGGAACAATGGGGAGCTACTGTTTGATGGGTACAGAGTTTCAGTTTTGCAAAATGAAAAAGTTCTGGAGATGCATGGTGGTGACGGTTACACAACAACATGAATGTAACTATTGCCACTGAACTGTCCACTTAAAGGTGGTCAGAATGGTAAATGTTATGTTATGTATATTTTACCACAATTAAATAATATATAAATTAAATACAAAATCTTACGTGTGGCATAGAAGCATAACCATGTCACCTGTGGGGAATTGGTTTTTTTTTTGTTTTTTGGGGTTTTTTTTTTTAACATGAGCATGTCTTACTTTCATAATAAAACCAAAAAAGAGATTGAGACTTATAAGGCAAAAACATTTCAAATCACAACGCATGAGGGGGTTTAACAACTCCCAGTTCTCAGAATGGGACAATGCTGTCACCGGACTCCTCCCCTTGCTGCCACCACCAGCCTGCCCTGCAGAGGACCACAAGAAACACCCTCCCAAAGGCAGTAAGGCAGACTTGGGGTGGGGGACAGCGGTACTGTCGCCCGGCCCTCCTCCACCCTTCATGAGACCAGCAGGAGGGGAGTGCCGCTGACCCAGGGCCAGAGGCGGTGAGAGGGTTGGGGGCCCCTCCCTGGGCTCTGACTCCAGGGTGACTCCAGCTCTGGTTTCCCCGCAAGGAAATGAGCCCGCCCGCCCTTTTCCCCCTTCTAGGACAGCACAAGGGAATGACGTGGCCCATCCCTGCATGCCCCGGCCTCTCCCCAGTCGGCTCTGGTGAAACCACCCTCCGCAGTGGGGAGCAAGCTAGAGCGAAGAGGGTGGCAGACGAAATGGCTCATCCGCCCGACTGAGGAAGACGGGGGATGGGGAGGACAGCGGACCCTCAACTCCCTGCACGAACACACCAGGCTCGGGCTCCAGTCCTGTGTTCCCACTGACCAGCTGTGTGGCCTTGCCTCAGTTTCCTTACCTGTAACTTGCAGGGGATGGACCCTTTGCTATCGAAGGCTCCTTTCGGCTCTGAAACTCTAGACTTCCCTGCAAGCTGGGTGATGTGCCGGAACTGAGCCAGGGCTGGAGAAGACAAGACCCAGCCTTGGAACAGGACAGCTTCCGAACAGATGCTCAGAAGGAAGCACAATGATTCTAACTGGAACACCAGCACCTCCACCCTCAGGCCAAGCCACCCACTCATCCATTCATTGAATTTTTTCTGAGCTCTTCTTCCCCTGAGCCAGGGACCATGCCGGGGCTGGAAAACGGCGGTGAGTCAGCCAGCCTTCGAGGCGCTCACAGCCTTGTGAATGTTGCCACCAAATTTCAAGACTGGCCATCACGAGCTCTGTCCCCAAAGCCGGCCCTTTGAGGAAGCAGAGCCTGGAAGAGTAACAGCAGGCAGAAGGGGAAGCCATACGGGGCCCTGAAAAGAGCACTGAACCAAACTGGGAGTCAGGAAAGTCTGGTTCGAATCCCGAGTCTACTGCCGACTCTGACCTTGGACAAGCTTCTTCAGCCCTCTGGGCCTCCCGTTCCTTGTCTGTCAAGAAGGGACTGGATCTGGTCTTTGCAGGACCTTCCAGCTCTGACAACCTGGGCCTCCTGGACGCAAGCCCTCGATCCCGGAATCACGGCCGGGAGGCCTGCGGGAGCCAGCAGCACTGCTGACCCATCCGGGACCCTCAGACGCCAGACAAGCCAGGCTGACAGCCGGCCAACTCTGCGACTCTGCAGCTCTGCCTGCAAAGCCCAGCTGCTGGAAGCAAATGCCTGCTTTAACCTCAGGCGTAAAATGGATGTGGAAGTTTTCTCGAAGTTGGAACCATTTATCTTGGGATGGGGTCGGAGGACCCGAAGGAAGCTCTGTGCATTCCCTGTGCCCCACTGCCTAGTACGGGAAAGTGGAGCCCCTCTCGCCCATCTCTGCCGGATTTGAACCATAAACACAGCCCTTTTCTGAAGGGAAGGACTTAACACAAACCAGATGCAGTAGGGACTTTCCCCCACCCCCTCCTGGCCCTAAAATTAAACATTCAGTGTCCCTTCTGCCAAAATTCACTTGAAGGCCAAGCCTTAAGGAGCCAGCACCTCCGGTTCTCACCCTCACACGCTCTCAATCACACCCCCTCTTAAACAAAATGTCAAGGTCTCCAAATGGAAAATGGGGATGGGCGGCCTCCCAGCAGTGCCCAGCACCCCTGCAGGCCAGGGAAAGATCTAAAAGGAGAGATCACTGGGGAAGGAACACTGATCCCCCACTGCCAACCCAAAAGGGACCAAAGGGCAGCCTCCCAGGAGTGGATCCTGAGCAGGGGATTTGCCCCTGGGGAGGGCACGCGTGGGGCTTGCAGACGGGGCACAGCCAACACGCCGGGAGCGGGCCTGTGCAACAGCCCTCTCCCAGCGGACTCCGGAGATTACTGGAAGAGTTCGCTTCCTGGACTTCAGTTCCCAGTCTCTAGAAATGGGGTGAAACACAGGCATTTATTTAAATAACTCTGATCTCAGTCAAAGCGGCGAGGACCTGGATAGAACCCATCTTAGGAGAACTGGACTCTTCTTGCTGGGTTTTGCAGGCTTCCCAGCTGCCAGGCTGGTTGCTCCCTCGTCCTACAGATCCTTCCAACTCCCGGCTGAAGGCCCAGACCATCCACCCACCTGCCCCCTCCCTTCCCCACGGTCCCTGGCCGTGCTAGGGCCAAGCCTCAGCACCCAGCACTAATCAGCTTGCCCAGCACATCGTGTCTCCCCAGGGAGAAGAAACCTCCCCCTGAGCTCTCAGGCTCAGGGGACCATGTCGTACCCCCTCTGTGTGCTCCACGGGGCTCAGCAGTGCACAGCACACACCAAAGCGCTCAGAACGGACAGTCAGATCTCACTGAGCTGCCATTCCTCAAGAAAAAGGACAGGTGATAGCAGAAAAACATCTGAAGCAGGATGTTGCCTCAGATAGCAATTCTCTGACTTGCTATAAAATTTGAGTACTATTTTTTTTAAGTATTTAATCCTACAACTTCAACACAGCCATTTTCACTTTTGTACGTAATCTTCCTGTTTACGTGGGTTTTACAGTTGCAACCGATTATAATGCTCCATAAAGTTCTCCTACTTTCAACCGTCTGTTGAACATTTCATTCCTGTGTAATCTTCCTAAATGTCATTTAAAGGCTGAAAATATGCTCCACCACTATCACGTGTCAGGACGGTTTGTAAAATTCCTCCCCTGACGTTAGTGAGACACAGAAGCCTTCCTTCTGCTCCTATGGAGAGCAGAGAATATTCTGAAGCATTACTTTGTTTTAGTTGGACAGTTTCCTCAGGACACTATCCTGGGGGTAGAATTATCCAGCCCAAGGGTAAGAACATTTCCATAGTTTTTGCTACATAAACGAACCAGATGCTAACCCAGGCTGCACCAATCCTCAAGGCCTTCAGAAAAGAGCGCAAGCATTTATTCGACTAGAAACTTGCCCTGATCGGATTTTATTTTTACCTTTTTAAAGTTACATTGTACTGACTGGAAGAGTTCATCTTCTCTGGGCCTCCAGGTTCAGCGCTCTGGAGATCCTTTTTCTAAAATCTCACCCCCTCTATACCCATCCTTCTTGTAACCCTAGTCCACTCTGACAACAGCAGACCTGTTGTGGCTCCCTTGACGGCTTCCCTACCAGACTCAATGCCCTCCCATTTCTGAGGCCCCTGATCCACTTCTACGCCATGACCTCCACAGCGCCACATCTCCCCTGCAGAACTGCCACTAGGCAGAGAGGCTGCCAGAGGGTTTCTGGACCTAGAACCCCCGAGAGGACCCCTAGTGGTGTGGAGTCATTGGGGAATTGCCTGTTGAGCTCAGTCCTACAGGCCTTCTAGCTTCCTGCTGCTGGGACCCCTGTCTCAAGGGGGCGGTTTGAGCCCGTGCCAGCAGAACACACTGCTGCTGGCAGACCCTCAGGCTGCAACAATCCAGGGCCATAACTGAGGAGGCGTTCACACAGTCTAGGGCCAACCCAAACTCCTCTTGTCACGCTGTCTGGATGAAAGCTAGAACCCAGACAACAGCCCACAGTCAGGATTTGGCTCAACTGAGCGTAGAGGACCAGAGGTCACTAAGGTGGGACAGGGAGAGGAGCCAGGCGAGGCAGGATACACAACACTGGAAAGCCCTCCCTCCACAGGAAACCAAACAACAGAGCGGGCAGGTCACTGCAGGACACAGATGTTTGTGCTCAGTGGTGAGGCGGGCCCTCAGCAGGCCCGGAGGGACTGGAGGGCAGGATGGGCCGCCTGTCTGATACAGACACCCCTCCGCATGCCCGGGATGAGAAAAGTGGCTTCCACCATTATCACTGCAATACTGCTTCAACACAGCCTTGCAGACGGTCGACTGGCCCACCTGCTCCAAAGCCAAAAACAATCACAGTCAGAGAAGCAAGAGGATATTTGCTTTCCTTTCTTTCCTTTCCTCTATCCATAGTCCCCCTCTGTGTCTGGGGTCCAAAAGAGATGCTTGGCTCACATCTTGGAGAGCTAGTGAATTTGCGGTCTAAGCCTAACAAAGGAGACGAAGCATCAGCAGGACGTCCCAGAGGAGGAGTGAACGGGAATGAAGGAGCTGAGTTTGTTTAGCTGAACTCCTGCCGTTCAGACTGAAGCAACAATATTCCCAGGTAATCCTTTGCAGAGGTCTCTGGTGTTACCTAAAAATTAAGGCGGGAGCTTGCAAGAAATGCAGATTCCTGGGCTCTGAGCCCAGTGTACTTGGTTCAGCCGGTCTAGGCAAGGCCCAGGAAGCTACAATTTTTACATGAACTCTAGGTGGTCCGTGGACCACCCTTTAAGGATTACAGCCTTGGAGTGAAACTCTCCACTTGGGTGGCAGAGGGTGGATGTGCCCTCGGGAACCAGGATGCCTACAGGGAAGCCGTGGTCACCTGGAGTCGGTGGTCATTTAATAAGGTGTAAGGAGGACGCTCTTAATTGCTACTTGCCTCGACTCCTCACAGCAAAGAAACCTCTCCTTCACAGAGCAAAAGCACAAGTCACTGCCTCCTCAGGAGTCCCTCTCTCCCTCCAATTACCATGAATTGTAATTGGACCCGCCTTGACAGTTCATGTGGTTTCCTGGGTGGGGAGAGGCAAAGAGGGTAGAGTGTCTAACAAACCAGACAGAATTAATCAATCCCAGCCTTTCCACATGGCCGCAAGCTGGAGCGCCTTACAAGGCTCCAACAGGGAGCTCTTTACCCAAACAACCAGAACAGTAGCTGAGACATTCTGATGGCTTCCCCCTCAGGGCCCCCAAGGAAATGTCCCAACACGCAGATTCTCTGTGGTGAATCCCATGGTTCCAAAGTTCTGATCATCCACAGCCCCCGGACCTTGGAAAACTGTCCCCAGCTGTGTCAGATGGGCTGGCCATAGGACAGACAGCACTAGGGACATCAAGCCTCCTCTAGGTGCACCTCCTAGAGCCCTGAGAGTCCCACACGTGGGTAACTCGAAGATGCCATCATTTAAGCATCACTTCTTCCTCCCCCAAGAGACATCTATGAGCCTCCAGCTACGGTCCCTGCCCAAATCCCACCCAACTCAAGGGGACGGCCAGAGCTGTAGGGAAAAGGAAGCTCCTGTGCACCACCTCCTCCATACTGAAGATAACACAACCATCCAGGTGTGTCCTACTGTATGCATGGCACCAGGCACCCCCCGTATAATCACCCCTTTTGGCATCTGAAGCCACCTAAGAAATCATTAGTCAGCTCTTAGAGCTCTTAGGGACTGAGGCCTCCGTCCCTACTTGAAGTCAAGTCATATCATGAACAGACCTTCTTCGTCCTCTCACTCCAGCATCTGGGAAATTCAGAGCAGATGCGTAACTGCTCGGGTGACAGAAGTATCACTGTGGGTTGGAGGCGTCAGCCCAGCACCAGCACCCTAACCAAGAGTTCAGCAAGGGCCCATCCAGATCAGGAAGTGGTCTCCCCTGCCTGGAGGCTTCCTCTTGAAGACAAGCGGTAGAGGAGAGGGTCACCTGGACCACGGGATGCTCGGTTCAGAGAAGTGAGAACCAGCACAGAGATGACAGGTGTAGGTTCTCACTTACGACTCGTCCTACTTCCCTTCAATTTCACCGAACACCCTGGCTCTTCTGACAAGCCTCACAGACAGACAGGAACTTGGGGAATGCGGTCAGGAGCCAGGGCTGGGCAGAATTTTCTCAGACACAGATTCTTCTTTTTTTTTTTTGCCTGCGCTGGGTCTTCATTGCTGCACGCGGGCTTTCTCTAGTTGTGGTGATTGGGGGCTACTCTTGCTGTGGAGCACGGGCTTTAGGTGTACTGGCTTCAGTAGTTGTGGCTCGCAGACTCTAGAGCCCAGGCTCAGTAGTTGTGGCACAGGGGCTTAGCTGCTCCACGGCATGTGGGGTCTACCCGGCCCAGGGCCAGAAGCCATGTCCCTTGCACTGGCAGGCAGATTCTTAACCACTACGCCACCAGGGAAGCCCTCAGATTCTACTTCTTGACCGCCTGTCCCACCAGCACTCATCAGCTGCACCCCCGGCCCTTAGATCTCACCTGGTATGTGGTAGCTACTGAGGACTCTGCTAAGTTGCCACTAGGTGATAATATTTCACACTTTCCATCCAAATATCTAAACCCTGAGTTTCCAAGCCAACTTCTTATGTATCTAGCACTAGATGAAAATGTTATGAAGGTCTTTAGAACCTTAGAAATGTAAGTCCACAAGCCAGACAGGCCAATGGCTGAAAAGATATTTTGGGTCAGAGGAAAATCAGGCACCCCCCTGCCAGGTAGGGGCACCTAGGGACAGCCATTAAAGGAGGGACTGTCCCGGCTCAAACTCCTGCCTGACGAGAGGCAACAGGTTCACCACAGCAGACCATCAAAAGACACACCTCCATGCTCTCAGGTGGTAGAACTTCAGGCAATCCTTATTTTCTTCTTTGTATTTTGCTGTATTTTCCAAATCTGTCACAATAAAAATTACTTTCCTTTTTAATTAGTTTTAAAAAAATAGGTTGAGTGTGCAATCTATAAAAATTTTAAATCGCTATGTTGTACACCTGAAACTAATATAATATTGTAAATCAACTGTACTTCAATAAAAAATAGGTTGTGTGTTGCTGGTGACACACTATGCTAGTCTGCCTTTTATTTTTTTTTAATTTTTATTAGTCTGCCTTGTAAAGGCAACTGATTAATATGTAAAAGGACGTATAGAAACGATCATCTCCTTTGACTGATTAACTCAGCTCGTAGATATTATCCTAAAATGCAGGAAAATGTCCACATGAAAGGAATATTTATAGAGGAATTATCTATGAGAGCTCAAAACTGGAAACCATGGGGCTTCCCTGGTGGTGCAGTGGTTAAGAATCCTCCTGCCAATGCAGGGGACATGGGTTTGAGCCCTGGACCGGGAAGATCCCACATGCCATGGCACGACTAAGCCTGTGCGCCACAACTACTGAGCCTGCGCTCTGGAGCCCGCAAGCCACAACTACTGAAGCCCGCGCGCCTAGAGCCCGTGCTCTGCAACAAGAGAAGCCACTGCAGTGAGAAGCCCATGCACAGCAATGAAGACCCAACACAGCCAAAAATAAATAATTAATTTTTTAAAAAAAAACTGGAAACCATGAAAATGTCCAATAATGGGAGAATTAAGAGGAGAAGTATGGCTGAGGAGTGGGGCAGCCAGTAGAGGTCCACGCCCAGGCCCAGGCCCAGCCCCGACTGGACGGCCTCGTCCCTCCTCTGTGGCAAAGAGCCTGGGGCCAGGAGCACCTTGTTGAGATGTACAGCAGACCCCCAAGTGCTTCCAGAGGACAGCTCTGGCCTTGACAGTTTTCCTGTGAAGAGGTGATATAGGCCAAACTCTCATTTTCCTAAGGAAATAGCAGCTTTGGCCCTCATGTGCCCAGCACTGAAAGCAAAAGTTCTCATCTCAGTAAAGGCCTCAGAAAACCTCTGAACACAGGAGTCCACACAGACCGCCCTCCGGCTCCTGTCAGACAACTGCATGTAAGTCTCCAGGAAACACTGGCAAGCATCTCCAAGGACTGGGGCCTCGCTCAGGCTGCACCTCCAGAAACAGTAGAATAAGATTTCATTCTTCAGCTCCCCACAGAAATGCCTTCACACCAATGTGATTTAACATCATGCCTTTGGCTCTACTGGGGTTGATTTAAGAACCAATATACAAAAAAGATCTCTATGTTCCATGAAACTAACACTGATGGCATCATCCACCACACTGCTCTCCTAAAATGGAAGAGCCCTGGGTGTTCAGTGCTTACACAGAGAGGCAAAGCGTCTCTTTCCAATGAACTGGTACACTGCCCTTTACTAGGAAATAACAGACGTGAATTCTAATTTCTTGTTTTGTTTTGGCTGCCGGGAAGCTCAAAACTAGGGTCAGTGCTGATTTACAAAAACAAACCTTTTCTTTTTTTTAATATTCATTTATTTAGCCGCATCGGGTCTTAGCTGCGGCGCGCAGGCTCTAGAGCGCGTAGGTTTGGTTGCCCCATGGCATGTGGGATCTTAGTTCCCCGACCAGGGATCAAACCTGCGTTCCCTGCATTGGAAGGCGGATTCTTAACCACTGGACCACCGGGGAAGTCCCAAGACAAACCTCTTCTAACACTATTTTCTCAATTAGCTCACCCCACCACCATCACCCTGACAAAGCTCTGGGTCGTCTAACTTTAATTTAAAACTCTGTTTTACATGAGCCTTTTAACGTGTCTCCTCAAACGTTTTTTGGAAAGAGACAGGAAAATACAAATAAATATTTATTCATGAAAAAATCCCTACACTTTCTCCAGGGAAGGAACATAAAGGCTATGAGGCTATATAAGAAAAAACATCTTTGATAAAATGCCAAGTGGGGAAATATAAAAGCAAACTAAATTGTAGGTCCACTGTGATTACCACTATCAAAATAATACAGGCATGAGGATAAAAAAAAAATAGGTTTTTGAAAATATAAGTAGTTTTGTTTAGGTGAAAGGGTTAAAACTTAAAACGGGCATTTCCTCAAACCTCCAAAGTTGTTTATCTTCTCAAAAGGAAACAGAGGCCCATGTTGGTGAAACAAGTAGCCAAGCCAGAAACTAGAAAAGCAGAGTTGCCCTGGCCTGTCCAATGTCATCCCCAGTCTGCCACACCAGGAGGGAGAGAACAGGTTAGGGCCCTCATCTGGCTCCTTAGGGACTGGAACCCAGGGGATGATGGTCTACCTTTCATAGGGTCTCGAGGAAGATGCTTGGTGCCCTGAAATCACAGTTGTTTGAGGTTCTGGCCATCCCCTGGCAGTCAGTGGACACGCTCTGCGCACTCCCTCACAGGAACAACAAATCGCACACGTGGTGGGTGGGGAGGAAGGAGATGAGCCACAACCCCGGACCTCCAAATACCTAGGACTTGATTGGCAAACTAGTGACCCCTCAGCCTTCCAGTGTCAGATCAAATGCCACTCCCTCCCGGAAGTTTTCCTCATCCACCCTCTGAAACCAGCCCACACCTGACCAATGCACATTCATGAACAGTCTGAACTTCTTCAAAACCCTCAGCACACCTGAAATCACAGCATCCATCCAGCCTACGGGACTGCAGGCCCCAGGCCCAGCACAGGTGTAGTTGTTGCCCCATCGATGTGAGCTGAGTGGCCTGCAGATAGCATAGTTCAGCCCTGCTGAGCGCCGTGGTTTGGCCAACTGGACTAGAGGCTTCCTCCTGCCTCTACCGGAGGCTCCCCAGGGCCACCAGAATGGCGGGTGGCTTCCTCTACTGCCCCCATCTCGTCTCTAATGACAACAGCCCACATCAGGCAGAGGAGTATCAGTGGTCCGACGAGGGGCAGAGGCAGGGTCTGCCGCTCAACTTCTTGCCCAGCCCTGGATAGCACGCAGGACTTCGGAACAGGCTGACTCATCACCTTGCAGGTGGAGTGAGCTCATTCCCTTCCAGGGCATCCCTGGAACTGGAAACCCAGAGCAGAGATGGTTCCTATGGCAACAGGCCAGCACCTCCTCCATGGCTGCCTTCTTTGGAGCACCATTCGCCTGTGCCCACGGGTCACTTAACCCACTCTCCCCCAGCTTATATTCTCAGAACCCAGAATGAGGAGGGTCCTTGAAGGCCCAGCACCCCCCCTCCCTCCACGCCCCTCCCATCTCATTTCTTTGTGGGTTAGCTGAATACCTCAACTACAAGGTTTTGTACATTTTGTTTTGTCTTTTTGTTTTCTGGCTGCACCGCACGGCTTGCAGGATCTTAGCTCCCTGACCAGGGACTGAACCCAGGCCCTTGGCAATGAAAGCGCAGAGTCCTAATCACTGGACCACCGGGGAATTCCCCCACTGCCGTTTCAATCTCTCAGGTCTACCTAAACACATTTAAGACCAGGAAACTCCCAACCTAACAGTTCATTCCTTCTTTGGAAAGCCTGACTATTAGAAATTCTGAGCTAGACTCCATTTCCACTCAACCTCCCCCAAGGCCTGCTTCTCCGAGCCCTTGGGGCCCCTGAACATAGCAAGTCCAGCACAGCCACTCTTCCAGCCTGGAGCTTCTGTCAACCAGGTTCCTTCAAATATTCCTCTGCCGTAGTTCCCACCCTTCCCCAGACTCCACAGGGGATTATGTTGGTCTCTAATCCTCTCAGTGTGCAGTGTGCAGTTCAGACAGGCCCAGAGCCTGCTACTGCCCCACAGTCCAACTCCCCCTGTACTCACTGTCACCCACCCTCGGGCCTCTTCCTCTCCGCCCCTCCCCTCACCTCCTTCACACTCATCCCCGGCCCCTCCCTTCCCAGAACTTGACACTCACTGTCTCAAGCCTTTGGTCACACACGGCCTGGCCCGCCTGGCCCACTCTTTGCCACCACCCCCTTGCCTGACTCACTCTTACATACTCTAGATTTAAATGTTAGCTCACATTATCACCTCCTCCAGGAGGTCTTACACCAGTCTCCACCAAGGTGGCCTGGGGCCTTCCTTGGGCTCCCTTCACTATATGGGCTGTGACATCTCTGAACATGACAGGGAAATGCTAGTTCCTGGGTCTCTCCCCCACTGGCCTCTTCAGAGGCAGACATCCTGCATCATCTGGCCCTAATCTGAGAAGAGTGAGTGCTTAATATTTCTTCAATCTGGGTGGCAAGCGCCTGGGTATTGGTTTTACTATTCTGTACTTTTTAAACATTTGAATGTTTAAAAGAGATCCACAATAAATGTGAACTGAGTGGATGAACTATCGTTGGCTGCAGTGCCTTTAGCCCCAGCGTACGTGTTTGAGCATCTCATGGATCTGCTGAATTCATCCTTCAGAAACTTTCCTCCCACCCTGGGGCTGGAGCCCAATGCCACCTGGTCCAGTTATCAAGTGCAGTCAGGTCAAACCTTCAAATAAGCACCTGCAGCGTACCTGGCACAGCGGCGTCACAAGGGCACCATTTCGTCTCCATTTGTCCCTTCCCACTTGAGAAGGTCTTAGCAGTTCATCCTAGCGTGCTAATCTCACTGTAAAGTATCCCAGATGGCTACATACGACAGGTTCCGCTGCTAATCGTTGAAGCCGGGTAATGGGTATATGGGGATTCATTACACTACTCTCTACTCCTGTGCTTGAATTTTCCATAAGAAGGGTTTTTTTAAATTCATTCATTCATGCAACTAACATTCCTTAAGTGCCTACCACATGCTAGGCATCGCGGATAAAGAGAAATAAGAAACAACCCCTGCCCCCCACTTGTATGAACTGATAACTTTATTAAATTCTAAATTACTTGCTATCTTATCCCTCCCTGGGAGTTAAACACCTAATGTCACTTATGACAGGAAGACAGGGGAGACCTCCCCAAAGGAACAAATAGCTAATGAGGGGCTTCTAGGCCCCGTGTCTCCTGGGTTTTTCTTCCCAGGCTTGCCATCTGCACTTGAAGTCTCCCCATACACAGCGCTCCCCCCATTCAGTACGTGGCTGCAGGAGCCCCAGGGTGGGCCTCAGGGCTGCTGCCCATCTTACACCCCCATAGGAGCCCATGCCAAGATCCCTGCAACTTGGGCTTCCCTGACGGCGCAATGGTTGAGAGTCCGCCTGCCGATGCAGCGGACGCGGGTTCGTGCCCCGGTCCGGGAAGATCCCACATGCCGCGGAGCGGCTGGGCCCGTGAGCCATGGCCGCTGAGCCTGCGCGTCCAGAGCCTGTGCTCCGCAACGGGAGAGGCCACGACAGTGAGAGGCCCGCGTGCCGCAAAAAAAAAAAAAAAAAAAAAAAAGATCCCTGCAACTTAAAGGCAACTTCCTCTCAAAGGGCAGGATGCAAATGCCCTACATTCTATCATTGCAACTTTTCCTAGAGCCCACTCAGTATCCGGTGCTAGGCCAGCTTTGGGGATAGAAATAAAAGCCATAAGGAGGTCCCTGACCTCCAAGGAATCATGCGTGGTCTTACTGACTGGAAATCCTTGGATTCAAATCCTAGTTCTGCCACTGGCTAGCCGTAGGGCCTTGGGTGAATAACTAAACCTCTCTGGGCCTCAGTTTTCCAATCTGTAAAATGGGGATACTAATGCCCACCTCACAGGGTTGTTGTGAGGAATATATGGGTCAGTATACGGAAAGTCCTTGTCCCAGTGCTTACATGTAAAAAGTTAAGGACAGTGCCAGGCACACAGCATTAGAAGAGTCAGTGCATACAGCTCTTACAGTATTATTATTATTTATTATTATTATTCACCAGGCTCCCATAGCCCCTATTAACAGGTCCCAATGACAATGGGCACTGAAACTCTCTGAAAAGAAGGAATCACAGAACAAGGCCAGACACAAAGGACAGGCTCTGACTGGCTTCTGGCTGCCCTTGCATCATGTATTCTCTTGAATGAGCTTTTCCGAGCAATGCCCCAGCCACAGCTTAGTGAGTAAGAGGTGCCCACAAGCCTGTAAATGCTTTCCATCTGCCCTCTTCTCTCAGAGGAGGCCAGCAAGGCGCCTTCATCAGGGAGATACCCCAGCCCACCTGGATCCAGGATGCTAGAGCCAGGCTGGGAAGTGTTTTGCTGTTGTTTGGGGCGGATTCTGTTCAGCAGCCACTTTCTGCTCACACTGGGCTATAGCAGATGTGGGCACTTTGGCCCACAGACCTGGGCATTAACCTCAATCTGCCGTATACTAGCCTCAGCGCATTCTCTGAGTTGGCCGGGTTTTGATTCCCTCACCTGCAAACAGGGCTGATACCTCCTACCTTGTTGTGGGGAGGAAATATGATCGAGGATGAGAAACAGCCAGTACAGGAGCTGCAACAAAGACGGGGAAACACAAGCGCGGCTATTTCAGAGGGTGGTTGCCTGGAGCACCTCTACGGACACAGGAGCAGCCCAACCCTGACACAGCCAAGAAGATGCCCCGCTCTGGGGCAGCCAGTGAAGGCAACCAGCACCCTGCGCTCCACAGGAAGGCAAAGACAGCCGCCCCCACCGCCCCAGCGGTGAGGCCTGGCCAAGCCTCACCTCCCAAGGCCATCCTCAAGGGTGGCCAGTGTCTGGGGTGCCACTGTGGGGCAGGAGGGAAAGAGAACAGACAAGGAGAAGAAAGGAGGAGGGCAAAGGAGTATGGAGGGGACATAAAAAGCCCCCATCTGGCCCTGAGCCCCCCCAGCCACCTGCACTGCTTGACACAGTGCTGGGACCTGCAGCGTCGGGACCAGAGAGACGGCCACTTCCTGGTTCCTCAGGAATGCACAGGAATGTGTGTGTCAGGAGAGAGGTATTTGGGGCCCAGGGAGGGTGGAGACCCAGCTCCTTCTCTGGCGAGGGGCTTCCCTTCTCCAGTCAGGGCTGACTTGCCGTCAGGCAGCTTGTCCTGGCAGAGAGGCGACAGCCAGGGCGCTGGGTAGGAGTGCAGGCTCTGGCCCAGCAGCCCTGGGTTCACAGGCCAGAGCCCGGGAGTTGGTGGCTTGGGGCAAATTATTTAATCGCGATAATGCTCAAGCGCTTCTGTAAAGTGAAGATGAAAATGTATGAGGACCTAGATTTTATGGGGTGGTCATGATGATTCATGATTCATTGATATAATACGTGTAACGGGCTTAGCACAGGGCTGGGCATGCAGTACTAAGTGTTAATATCAGGACCAGGACCACTAGTGCCACCAGCACCACCAGCACCTGTCCCTCTGACTCCTTTCTTGCTCCCCTCCTTAACGGCAAAATCAGAAGCCAGTGCCAGGAACATCTGAGTGTAAGGGCAGCCATGCACAGGGCCCCCCGTCTGTCCATCACCCCCTCCAGCCTGGCAGAGCACAGCTGCCAAGCATGTGTGAAATTCACCTGAACTTGACCACCCACACACCAGCCAGAACTCCAGCAGCTCCATCTGCCTTCAGAGCAGAGGCTCACCCCGCCTATCTGTCAGCAGGTGTTCTGGAGCCCACCGGCAAGGATGACTTCAGAAGATGATTTATATGTTCCCAGAATAAATTCTTTCCTAAAACCAGCCCCACAAGGAATGAACTCCTGGCAGTGTGTCCTTGGACAAGTCAGATCACCACTATGGACCTCAGTCTCTTCATCTAATGGGGGGAAGGTCAGGTAACAGTATAGGTCCCTTCTGGTCAGGCATTCCATGAATTGATTTCTTCAAACTGCTACAAAGGAAAGGATAGAGCCAGGTTCTGGGAGTAAACAAAGTGAAAAACAAGGCCGCCCATTGACACCAGTCCCTTGGGCAGATACCCTTGCTCCAGCAGGAGTTTCTCCTACCCCCTGAACCCACAGGCAGGCCGCCTCTCTCACACCAGGCAGTGGGTCAGCCAAGCCTACACAAAGGACTGATTATGAACCATCCACCTTGCAGTGGGCAGAGATGCTCTCCCCATCCCTCCAGAGCCACCCCCAGTATCCCCACCCCCAGACCACACCTGGAGCATCCAGGCTACAAGGCAAAGCTAAGGGGCCCATCGCCAACCCAAACAGGGCTCCCCACTCTCCCCTCCCCAGGCACCTGGCTTTCCACTCGGCCACACCCCAAGCAGGCATTTCCAGAGTAAGAGAGTCCATGCAGGGCCCAAGACACAGAGCCTTGTGGGTCCATAAGGGAAGCTCATTCACCTGGCCCCGCCCATGCCCTCCCTAGAGGGTGGGGACAAATTACCGAAAGCTGAGAACATATAAGACTCCCAAAGATAAGAGACTGTGTATTAGCAGGTTATCTTCAGGGCCAGACTGCGAAGCCCAGGGATCAACCTCAAGGTCACCTCAAGAAGTGCTAGACTCTGCTGAGTAATCCCCCCAGAGAGGACGAGCACACAGAATAGTGGCACCGACCCAGACCCCGGAGATCATCTCCATGTGATAATCCAAGCAAGACATTCACAGCAGAGCACCACCGGCATCCTATAACCCAGCCCCCTCATTCTGTAGGTAACGATCGGGTGTGACTTACCAGCATCATCCGGTAGCCACAGGAAGCCCTAAGAGGAGACCTCAGGTCTCCCAAGGCCTCGGTACATCACGTACAACCGTGCTCCCTGTTCCGAGGAAAGAGGGCAGGGTCCTCCCAAGCAGCTCTCTGGCCTAACGGTGCAAAAAAAGGGACAGTCTCTCCATACCTATTCCTCTCCTAGATGTCACCCACCAAGGTCCCCACTGAGAGGGAGCACAAGGCAGGTGGACCAAGGTCTTGCTGAACCCCATATCCTGGTGAGCTGGAGAGCCCAGGGTTCTGTCTGCTTCCACACCCCCAGGAGGTCGAGCCCAAAGACAGCAGGCTGCTGATGTCCAATAATTGAGAGAACCCTTGGCTCTGGGCCTGGAAGGAGAAGGAAAACTGAGGCCCAGATTTTACTTCCTTTGAGGCCCACAAACGCACACAACAGGACCGGAAACTCCCTAAGAATTTCTGAAGTACAGGCCTCGGCCAGATGCGATAGGGCAGGGAGTGGAGGGATGTGTCAGCAAGGCCAGCTCCTCGGGAGGGGAATCCAAAGGGGGCCGCTGGCCAAAAGAGGAAGAAAGGCAGCTGGACCACCTAACAGGGAGCCGGAGCCCTGCGCTGGTTCCCGCCTCCCCGCAATAGGACACCCGGGGAGGGGGTGCCAAGCAGCAGTGTGGCAGTCTCAGACCCCATCCCGAGCAAAAGGCCGCTTCCCCAGCTCGGGCCTCCTCTTGACCCCAGGGCACACTTCTGAGTCCTGGGAGCCAGCCCTGCTCTGCGCCCTGCTTCAGCCCATCACTGGAGTGACCCTTGGTGACGTGGGAGGTCATCACACCCAGCACCTCGGCATCTGCAGACGTCTCCTGCTGGACTGTGGCGACCGCACCCCCTTGAAATGTACCCACTGTCACCGTCCATCCAATATTTGGTGAGTACCTACTATGTGCCGGCAGGAGGCTCCTGAAGAGTCACCCTTTCTTGGGGTGCAGAAGCACATCTCCCTCCCCAAGCCTGGGCCTCCCAGAGAAAGACATGGTTTTTAGTTTGGGGGAAGGGAGAGGAGACGCTAGGTAGAAATTATCAGCAAAGTCACAGTCTGGTTCAAGACCTCTACAGTAGATTGCAAAAACAGCCCCAATTCTTCACCCCTGCCTACATCTACCCCCTCTGCCAGTAACTTTAGAGTGTCACCTCACTTGTTAAAAATGCAAATTCTCAGGCCCCACCCCAGACCCACTGAATGACCAACACTGAGGATGGGGCCCTGCGACCTCCAGGTGATTCCGATGCACATTCAAGTTTGAGAACCACTGCTCTACTCCACAAACCACCCCTATCCTTCCAGGCTTCAAGGCTCTGGGATGAGGTGCCATGAGTGTCTGGATCCCAGCGGCACAGCCTTCAGGAGCCCCAAGTAATGGACCCCTTACTAGGAGGCCCCAGGAGACCCCACAAACCCACCTTCACTCACCCAAGGAGTCCCAAGTCAGTCACAGATGAATGACATCCCCTGAGAACCCTCCAAATGTCCTCAGAGCCAAGAGTTTCACAACAGGGCCCTACGCAAGTGCGGTGAGGGCTGCCAACACGGCTGTCCTTTCCAGCTCTCTCCAGCCCATCCTCTACCTAGGCGCTAAGTGAGCAATGCAAGGGCTGAGTGGCTGAGAGCCACGGGATTAGGAAGAAAGGGCCAGAGCCAGGAAACCAAGCGGGGACAGGGAGACATAACTGGAATCCCACTGGCTGCCCCTGGGATCCAGGCAAGACGTGCTCAGCCACGGCTTCCCACCTCCCGCCTCTTCCAAAACTCTATGTGCAGAGAACAACTAACTTCCAAATGTTGCAAGAAGCCACTGTGAGACATACGACACACATTCATCTAGAAGCATTCCCAAATTCACAGTCGCTTTCTGTCATTGCATATTTGCTTCATCAAGGAACAATAAAAGCAGAAAGGCTCTCTCCTGGGAGGAGAAAAGAATGGCAATGTGGTGGGAGTCCCTAAGAACCTGACTCTTGAGTCCTAGGAAGAGGGCAGCAGACAAGGGTACAAGTGCCCCAGGGGACGAGAACCAGGTGTCAAAAGCACATGTGGGAGGAAAGAAAATAAGAAACAGACTGACTGCTCCTGCCCTCCCTCACCGAATACCAGTGAGTCTTTGAACTCCGATGGGGCCGGGAGCTTCAGGTGAACACAAAGAGCCACCCGCAGAGGCAAGAAGCCCAGCTTCCGGTCCCACCTGCCACCTGTAAGCGGCTGTGTGACCTGCGCAAATCCCCCAAGTCCTCCAGCCCCTCCGGGCGTCAGCCGTCTCATCCACGCCAGAGGGGTCGGAGCTCCTGCCATGTGGGGTGCGGGACAAATAAGAGCAGAAGGGGAGGTGTGCATGGCGACACGTTGTGTGTGACACCATCTGTCACACAGACAACTACACAGGCGAGAAGTGTACAAACAGATGTTTAGGAATGAAAACACCAAACTGGATAGCGGTCAATTCCACTGAGGGACAGGAATGGGACTGGGGAGAAAAGCACCGTGACCTCAAATCTGGAATGTTCATCGTCTTTGTGAACTGGCCTCAGAGCAGAAGATGTAGAAATCACGGCTGTAACCACCTGAGCCTTTGCAGTCCTTTCTAAATTTCCTTACCCCCAGCCAAATCATCTCACAGGTGTGGTGAGGATGAAACGAATTAATATCTGTGAGACACTCAGAAACGTGCCTGGCCCATAGCACAGCACCAGCTAGCCTCATCCTTGGGGGAGGGGGTAGATGGTCTGCTGTATATAATTCCAGACATACTCCCTGGGCCACAAGGTGGGCCTAAGCTGGCTTTGTCCTGAACCAGAAGCTTCCATGGAAAGGGACTGGGGGCAGGTCCCCTGGCCAGGCACCCCTGGGCCCCAATGTGGCCTCACTGCCTGCACCAAGCAGCCCATTAAGGGGGTTCCAGACAGGCCCAGAGAAGTGAAACCCCAATGTGGAATTCCTTAATTTTTTAAAAAGCTGATTATATACAGTGAAACTTAATTTACCACTGCATAACTTAGCAAAAAATATATATATATATAGGTAGCTTTCTTTGGGGCTAGAGTTTGGGGCGTCCTCAGGACTTCATGCATGCAAAGATACCTCCAAACAGCCCCGGCCAGCACAGCATCCAGGAGGAAGGGCAGGAAACCAGGGGTCTGGCCCCCACTTCCCTCACCTCCTCCATCTCCCAGCTCCCGGGGCCAAGTCTGGAAAAGCACTTTGGGTTCCTGGAAAGAAAGGCCTTTCCAAAGTATCGGGAACTCTCCTGGAAAGTGTCATTATATATTATCTGGAGGATGTGTGTGGTGTTTGAAAGGGGGCCACTCCCCTGCCAAAGCCAAGGCAGGGGCCAAAAACAACAGCGGGGCTTCTCAGAGCCAGACACACACACACACACACACACACACACACGTGTGCCTGCATTCACGCTGCCACGCACATCCTCGCTCACTCACTCACAGTACTAGAGGTCAAAACAGACACGGGACCTCAAAGCCACTGGCCCTGTCCCCACCAGACCCTCCCACTGGGGGAGGAGGTAGTGATCCCATTTCCTGGTCTTGGGACTTAGAAGAATTAAAAGCCCCACTCCTCTCTCCATCCTCAAACCACAGGCTGTGACATGTGCACATTTCCACATGGGACATGAGGAGAAAGAGTCTGACAGTAACAAGTCCCTTCCCATCCACGTGCAGGACCTGCCACCCCTCTTCCAAGATGGAAAGCCAAGTTCCATTAGGAGACCTGCCTGAAGGGGGCCACCCACCTCACCGCTCCCTCCCCTCGTGTCATTTCACCTACAGATGATTTGAAAATAGAGCTCAGCACTGCTCCGTCGGTTATAATCAGCTTTGCCGATGGCTTTTAAAAAATAAAATTTCAGGGCTTCCCTGGTGGCGCAGGGGTTGAGAGTCCGCCTGCCGATGCAGGGGACGTGGGTTCGTGCCCCGGTCCGGGAAGATCCCACATGCCGCGGAGCGGCTGGGCCCGTGAGCCATGGCCGCTGAGCCTACGCGTCCGGAGCCTGTGCTCCGCAACGGGAGAGGCCACAACAGTGAGAGGCCCGCGTACCGCAAAAAAAATTAAAAAATTAAAAAATTAAATTTCAGGCCCATAAAAAACGCTCCCCTGTAAGCCCTGGCCTCCAATCACAGGCCTGCGACCACCTCCACAGCACCAACCACCAGGGAACAGTAAACACAAAGTAGAGGAGGCTCCCTTCCCTTCCCCACCCCCATCACTTTTCTGCCCTCAGCTGAACCATTCAGGGCCTTTGATTTAGACCCTTAGCTGCAAGGTTCAGAGGGAAGAGGGGGCAGGAAGGGCACTGTCCTCCCCCCAGGGCTGTCCTCTGGCCTGGCCCGCGGCGCTGAAAGCCAAAACTGCTTACCCCAGCCTAAGCCCCCAGACTTTCCCTCATCAGCTTTCTGAAGAGCCTCAAAGCTCAAACCAGAACCTCCACCTTTGTGTTTCACAAGCACAGGCTTCTCAAACCAAAATAAACACTGAGCCTCAGCTACCTGGTTCAAAGGGTGCTAGGTTCCCCTGGCGACCAAACAAAGGGGCCGGCAGGAGCAGGTCAACCTGAAGGAACCCAAGCAGCAGAGGAGGGGACGTGGTTGAATTTCATAGCGGGGGAGCCAGTCCCCAAAGCTGGGAGCAGCTCCAGGAGAGGCCACCGGGGACCTGAGTCCATTCCTGACAGCTACTCCTACTGAAAAGTGGGGAGAAATACAACTAGAATCCTCCACTACCTTTCCAACCGAGAAAGGGAATTTCGGAAAGGCCCACACCCACCCCTTTAGCCTCACAGACCCTCAAAGACCTGAATTCAGAACCAACTCTACCCCATTCAGGTTGCGAGAGGTACAAGCATCCCCCTTTCTGAGCCTCACTTGCTCTGTCTATAAAATGGGGATGAATGGAGAGAAAATGGAGAGAAAAACCATATGTGAAAGCGTAAATGTTAAAAATCACGAACCATCTGATGAGTACTTGGTTATATTCCATCTTGACTTGTCCCTTATTTCATTTATATCAGCCATGTATCAATTAAAACGTAACCTCCAAAATAACAAAGGGTGAGTCTGTACTTATGGTTAAGGGTAGAGTTCCAAGGTCAGCCTGCCTGGGTTCATTCATAACCTGGCTTATTACCTGGTCAATCTTGGGCAAGTTACTTAACCTCTCTGAGCCTCAATCTCCTTATCTGTAGTAACAAGGGAAATAAAAGTACCTTTCTCACAGGGGTTTTTGACAGATTGAGATAATCCAAACCATGCAACCTTCAATCCATGTGAACTATCCGTCTTTTTACTTATTTGGGGAACCAAGACTTTCTTAATAAATGCTACTGGCTGGTTGTTGGATATAAAACAGACAACTCTCCTTTCCAGCCTTCCTTCTCTCATCTTCTCTTCCCTTCCCTGAAGGTGGATAGTGTTTACATTACCTCCCACATCCTGGGCATGTGAAATGCTTTAAACCAAAATGAAAGGTTTGTTTTAAGCACCGAGGGTACCAGCACCTTCATTCCCAGCCCCTCTCACTGTGAGCCTTCTGGTGTGAGCCTGTTATTTTATATCTCTAAGCTCAGGATCTTCATCTATCAAGTGTGATCATCCCACATGCCTTACAAGGCTGTTGTGAATGTTAAATGAGACCGCAGAGAACACATCCACCACAGAGGCCATGTGCAAGAGGTGTTTCTCTACATCCCCCGCCCTGACACTGTGGGTAACAAACCTGGAGAGGACCCCACAACCTCTCAGTGAAGAGTGGATCCCAGCCCAGAAGTTGCCCGCTGTATCCAAGGACCAAGCAGGCGGTTTCCAGGGTAACCGCATCCTCTGCAACTACTCCCGATTTCTATCCTCAGCTGCCTTTTATTCTCCTCCCGCCTCTGTAGTGGGCTAAGTCACCTGTTCCCATTATTGCTAGGCAACCTCTGAGAATGGGCAGCTGCCTCCTGGGGTAGGACCCTGGCCCTGCCCTCCCCTCTTCATGCCTCAGGCCCTGGGGAAAGCTGCCCCACTTGGACCCCCCCGTTAACCCTGGGGATGGCACAAGGTGAGAAGCAATCCCAGGCCAACAAGGCAGGTGCCGTGGGACTCGGCCTTGGAGAAATGAGGAAGGTCACCCGTCCTCCCCCCAGCCCAGCCTTCTGTTCGCCTGTTCTTATCAGTGATCTGTTCTTAAGCAGTTTCCAAGAAAAAGGCCACATGATGTTTTTTATGAAAGCCACCCTTCTTGATTATTTTACTCTTCTCTTCTCCCACTCACTCACCATGAGCTTGTATCCCTGACCTTAGCGTGGGCTCCCAAGTGAGAGGAGGAGGGGTAAGGATGGAGAGAGCTTACCTCTAGGAGGTGGGATGACAGGCAACTGTCATTCTCTTCTTATATTAGCATTTTCTGAGGGTTTTTAAAAATTGAGATATAATTCTTATACCATCAAAGTCACCCATTTAAAGCCTACAGTTCAGCGGGTTTTAGTATATTCACGAGGCTGTGCAACCACCACTGCTATCTAATTCCAGAACGTTTTCATCACTGGGTTTTGTTTTGTATATGTTTGGCTTTGGTTAAATTGTTCCTGGATTCGCAAGCATTTGCTTTATAAGCAGGAGAGCACAGTTTGAGCAGGCAAACCGGGAACCACACTGCCCGGCTACGGACCCCTGCTCCACCTCTCTCTCGCTGTAGGACCTTGGAAAAGTCATGCGTCTGCTCCAAGGCGGTTCCGTCATCTGTAAAACAGGGTAACAGTATCCCCCTCGCAGGATTAGATGTGTTAATGCACGTAGACTCCTTAGCACAGGCCCGGATACTTAGCACATGCTCCAAAAGGGTGAGCCACTGTGATCATTATGAGAAAAAGAATTTCTTCAACTTAAAAAAAAAAAGAAAAAAATCCAGTCCTGTTTCTGGCTCTGCTCTCAGGCTGCCGGGAGGGCCACTTTCTGCTCATTTGTCTGGGAGGGGCTGGAGCTGAACGAAGGACTTGCACCATTTGGGGCGGCTGAACAGGGCTCGAGGCGGGGGCAGGTGGGGGTCGTGAGTGCTGCCTGCGCGGCTTTGAGGCCAAAGTGTCACTACCCAGGACTCACTGCCCTGCACGGCAAGATCCTGCAGGTAATCCCCAGCCAGGACGTGATGGGGGGTGAAGGAAGAACTGGAAAAACAATCAGGAGAGTGCCTGACCAGCCCTCTCCACGCCGTTACCCTCCACCCGCTGAGGTGGGAGGATTCTCGGGCGATGCTCGGCCTGAGAACCAGCGAGCAATCTTGGCCATGTGTTAAGAGGAAGGTGGGCTCCCATCGTGGCTCTGAGGGTCTCCTGTCCCCGCCACTCCCCAGGTGCCTGGCGTCAGCCACTTTGGGCAATTAGAACTTAGCAGGACCCTGCCTTGGCCGATGGAGACAGCACCCGGGGCTGAATCCCGAGTCCCAGCAGGGTGACCCCATCTGACCAGGACTAAGGAACCAAGCTACGGGGGCTCCTCTGCCTGCCACCTCTTAGCTGAGACTCCTCTGGGGAGCTCCAGACTGGACTGGGCTTCCAGCACCCCAGGTGAGTAACTCAGCCCAGCTCCTGCGGCCCTTCCTGCAGCGATGTGGGCCCACTGACCACACTCCGAGGGGATAAAAGCAAGGCCCTGGGAAGGCTCCCTGACACCACGGCCCTGGGCCGCATGCACACCAGGTCCCAGGAGAACCTTGGGCGGGTCGCACATGGGGGCAGCTCAGGTGGCGTTGGTCCCAACTAACACCACACCTGCGCAGAGGTGTGGGGCTCCAGAGCCCAACCTGTGAGCCGTACAAACAGCCTGGCCTCTCGGGAAGGGCACAGAGAATGGGGGGAGGAGGAGGACAAGGACGGAAAACAACGGCAGGGTGTTCCCGGCCTGCAGGAGGCCCCACAGGACGACTCACTGCTGCCTGGGCTCCTTCCAGCCGTCTCCCTCTCCCCTAGCACACACACACACATACACACACACACGCACACGCACGCACACGCACACGCACATGCACACACACACAACCTAACTGCCAGGGAAAGGGGAGGCTTCCCAGCAAGACCTTTCCTGTCACCTCAGGCAGCAGTGGCGGCTCCTGCTCTACAGTGGCCAATGCCACGCCCCCGGCCATGACTGGCGTGGCCTGGTGGGATTTTCTGTCTTTCTGGTTCCCTCTGCACCTAAACTGTCATTTCCACAACCCCACATGGGTGGAGCATCTGATACCTAACAGGGGTTCGATCAGCGCTCACTGATTGACTCCACAGGAGAAATGGTCCATGTTCTCACACTGTGAAGGGGCTAGAAGGTAAGGAGCAGAGACATGGCTCTTCCCTAGGGACACACAGTAGCAGGTTTGTGGCTGGGTCCTGTCTCAGGCCGCCCTACCCTGGCAGGGCAGGAGGCACCAGGTCTCATGTGACAAGTCCTCCAGCCAGGTTTGTGGTTTGTGGCCACTGGCCAGGCGCCCAGCCCCAGGCCTTCCTCAAGAAGCTGGAAAAAGGAGGCCCAAATCCCAACCACAAATCCCAAACGACAGGACACCCATTTGGTTTGACCTCCTCACACGGAAGGTCCCAGAGGTGAGGGCCTCTCCCAGCCCCGTCCCACTGAGCACAGCCTTGGCAGCCTTCCTCAAGAAGTCAGACTTCAGGAAATGAGTTTCCTCCTTTTCCCTTTGAAAAGGCTGGATCCTACAAGC
Organism: Pseudorca crassidens; assembly: GCF_039906515.1. NCBI lineage: Eukaryota > Metazoa > Chordata > Mammalia > Artiodactyla > Delphinidae > Pseudorca > Pseudorca crassidens. The sequence continues at coordinate 33,657,542 of NC_090296.1, read as the reverse complement.
CCATCTCGAGTGACCAGCAGGCCCTCAACGTCTCATCATTCCTCAGAACTGGAAAGTCTGGTTTCCCCTGTGCTCCGGGCACTCTCACATCTATCTGTCCAGGGCAGGGAAGGTGGCAGCCTCCACCCACAGCCCTGATGCTCTAGGCCTCGTCCATCTCTCCTATCTCTCTTTCGGGCTCTGTCAATCACTTCACCAACCAGTGGGGCACCTGTGCTCAGCGCACCCATGTGGGACAGGTTTCAGAGAGGAAGCAGCTGTAACCGGTCCTGGAGCAAAGCAGGGCTGGGTAAGCAGCTGGGGGTGTGGGCCGGACCCAAAGAACGGCCTCAGCTAAGTATCAGAGGGGGCTGAAGACATTCTAGAATTGTCTCTTTTAGAGGAAATCCATTCTCTGAGGTCATTTTACCTGTATTACAAGCAGCTGACAAAGTTCTTAAGCACTTCAGCATTCATCTCTTCATCCTGGATACCCAGGGAAGTAGGGAAAGGGTAGGCAAGGGATTCTATACCATTCTATAGGTAAAGGTACTGAGCAACCAGAGAGGTCAGGTGACACTGAATGAGCCAGAGCTGACTTCGGGGTCAAAGGTCAAGGACAACACAACTCCCACACCCTTCTGGTCAACCTGGTCTCCTTCTGAAATGGGTTTATATACTACATCTTATCTCAGAGCATCATGGGTAAAGGCCATAGCAAATCTGGTTCCTCAAAACAGTTAACGTTTATTGAGCACTCACTATATGCTAGGTGCTATGCTAAATTCCCTACATACATTACTTGGTTTAAACCTCTATGCAGCTATTTCAAGTGGGAACAACTACTATCCCCATTTCCCCCTTGGCATCAAGAGGCGCAGAGCAGGTAAGTGATTCACCCAGGATCACACCACTAGTCAGTGGAGGGGCCAAGACTTGAACCCAGTGTGCCCAAGAGCATGTCCACCTGCAGAGGTTGGAGCCGGGGTCCAGCCCCAGCATTTCATCCCAATCTCCACCCCCCTGGCCCAGAGTTGGGAGCCATGCATGATGCCATTTATCCAATTGTTCGCATCATTTCTGGACCATGTACAACAGGCCTGACTCTCTGCCAGGCAGAGCACAGGACAGGCTGGGTCCCTGCTCCCATGGACACTGGCACGGGAGTGAAGCAGGAAGGAGTGGAGAACACTGGGGCTATGAGGATGGAGACGATGGCCAATTCTCTCCTCTTATCTCCATCAGGCATCACTCTGGCTTTAGAAGTCCTAACCTCCTGCCTTCAGGGTAAGCAGACGTCCCACTCCTCCCCAGGTAAACCCACCCACTTTGCAGTCCTCCATCTTGATCGGTGGCCTTGGTAGCTCCTGGGATGATGGTCTCACAGTCCAGAAGCAAGTGTAAACAAAGTGGCCTCTCTTCCTGCCACATCCCCTGACGACCTGGCTTGACGTGGGTACAGAATCAGCATCTGGGCCTATTTACAACCACCTTCTTTCACCTGCCAGGGCCACCTCTCTGTTTGAACTTCCATCAGCTCAACAAATATTATTTAAGGTCCTACATGTTAAAAAAAAACAGGGGTTGGCACCTGTGGGAATACACATTAAACCAGAGCCTCTAGGATTTAAGAGGGAAGAGAGAGAATAAAACTGAACAGCAGGGGGACTTCCCTGGTGACGCAGTGGTTAAGAATCCGCCTGCCAACGCAGGGGACCACGGGTTCGAGCCCTGGTCTGGGAAGATCCCACATGCCACAGAGCAACTAAGCCCGTGCGCCACAACTACTGAGCCTGCACTCTAGAGCCCGCGAGCCACAACTACTGAAGCCCACGCGCCTAGAGCCTGTGCTCCGCAACAAGAGGAGCCACTGCAACGAGAAGCCCGCGCACAGTGACAGAGTAGCCCCTGCTCGCCGCAACTAGAGGAAGCCCGCGCACAGCAACAAAGACCCAACACAGCCAAAAATAAAAGTTAATTAATTAATTTTAAAAAATTGAACAGGAAGCTGCCATTTTACATATTCTCTGCTGTCAGCCCAGCAGGGGGGTATTAGCTCCTTTTTATAAATAAGAAATTAGAGGCTGAGAGAGGTTAAGTTAACTTGCCCAGGGCCACAAGCCTAAAAGTGTAAAGCCAGGATGCTACTCAAAATCTATGCCCTCTCCAGCCCACCTGACCCCGGGCACGCATGCGAGTGCGCACACAAGGACGTGGGTGAGATCCACATGAGAGAATAAAGTGGGGACTATGGTCATCCCCCCAAAATGGGCATTCAAACCTGGGGTCCCTAGAAAAGGTGACTTTGGCGCTCAGCCTCCAAGATCAGAAAGACTGTGAACGCCAGTAAACTTCCCCAATCCACTGCACTTTGTGTCTGGAGGCAGGGAGTCCAGCATGATGAACTCTGCACTGAAACATTCTTTGAAGGGACAAGCCGTGGCCAACCTGAGGCAGGTTCTTGAGTCATGCCTGCTGCCTGCACGAACTTCTACCTACATCTGCATCAGCCTTACCGTTTCCCCATGAAGTCATTTAATCTGATGCCTGTTAAGAGCCCCGAGGGGTAGGCAGGGCAGGCGCACGGCCAGAGGAGGAAATAGAATGGAAGGGCCACAAGGACAGGGACCTCATCTGTCTAGTTCACTGCTCTACCCTCAGCACCTGGAACTGGGCCTGGCCCAGAGTAGGTGCTCCAAAAGTATGTGCTGAAGTTTCTAATAACAGCTCAGAGAAGTGAAAATGACTTGCCCGAAGTCTCACACATAGCACGGATTGTACCAGGGCTAAAAACAGGGCCTTCAACCTCCCACCCAGTGGCCTGTGTATCCCACGGCACTGTGTCTTCCTCCTCCCCGCCCTCACCCCCAGACTCACTCTCCGGCCTGCATCTGGAATGGTCGGCCTCTGTCCACTCGTTAACTCCGGTCCCACTCAACCCTCACCTCCCATGGTCAGCAGGGAGGGTGTCAAAAGCACCAAGTTACTTTAAGTCTGATCCTCCACTCGTTGTACCACTTTATATCCCCACCAGCCCTCTGAGAACTAGGGGAAATGTGCAGAAACTGAGAGGTAATAATTAATGGCAGGAAAAAAACAAACCCACCAAAGCAGGTGTTGGCTCCTCTCGGTCCGAGATCTTTGCAGGGTTGGATGCCAGACCCAGCTTTCCGGCCTCTCTCACCAACAAGGAACAAGTGAGGGGAAGCTGCCTGCCCAGAACACGGCGGCATCCCAGCCCCACCATGCACCCGTCAGGACGCTGGGCTGGTTACTTCCCCCTCTGCCCCTTACTTCTTCATCCTCACGTGTGCCCAGCTCACAGAGCTGTTGGCAGTAACAACTGAAACAATATATATGATTAGAAGAGTGCCTGGCACACATCAGCCAAAGCTCTTGGAACTGTTGAGTCTGTCCCTAGATAACCAACTTTCCCAGGTGACCCTGTTCCCGCCTGGCTGCCCAAAAGCCTGGTGCACACCCACTACCACCCAGGTCAGGGTTTTTGAGTGTGAGTGCATGTGTGTGTGTGTGTGTGTGTGTGTGTGTGTGTGTGTGGATAGAAAGAGACTTATATAATTTTTCTCCCCAACTACGTTTAATATATTCATTCATTCATTTGATAATAATGAGTACTGTGTGCAGGTCCAGGGCCCCGTGCTTGGTCCCACAGTCCTTAAAAGGACCTAATTCCTAACTCTTGGGCAGTCCTGTCACTCCTGCCCCACCAGGCACACAGTAGGTATTAGGCAAACAGGAATTTTTCCTCTTCTACTGCGCATGGAAGATCCCAAGATATCCACCACATCCTAATCCCTAATTCCACCCCTCACGTCCAATTTAAAATCTATTCTCAAGAAAGCTGCACCTTGGGGGGAAAAAAAAAGAGCCCCACCCTTTCCCGCATAGGAATCTCCAAATCACTCCCTTCTCGATTTCACCGACAGCCCAACTGACCCAGGAGATAAACCGGGTGAGGGAGGACTCACCTCTCCCCCAGCTCTCCCAGAGGGGCCGACAGGAAGAGGGGGAGGGGTGTTTAAGCAACTGCCACATGGCAAAGAAGTCAGCTCGAAGCCCGGGAACCCTCGGATGCGGCCACAGAGGGCTGAGTCCAGGAGAAGCCAAGACCCTGGAGCTCAGGTCGCCCGGCTTCGGGAAGCCCTTTGTGCGCGTGTTTTAAATTACCTCTTCTTGTCTGATGAAGTGAGTAAAAGGGCGCCGTTTCAGGGCTTAGGATTCCTGAGTGAGCTAATACAGGATGCCTCTGGCTGAAAAAAAACTTCAGTCGGCTCCCTAAACTCCCCCCCCTTTTAAGTTTAAAAAAGGGAATGAATGTTACCATTTTTGGACATGAGCTTTCTCCCTCAAGCCCAGCCCTAACCGCACTATCCACAGGGACGCGCCATCCTGTCCCCCCCCATTCCCTGATCAGCAGAGGGGTGGAGGTGGGGGGTTGGGGGGTAAGGAGGGACCGGATGGGAGCGGGGGAGGGGGAGGGGGTGTTCAGGGTACGTGGCCGCCTGGGGCAAGAGCTCACCGCGCAGGCAGGAAACAGGGACAGGGCTGGGGCGCCCTCTCCCCCACAACAAGAGTGGGTTGTGAACTCTTCCTGCCACCGGCCACTGTGCCCGGGTCCCATCGCCAGCTCCGAGCCCAGCGCCGGTGGCGGAGCGCGCCCTCGCACGCGGCGCCTGGGACGCGCCTCGCTGGCTAAGCATGGAGCCCCAGTGACTGACCCCAAATATCCCCGGAGACAATGCCTTGCCCTACAGCCCCTCGACTCAGATCAAGTTGCCCAAATTCGCGATCTCCCGGGAATGAGCGGGGGTCGGAGAGGCAGGACGCAGACGCAAGTCCATCTCCGCTCGCAGCTACCAACCACTGAGTTAAGCAATAAAACGGTTTGCCGTCCTGACCCCGCCCCCCCCAGGGCCCGCTGGGGAGCTCGCGTTTGCCCCCGGGTTCTCTCGGCCCCAACCCCATTCTGGCAGGTCCACCTCCAGGCAGACCCAGAGGAGGCTGCCAATCCCGCCGGCGCCCGCTTCCCCCTCGGCCTGCGGGCAGGGGCTGGGAGGACCCGTGCGGCATGTCCCCTCCAGGTACCAAGGCGACCCAGGAAGCGCGCTGCCACCGCACGCCATACGGAAAGGCGGTCAAGGGGCGGGGAAGGGAAGGGAAAATCGATCCGGAGCTAACAGCCACCGAGCCGGGGACTCAGCCCCAGCCTCCCGAGCACCGCCCCTGCGCCTTGCCCTCCCGGGGCTGGTGCGATTGTATAGCCGGGTGGCCTGGATAGCCCGCCCCAACGCGACCTGCCCGCCCGCGGCCCCACCTCCCCGCGCTTGGCCTCGGCGTTCGCGGGCTCTGGGACCCGGGCGCTCCCCCTTCCGCCCCGCGCCTGTAACCCAACACCCCTCCTCGCTGCGGCCGCGCATCCCCCGCCCCCGCTCGTGCGCGCCTGGAACCGGTTCGCAGCCGGGAGCCCAGAGCCCTGCGGGCGGAGTGGCCCGGGGCTGGGGGCTGCGGTGGGCTGGGGCGGTTGCTGACCTTTCTCTGCTGCTTCTCCCAGGCTGGGTCCAGGAGCAGGTCTCGATCCCAGTCCTCCTCGGGCTGCATGTAGTCATTGGTTTGCTGGGAATCATAATGGTCCATGATGGTGAGCGCGTGCTAGGGGCTGGATTTCTTCCTCCACCTTCTCTCCCGGCGGCGGCTGCTGCGGCTTGCTGCCCCGGCGTGGGGAGGGAGTCGGGGATGGGCTGAGCTGGGCTGGGCTGGCGGGGCCGGGCTAGCTCCCCTGCGCCCGGTTCCGCCGCGGCGCTGCTCGCGAAGGCGGCTGCTAGGGGCGGCGGCGGCGGCGGCGGCGGCGGGTCGAGCTCGCTGACTGCCTGCCTCAGGCGGCCGCTCAGACCTAATCTCCACGCACACTGAGCTAGGCGGACACACTGGCGCTGCGGGAGCAGAGGCGGGCGGGGGCGAGGGGAAGGGGCAGAGCCCTCCCGAGGTTCTCCATTGGCCAGGCCGAGTTGCCCAAACTTCCCCCCATCGCCTCTCATTGGGAATTCCTGGCATCCGTCAGCCGGGCCGCGGCGCATATAGGTGGACTGGGCGGCCCCCTCCGGGCGCGCACGCCCCCGCCCACTCCCCGGGTTCCCACTCCCCCGCGGCTCATGTGACACCAGCTTAAGCTAAACGGGACCGAAGCCGGGGGACGCCTCCCCGAGCTCGGGGACCGAGCGGGCGCGCGCTCGGGAGCCCCAGGAGCCGCCGGGGGATTGGACACTCTCCCCGCCGACACGAAGGCCCCGAACTCCGGCGCGCCGGCGTCCTGTGATCCCGCGCGCGCTCCAAACCCCAGAGTGCCAGGAGCTGGAGGACAGATGCTAGGAAACCCGAAAAGCATTCCATTTTCTCTTTCCCAGGGTCCGGAGAGGTCGGCACCCAAGGAAGGGGGGCGGGAAGTGCCGGAATGGAAAGGAATTTCCTGGGAATTTCCTGATTCTGCCGCCCCGCCCCGCCCTGCGCGACCCCGCAGACCCCTGCCCTCCCGGAGCCAGGTTTCTTGCCAGCCAACTGCGCTCAGAGGCCACACGGCTTTCCCGCCTCGCCGCGGGGTCCTTTGCCGCCCGCCCTGGGGCTCAGGGGCTATGTCGCTCAGCTTTCCGGGATCCCCTGCGAGTCCCCGCGGGCTGGCAGAGCTCGAGCTACCCTCATATACACCTCGGCAGCATCCCGATAATTCCGAGTGACCTACCTACGCCACGTACCTCCAACACACACCCCTGACTGATGGAGAAACTGAGGTTCAAAGAGCTGAGCTTAAAAAGGGTTTATCAGGTTCTCTGGACTCCACAGGCCAACCCTGTAATCTTATGCCTGACAAACAAAGCCATATTGTTATTGGAGAAGGAGGGAGGGCAAGATTGACGAAACACCTTTAACTTCTTGGTGCCTGCCTGGGCTTCCTTCCTCAGGCCTAGTAAGAGGGAGGTCTACCCAGTGGGCTCCAGCAGTGACAGACACCAAGAAGAGGCAGGCCTCTTCTTGGTGTCTGTGTCTCACACCCTGGTGTGGGTCCTCTGAGGGGTAGCAAGAAGGCCTCTGATAGCTTGTGCACAGAGTAGTGCTTCATCTATATTTGTTCCCCTGAGGGATGACTGGGTCTTCTGCAGAAACGCAAGTGTGTCAGTCCAGAGGTGAGTGAAGAAGTTAGAAAGGGCCGTGAATTAGGATACCTGAAAGGCCACAGATGGAAAAGGTGAAGAAACTGCCTGTGACTCCCAGGAGAGCCAGCTGATGCTGTTGTAAGCAGATACGGGTAGTGCAGATGTGGGTGGTGCTGTCGCTCCCTGCATCATTAGTCAATCTCGCACGTTTATGCAAGTGTCACTGGTCAGCACTGTGCCTGCCACAAGTCCCTGGCTGAGGAAGCAGTGCTTCAGAACCACGGAGACAGCAGATTTGTGGACTATTTTATATCCACTTCTAAACTGTGGCTCTAAACCTGACATAGAGGGTAATGATGGCGCCGTATCCGTTCATTCACTCAAATATTTGCTGAGTACCATCCGTGTGTCAGGGGATGTGCTGGATGTTAAGTATCTAGAGATGAAAAAGACACACTCCCTGCCCCTATGCAGCCCTGCAGAGACAGACACAGAAACAAAAATATACTGCAAGGAGAAAGATAGTTCCCCGGCCAGGGGGTGCAGAGTGGGGCACAGAGGACAAGATTTGAGCCCAGCATAGGAAAGGAGGCTCCAGGTATCACCTTTTGGAGGAGGTGAAATTGAAATGAGCCTTAAAGAACAAGAGTCAGCCAGACAAAGAAGAGAGTGGGAGGTTATTCCCAGCAGAAGTAACAGTGTGAGCTAATACATGGGGGCAGGAAACCATGGTATAAAAGGCATGCCTAGCATTTCAGCTTGGCTAGACTAGAAACTCAAGGCAAGGAGGGGCAAGAGGTGGGGCTGGAGAGGTGGGCAGCAGCCAGAACATGAAGGCCTCCTGTGCCTTGTGAAATGTGGCCCTGAGGGGAATAAGGCTGGCTGGAAGCTGTGACAACCAGTTGCAAAGGGATTGCAATAATCCAGATAGGAATGGTGTCTTAGTGCATTTGGGCTACTATAACAGAATACTGTAGATCACATGATTTAAACAAGAACATTTATCTCTCCCAGTTTTGGAGGCTGGAGAAAGTCCATGATCAGATTTGGTGTCTGGGGAGAGCATGCTTCCTGGTTTAAAACCAGCCATCTTCTCACTGTGCCTCACATGGTGGAAGGGGCAGGGAGCTCCCTATGGTCTCGTTTATAAGGGCACTAATCCCACTCATGAGGGCTCTGCCCTCGTGACCAAATCATCCTCCTCATACCATAATATTGGGGGTTAGGATTTCAACATATGAATTTGGTTGGGAGGGACATAAACACTGAGTATTTAGCGAATGGAGAAGAGTGGATAGACAAGAAATACTTGATAAAACTGAGAGACCTAGGAGTTTGGATGTGAGCAGGAGAGAGAGAAGCAGGAGAGAGAGAGGAGTCTTTGCTGCTCTCAACAAATGTTTTTGTTTGGTTGTTTTTGTTATGTTTTGTTTGGCCACGCGGCTTGCAGGATCTTAGTTCCCCGACCAGGGATTGAACCTGCACCCTCAGCAGTGAAAACGCAGAGTCCTAACCCCTGGACTGCCAGGGAATTCCCTCAACAAATGTTTGATATGGGACAGACCATGCACTTTACCTATATTATTTAAGCTCCACCTGTGATGTGAGAATGTCTCCATCTTACAGAGAAAACCGACTGATGCTCAGAGAGGTAGCTAACTAGTCCAAAGTTATGTGTGACTCCTAAACCCATGCCTTTAACCCTGGGATAGTTACACACACGCGCGCGCACGCGATATCTGGCAATGTCTGGAGACATTTTTGGTTGTCACAATTGGTGGATTACTATTAGCATCCAGTAGATAAAGGCCAGGGATACTGCTAAACATCCCACAGTGGACAGGACCGTCTCCCTACAACAAAGAATGATCCAGCCCAAGATATCAGCCATACCTAGGTTAAGAACCAGTGTTTTAGCCGTAGATTTCTAGTTTAGAGGATCTGGTGAATGGTGGAAGTACAATCGATTGAGATAAAGAATTTTAGGTTTGGGAGCAGAATCATGGATGGTGTTTGAACCCACTGAACTGGGAGTGCTCTGAGAATGTCCAGAGTCAGCTGTCCAGCAAGCAGGTGACGGCACAGCCCTGACCTGAGGGGAAACAGTGTCTGAAAGTCATCTGACTACAGATAGTATGGGCACCAAGAGAGCTCTTCTGCTGAGAAGAGCGCCCAGCAGAACCCAGAGGATCGGGACTTAGAAAGGAAGTGTAAAGAACAAGGACCCCTGAAAAGAGAGGAAGTGGTCGGCAGGAGCGCAGGACAACATGGTGTCACAAAAATCCAGAGTGAAGCTTCAAAGGGAGCAACGTCAGATATGGCAGAGAAGCCGGGAAAAGAAGGCCTGAAAAGTTGTTTTTAGACTCATACAGTATGCACACTTTGGTTTCTGGATTTTTCACTCAGTTTAATGTCTGTGAGATTTGTTTATGTTGTGGTTTGTACCAGTAGTTGATTTTTTTCTTTGTTTTTCATTTTCTACTTTTTCCTCCTGTGTAGTATTCCACTGTATAAGCATATGCTAAGTAACTTATCGAATCTCCTGTCAATGCATTTGCCTTGTTTCCATTTCGAAACTATGAATAAAGCTGCTATGAACAGTTTTATATCTTTATGTGTGTTTTTGATGAACATATGCATTAATTCTCTTGGGTGTATATGTACCTAGGAAGGGAGTTGTTGCATCATAGAGTAGATACATGTTTCATTTTAGTGGATATTGCCAGTTTTTCAAACTGGCTGTAACAATTTACTCTCCAAGCAGCAGGATGTGAGAAGTTCACTTGCTCCACATTCTCCCACCACTTGGTGTTATCAAAAAAAAAAAAAAATTTTTTTTTTAAATTTTAGCCATGAAGATGGGTGAGTAGTGGTCTCTTCTTATGGGTTTAATCTGTTCATATGCTCATTGACCATTTGAATCAATAACTGTCATTCCCACTGCCATTGATAATAGCAATTGATTTTTTTAGCTGCTTGAGATAGATGACATGCATATTTTATTAATTTCCCCAAATTTAATTCACTCATTCATTCATTCAACAAATATTTATCAAGCAACTGCTCTATGCACAGCACTGGGCTGGAGAGTAAAGATACAAGAGCAAACAAGAAAGATGTGGTCCTGTCTCTCTTAAAATAGGTAATAGATGCTTAGTAAATCCATGAATGCTTGTGTGGGGAGGCTGTTTGGCCCCTGATGGGAGCTGTTTTGGTTTCCATTGGAGCAGGTCCATTATGACTTTTCAATAAAAGAAGGTTAAGAAAAACAGCTCCAAAAAAAAAAAATCCCCAGGGTCACATGGGCAGCCCAAGTAAGATAAGATCATAAAGGAAAATGAGAGGGTTCATCTGGGGAACCACCCTGACTCCTTTCTTCCCAGAGGCTCAGCCTTTCTTGCCCCTTTTCCATCCATCCTTTGGATTTCTCTGGATGCGATGACAAAGGAACCAAGATTGTGGGCAGAGGTCTTGCCATTCTACAGGCCAGTGGGTGTGAATCAAGACTGAAGGTGTCTGCTCAAGTCAGTGGCCGGGAAGCGAATACTCAGGTCCTTTCCACCAGCTGGGGCTTTCTCTGGAGCTGCTCAAAGAATGGAACTCCCAGCTCAACAGCAGCAGGTTCTGGGACGCTAGCCCAGTCCATTACCAGCACTCCAGGCAGCCCCAATCCAGGGGGTGATGAATCACCCAGAAAGCCAGAAGTGCTTTGCTGCTGAAAGAACCTACCTCTGGAATAGATGACCCAGCTTCCCTTAGAAAGAGGGAGGAATTATGATGTCTTTGAGTTCTGGCAGAATACTAGGAGACTCAAAGAAGAGCCCTGGTCCTCCCAAACCTCCAGGTCTAGCTGGGACCAAACCATGGGCTTCCTCCCCTAGAATTCATCCATCCAACGGATAGTTACTGACGGCACAGTCTGAGGGTAAAAATGAACTGGATTGACATATGCAGGGACATAAACAATGCAGAGTGCCACAGCCACTCCAATGCTCCTCAGGCCCTTCTTCTTACCCCGCCATGAGTAATTGACCACACGAGGTCCTGTGGGGAAACACAGACATGTAGGATCTGCAAGATTCTGGAAACTAAAAGCCCAGAGATCTGGGGGTTTCCTTCATTGTGTCCTGAACATCTGACCTTACAGCCTAGGGCTCCTTATGGGCTCTTCCTAAGAGCTAAGGACGTGGTTGTATTTGTAGAAGCTAGAAGAAGAGGGGAAATCACTATGGTTTCTTGGGTTTCTAGCTCAGAAGGTGAGAGGCCCCAGTTTTTTCCAGTCCCAATAGCAACCTAATTCATTAATTCACTTTCCCCTGAGCTCCCACAGGACACCCTTTGTAACTGAGACAGCATTTGTTGCTTTATTGTAGTCCTTTGTCCACATTTCATCTCCTACTGTTCCTATGCAGTCTTACCCCTCTACTGGCCCCCACATAGCCTACTACAGGGCCTAGCACACAAAAGGTGCTCCAGTTCAATCTTTGCTGAAAGAAAAATGGCCCGAGTCAAATGCCATCTCTGTGCCTCCTTTTCCCCCATCAACCTGTGGGAGGCTCTGGGAAGCCAGTCTTCTGCCATAGTCCATGTAAGCATTTCACCAGTCCCCCGACCTCCCAAGAAACCAGTGCTGGAGAAAGTGACTAGGCCATCATCCTCCCGCGCCCCAGCCAGCAGCTCTCAGACCTCAGGCCTAAGTCCTCAGCCACCGGTACCAGTTCCTGCCCCTCCCACCACAGGCCCATCAGGGGAGGAAAGAAGACAATCAACAGTGTCCCTCCTGCAGAATCTTTACTAAAAGACTGGCCTGGAGCAGGCAGAAAACTTTCTTTGGTTCTCATGCTCTGCCCAGCTCTCAGGTCTTAGACCTCAGGTGATGGAACACCTGGCCTGTCTGATACCCTCTTTTCCATCTTTTCTGCATATATCTCTCCCCCAAAGTCCAGGGGTCAATCCAAGCAGAAGCCTCAGAAACCTCCCCCTCAGATAGCCACCCTGAGGTCAACTCTGTGAGCAGGAGGTAGTCGTGCCTGGTGACTGCCCAACCTGAGCCCTCCAAAGAGAGCGGGGAGCTCTCCCCCAGCTACCTCTAGTTCCCAGCAAATACTGGAGCAAAACACCCAAATGACAGCTGGGAAGTTCCTGGTGAGTAGTATACCCCAACCTCCACCCCCTTGGGAAGTGGCAAGGGAGTGAGTTCCATGGGAGCCTGATCAACCCCAGCTTCCCCCCCTTAGCAACTGGGTCCCACTGGTCTTCCACAGAAGCTCAACCCTAGAGACCTTCTAAGGTCACTCCATGGAAATAAAGGGATAGCTTTTTGGAAGCAGGTGTCCTTAACTGGGCGCAGGAGCGGGTGAGGGTATCAGAAGACATGAGCTCCTCAGTTTATTCACCTGCAAATTGAGAGAGCTGGACTCACCGCCTGGTCTTTAAGCTCTGAGCTCTGTTCTAAGAATATCCTCCTTAGGCTCCTCCTTCAGATCTCCAATGACAAGAGGGTTTGAGTCTTTGGAAACAGTGTTTCTCAATCTGGAGTACTCAATTCCTTTATAAAGGATACAAATTTTCACAAAGTTACTTAATTTTTGTTTTAATGTTCCTTAAACGTGCACAAACATAAAACTAGGCACAAGCTCTTTTCTTTTTGGCCACATCACACCGCATGCAGAACTTCCCCAACCAGGGATGGAACTCGTGCCCCTGCAGTGGAAGCGCAGAGTCTTAACCACTGGACCACCAGGGAAGTCCTAGGCACAAACTTCGTAAGGTTGACGATTGAGATAAAATCAAAACAAGCTTACAAATTGTATTTAACAGAAACTATAAAACCAGTAAAACTCAAACAAGCCATATTAATTTAAATGTGACTGTTGCCATTTGCTGAAATTAAACTACAACTCCCAGAATGATGTAAGTTCTGACTGTGGTAGAGCAGGTGCTTCTTTCGCATTCAGGATACCTGTATCACCACGCGCGAGGCGATGACTCAATTCTCCTATTACTTTCTCTATTTGAACCACCACATCAGGGCATCATTTAACCTTCATTGGGTAGGAACACACTGTCATACACTAAGTTCTCCTCTGCTGTTTTCTCATTAGCACTCCACAATTAAAGTTTTAAAAATTCTTTTTAATCTTTTGCCAACGGGAGCCTTCTCTCAGGTTTCAATGTCCTTACCTCTAACAGAAGGTGAATCACCTTCATCCCACCTACTTCCCAGGATGGCTGTGAAAAATCATTCATTTATCCAACCATTATGTATTGAGTACCTACTCTGGGCCAGATACAGTTCTAGATGCAGAGGGTATAGCAGAGACCAGAAGAGACAAAAATCCCTGCCCTATGGAATCACATTCCAATGGGAGAGACCGAGAGTAAGATAAATGAGGAAAATAATATGATAGTATTCAGGAAAAAATTAAGTAGAGAAGGGGAATAGAGGGTGTGGGTTTTCCAACAATACCATGCAATTCTTCACCACCAGCTGGGTGTCCTACACATAATTTAACTCAGTTCTGACACCATCTACCTGGAGACAGTGTCAGATCTCACAGGTCAAGCCTCAGTCTATGGGACTTCAAATGCCAATCGACAGGCAGGGTTGCCACCTGTGCTTCTGACCCACCAGCTATAGTCTGAGGTTCTCACGTCCGCCTCCCTGGGTTTGATTAATTTGCTAGAGTGGCTCAGAGAACTCAGAGAAACATTTTACTTACTAGATTACCGGTTTATTATAAAAGGATATAATTCAGGAAGAACCAGATGGAGGAATGGCATAGGGCAAGATGTGGTGCTTTGTTTTTGGTTTTGGTTTTTTGGCTGTGCTGTGTGGCATGTGGGATCTTAGTTTCCTGACCAGGGATTGAACGTGCACTCCCTGTATTGCAAGGCAGATTCTTAACCACTGGACCACCAGGGAAGTCCCAGGGTGGAGTTTTTATGTCCTCTCTGGGCACACCATCTCCCCAAGTCACCGTGTGTTCAACAACCCAGAAACTCTCTGGAAACACCCTCCAACCCCAACCCTGTCCTTGTTGGGTTTTTATGGAGGCTTCATTACATAGGCATGATTGATTAAATCATTGGCCACTGGTGACTGATTCAACCTCCAACTGCTCTCATTTCCCTGGAGGTCTCAGGAGTGGGGCTGAAAGTTCCAACCCTCCAATAACACAGTCGGTTCCCCTGGCAACCAGCCCCCATCCTTAGGTGCTTTCCAAAAGTCATCTCATTAACATAAACTCTGATGTGGTTGAAAGGGGTTTGTCATGAATTTCAAGACATCTTTATTGCTCTTACCACTTAGGAAATTTTGAGGGTTTTAGGAGCTCTGTGCCATAAACAGGACAAAGAGAAAATATATGTTTCTTATTATAAATCACAATATCACAGAAGAGAAGCAAAGGGAGATTACTTTTTTAAATGGGGTATTCGGGGAAGGTTTCATTGAGTAGGGAACATTTAAGACCTAAGTGACATGAAGGAGGAAAAGCATTTGAGGAACAGCCAGGAGGCTAGTGTGGAATAATGCACATGAGACCCATATGGAAAAGTACAGGGCAAATGTGGGTATAATAGATATTCATTGTTTCACTGTCCAGAAACCATTTCCTCTTCTGGCAACTGTACCTTGACTTTCCTCTAAGGAGGCACTTCCCCTACCCCAGTCCCTGCGCTGCAGGTAGAGTTGACCCCACCCCTAAACACCAGGGCTGGGCAATGATGGGCCTGGCCAATCAATCACAACGATTGGTTTAAGACTGCGCACGGGGACCCAGTCAGAATGAATGACACGCAATGAGACTCTTGCTGGCACTCCTGGGAGAGAGGCTCACGGTCTCTTCCCCTGGAGATCCCAGCAGTAAGGATGATAGCAGCCTGGAGCTTTCAGGAGCTACCACATGGAATCTAAGGGAAAAAGCCAGGGCAGAGGAAGACAGTTCTAAGAGGTGAAGAAAAACTGAGTCCTGGTGACATCTTTTGAGTCCCTGCATGAAGTTGTACCACTTCTGGAATTCTCAGTTATGTGCATCAATTTATTAAGTTTTTAAAGTTGGTGTGTTATTCATTTTAATATTTGAGAATAAAACCAGAACACTATAGGATACGGCAGATAAATTCAGTAAGATTGTCTTAAAGACTTTATACACTTTTACCCATGGAAAAATTACAGGGTTTTTGTTGCATCTATAGTCACATGTTTTCATTTATTTCTTAATATGTTTCCTTTTTAAAGGATTTTTGTTAATCTAACTCTGGTGTCGTGTTCTCGTTCTCTCCTATCTTTTTTATTTTTTTTAGTTTTTAAAATTTATTTTATTTTTATTTGCTTAAGCTGGTATATCAGATTAGTTATTTATTGATGCATAATAAAGTACTGCAAAACTTAGTGGCTGAAAAGAGCAAACATTAACTATCTCACTATTTCTGTAGGTCAAGGTTTGGGAGCGGTGTAAGCTGAATGATCCTGGCTCAGTGTCTCTCCCTGGATCTCAGTCTGGATGATCGCAAGGACCCTGAAGGCCTGACTGGGCTTTCATGATGGTTCACCCATGTGGCTGTTGGCAGGAGGCCTCATTTCCTGGTCATTGAGCTCTCTGTAGGCTGATTGAGTGTCCTTACAACATGGCAGCTGACTTCCTCTGGAATGAGTCATCCAAAAGAGCAAGTGAGGGGGGCCTTTTATGACCTCGACTCTGAAGTGCACATTGTCACTTCCACTTGTTCTATTTGTTAGAAGTGAGTTACTAAGTCCAGCCTACAATCAAAGGGAGGGAATCAGTCTCTACCTCTTGAAGGCATGAAGACCAAAGAATTTGTGAACATATTTTAAAACCACCACACCTGGTTTGAGTTTGGTATTCTGTCACTTGAAACCAATAGACTTCTGATTGATAGATATTCAGGAATTTAGTACTATTGTATTAGTGGTGTTATAATGTGGCTTGTGGTAAAACAAACAAACAAAAAACCAGTAGCCAAGAAAGTGGCAACAAACCTTATCTTATAAATGCCAACTTGATCCTGTCCTGCCTAAGCTCAAAAACCTCCAATGGCCCTCATTATCCAAAAGTCCAAAATTCTTTACATCAGGCACAAAGCCCACCATGGCCTGGTCCCTGTGTCCTCACTCCCACTCTCCCACAAACTCCCTGCTTCAGAATCTCCAAGCTGCTTGCTCTCCTCTGAATAAGTTATATTTCCACGTGTCCATGCCTTCGTCCATGCTGTTCAAACTTCTCCCCGTAGATCTCTGCTCATCTCTCAAACTCAACTCAGATGTCACCTCTCCTGTGAAGATTTCTCTGACTTCACCCTCAAAAATGATGATACTACTATATTGATGTCTATTGAGTGTCAGGTACTTGATATTTGTTATGTCCAATTCTTAAATCCATAACCCTGAATTTATGTGCTATTTCTGTTATCCCGTTTTACACATAAGAAGATTCAGGTTCCTCCAGAGAGGATGAGAAATGTGTTTATGGTCATCCAGTTGGTAAGTGGCAGGACAAATACTGGTATACCCTAGATAGTTAGTTAGTTAGTTAGTTAGTTAGTTAGTTAGTTATTCCTTCCTTTGCTCCTAAACCACCATGTTCATACACCCTGGGTATAGTTATAGGTGAATCTGGCTCCCCTGAGGACCATGAACTTCTTGGGGGCCTGGACCCCCTGTCTTGTATAGCTGCCCTTCATAGAGCATTTCACCGCATGTGTTAGACACAGGGATTAATGTTGTCCATTTTCCAGATGAGGAAATCAAGCCTCAGAGGAATTAAATGGTCAAGGTCTGACTCTAGATTTCCTGCCCTTACATGTAATGGTGCACGAGGCATAGCAAGGGCTTGATGTGCACTCATTGGAAGGCACAACTGGGGTGAAGGAGCAAATGAGAACCGGGTGGCCCCAGGTGCCCATCCCCCACCATCTCCAGCTGGGGGCTGGGGGCGCTGCTGTTTACCTGCCTCTGGTTGAATGGGGGTTGGAGGGGTCGGGGACCCACAGACAAGAAAAGTGGAAATAATCCAACTGGAAGCCAAGGGTCGGTTTCTGGTACTGGCTCAGCTTCCATCCAGCTGGGTGACTTTGGGTCGGTCTTTCCACCCCTTGGGGCCTCCTTTTCTAATGTCACATGAAGGGGAAGTGCTAAGATCCCACCAAGTAATGCCAGGTGGGATATGAGATGACCCCACACAGAAAGGGGCAGCCCAGACCCTTGTGGGGTCCAGCAGCTCCTCAGGAGACCAGGGCCCAGGGCTCCTCTACAACTGGCACGCTGCTTGCTCTGGTGACCAAGGTGGGCCTCTGGCCTGGACTGAGTGAGTGCCCACTCCCTGTGGGTCACCCCAGCTTCTCGGCACTCCACTCAGAGTCCTCCGTCTCATGTGAGAAGCTGAGATGAGCTTCCACCCCATGTGCCTTACCTTGAATGTGTTCAAGTTAAATTTTAGCTGCCATCCTTGCCTGGGACCCCAGAGGACATGAATTCCATCTGGAGTTTCTCACAGGCTTCACACCGCCTTGGCTAGCCAAACCGTGTTTGGATCAACGGCAACTTCATCAACTCATCTCCAACCCCAACCCTTACTAAATGCATTGGTGCAGCAAGAGCCCCAGGGTTGACCTTTGTGGCATCCACTGTTATGGCTGTTATGCAGACACAAACAAGAGCCGGGGTAATAATTCACAGTGAAGTGGTTCTTCAACCAGAGGGCTGGAGGACTCTGGGAATCATGACCTCCTGACCTGCCTGGCAGCCTCCCACTAGCCTTTTCTTCAAGTCCCTCTCCCAGGCTCTGCCTTCTGGGAAGCCCTCCTCCACATTCTCTCTAACTCTATTTTGGCTCCAGCTTAAGACCATGTTCCCAGGTTCCAGCCTGGAGGAGAAGCCTCATAAGGGACAATGTCCAGGCCTCAAAGATCTTCCTGTCTCCCACTTGCTCCATCATACTGAGTAAGTCCCTTCACTGACCTGTTTCTCTAGATGCTCAGAAGGAAGAATTATTAACACTGAATGTGTTGAAGTGTTTTCAAATACTTAGGATGGAAAAAGAACCTGGGTAAATATAATCTTAAACCTGGTATATGGCTCACTGTGGTTGTTGGTGTCCCCTGCTCCTGGCTGGCCCAAGGTAAAGTACAAGCTGTCCTTAGAGAATTATTATGGTTACGTTCATATAAACTTAGCTGTTGGGCGTTGCTATTGGTGTCTTTCTTATTTTCTTTCCTTTCCTTTGTTCTTCCTCCTTTCCTTTCTTTCTACCATCTGAAAGTCAGAATACATTTGCCATCACACCAAAACTACCCAGACTATGGCCAAGAAGAAGCTAACCTACCCCCTAGATCTCTCCAAAATATTTTGGGAACCACAGCAGGTCAAAATGTGTGAGCCAGTCAAACACCTTTCCTTGAATTATTTTGGAAGTAGACCTGCAGGCAGAAGGAGATTATCTGGAGTGAGAAAGGAATGTGCAAAATGGTAGGGAAAGAAATGGAGATTAGAGAGACAGGGTCTCCAGCAAATACAGCCTTCTCTACAAAACAATGGTGTGGATGGACAACCAAAGGAATAATGTGGGTTCTGAGATATTTTCAAGTGTTCAAAAAAAGAAGTGACTGCAGAATCAGGGAAGGCCAGTGTGTGTATTTAACTCCCCCATAAATACCGATTTGTCCAACTCCCTCTAATGAACCAGGGAGAGAATCACAGCTCTTAGATCGGGGTACATGCTGGCCCAGATGGGGAAGGGGGATGGAGATGGAGCTGCCACATGGACAAGATGAGCTGCAGAAGGGACAGAGACATGGGGAGGAAGGAGGGAAGGAGGCGAGCAGAGCTGGAGTGCGCAGGATCCAGAGAGGGCAGGGCAGCGCACATCGGAGTGGGTGATGGTGGCCTGACTCTGAAACATTTTCTCCATCTGCAGAATGGGGATATTGGCAATGTCTCTGAGGCAAGATGATGATTAGTCAGGGTTCTCCAGAGAAACAGAACCAGTGGGATGTATATAAATAGAAAAAGAAGTTTATTATAAGGAATTGGTTCATGTGATTAAGGAGGTGAGCGAGTCCCAAGATCTGAAGGCCAGCAGCTCAGGACCCAGGAAAGGCTGATGTTTCAGTTTGAATCCAAGGGCAGAAAAAAAGCCAACATCCCAGTTTGAAGGCCATCAGGCAGGAAGAATTCTCTCTTACTCAGAGGACGGTCAGGCTTTTTTGTTCTATTTAGGCCTTCGACTGATTGGATGAGGCCCACTCACATTAAAGAGGGCAACCTGCTCCACTCCGTCTACTGCTTTAAATGCTAATCTCGTCTAAAAACACCCTCACAGACACCTCCAGAATAATGTTTGACAAAATATCTGGGCACCTGTGGCCCAGTCAAGTTGACCCTTAAAATTATCCGTCACGCAAGGTTATGTTGAGGATGGACAAAATGAACTTGCGTCTGTGGAATCAATATATTTGTATCCATGTGTATAGATGGTAGTCAATTGAGTTAATCGCTACAACTGTGCCTTTTTCTTGGCCTGAAATTCCCTCCTGTTGCTTTCTAGGTAAAGTGTGTCCTGGAGCTGAGGGAAGGGGGTAGGGACAGCCATGGAAGGGAAAGGTAAGGGGAGTAACAACCAGATAAATATTTCTGTTAGTGGCAGAAGGGTAATGGAGAGCCAGGAACACAGCATCTGGGGCTTAAGAAAAAGAGACATCTAGAGAAGCTTAAATATAGGGTTACAGGGAGAGGGACTGAGGCTAGGCCCTGGCGAGTCGGTGGACTCTCCCCTGGGGAGCCACAGTGGAGACAATCCCTGCCTTGGCTCCTTCAGGCCTGTTATTCCTATCAGTCTCAGTGCCAGGGCAGGAGGGCAACCCATCCTCATGTCCCCAGCTACAGGTTATATAAAACATACGCTTTTTGGGTTTTTTTGGCCCACGCCACACTGCATGTGAGATCTTAGTTCCCCAACCAGGGATCAAACCCGTGCCCCTGAAGTGGAAACGCAGAGTCTTAACCACTGGACCACAAGGGAAGTCCCAAAACATCAGCATTATACGTACACAGTACCTATAAGGTCAGAAATTAAATTAGGTGAGGATTCAAAATCTTTGTTCTTGGGCTTCCCTGGTGGTGCAGTGGTTGAGAGTCCACCTGCCGATGCAGGGGACACGGGTTCGTGCCCCGGTCCGGGAAGATCCCACTTGCCGCGGAGCGGCTGGGCCCATGAGCCATGGCCGCTGAGCCTGCGCGTCTGGAGCCTGTGCTCCGCAACGGGAGAGGCCACAACAGTGAGAGGCCCGCGTGCTGCAAAATAAATAAATAAATAAATCTTTGTTCTTATCAGAAATAAGACAGCAATAGAGGCGGCCTCACTCCACAGGCTTCCTCTGGCCCTCAGAATTCTGAAGGAGGTATCTCTCAATGCCTGGGAGGTAAGATCTCTTGGAAAGTTGGATATCTTATTCCATTATAGTAGGGCTGGTGTCATGGTTCCAGAAGTATGTACTTCTAACGATCTAAGTGCAAGTCGAGAGAATGTCCACAGACACGGGCCTCTCATGGTTCTGGACCCGACTCCACACCCCCAAGTCCATGTCCTCATGTGGGAGCTGAGCAGAGTGGCACTCAGGGCATCACCTGCACCGAGCTCTCCAGCATTCCTTTTGTCACAAGAAATCAAACATTACTGTGGGTGATGAGCAACACTTTCAGAACTGGGCAGATTGCAGAGACCATCATTCCCCTGCTGTCCCTGCCGGGACCCCACAGTCAGGGGACCCATTTGGGTCAAGTAGGGTGGGCATGTCCAGAGGAACCAAGGGGCATGTGGACAGTGGCCTAACGCCCAGCTCTAGAATATGGTTCCTGGGCTAGTTACCCAGACTCTCCGGGTTTAATTTCTCCTCTCTTCTGAACACAGCAGTTCTCAACCCTGGCTAAACTCACTTAAGGAACTTCAAAAAGACAACCACACCTGGGCCCTAACCCAGGCTGATAAAATTAGACTCTCTGGGGGTAGAACCTGGGAACTGGTACGTTGGAATCATTTCAGGTGATTCTAACGTCCATGTCCCTTTGTTTTTATTTTGCAGTCTCTAATCTGCTGGGTTGGCATCCGGATAACTACGCTGTGAGTATGGAGTGGAGTGTGGAGAGAGGTAGCAATGAGGCCGATTTTATGTGGCTGCAGGATTCGAACTGGAGTCACAGGAGCAGATTACAAGGAGGCAGATTTTAGTTCAGATTCGGAAGAAATTTCCGACCATTCCTGAAACACCAGCCTATGAACCACACAAGATGATCCGTTGTGTGTAAATTTATATTAAGCGCGCCTAATTTTGCAGATAGATACATTAACTAGTTGAGTAGACTTTACTCCAAATAGCTTTTGGCTGTTTCCAAAATTCAAATCCATTCCCAAGAGCCATCACAGTGTCACTTACCGCAAGGTCCTTAACCTCTCTGAGAGGCCAGGGCTCCCTCCCTAAGACGGTTGTGAGGCTCAGCCCCATGCCTCACTGTGGTAAGATTTCAGTGAAATAAGGAAGGAAGGTGAAAGCTCCAGATTCCACTGACGGAACCTAAATGAAGGTGAGTCCTCAGGCCATCAGTGAAGATCTGAAAAGACGGCATTTATTCCTAGTTCTGAAAGTAGTTTTAAGCCTGGAGTGGAGAGGTCTGGGCCTGGGTTGGACTCCATCTTCCCCACCCAGTAGTGACGTGACTTGATCTCTCTGAACCTCAGTTTCCTCCTCTATTAATGGGACTGGGAGGGTCAAATGGGAAACACTCACACAGATCTTAGCAGAGAGCCTAACATTTGGCAAATGCTCCATACGTGCTGATACCTTGCTAACTGTTATCACCCTTGAAGTGAATCCAGAGCCTACCTGGGTGAAGGGGATAAGCCTGTGCGGATGTGTAAGTCTGGAACGTTTGTTAGGACACCCCGCCCCACCTCTCTGTGGTCGCAGCTCCTGGAGAGTCTGTTGACTTCCATGCAAGTCCCAGGCCTTTGGCTCAGGAGCTCTACTCCTGTAGAGCGTGTCTGGGCGTGAGAACAGAAGCCAAGGTAAGTGTTTGTTTTGGAACAAAGAAGGGACAAGGATGGATTTCTGGAGGCGCTGGCCATTTCCGAGGAAGGAGTCATCTGTTTCTCATAAGATGGAGAGGTGGGGTGGAATCCATTTTCCTGAACTGTCTCATACAGCTCCTGTGGGTCAGGAGAGGGACTGAGGGAGGTGTAGGCCCGTCCACAGCCAGGCCTAGACTTTGAAAATGGACTTGCCTTTCTTTTGTGTCTTCCAAGGCTAGGCGAAAAGCATTTCTGAGTTGCGTGCTCCCATCTTCTCCATAACTGGATGAGGGTGTGTGTGTGTGTGTGTGTGTGTGTGTGTGTGTGTGTGTGTGGAGAGACAGTGTGTGTGCAGGGGAAATATTGCTGGGAAAGGTGTCTAGGTGAGCAATCCTGAGTCACTGGCTCTGGAAAATACCACCAGAGCCCTGATTTAAATTTCTAAGGGCTCTTTAACTTCTCTCCCTCACTGTGGGGTTCAAGAAACTGCTTTCCTGGACTTCCCTGGTGGTGCAGTGGTTAAGAATCCGCCTGCCAATGCAGAGGACACAGGTTCGAGCCCTGGTCCAGAAAGATTCCCACATGCTGCGGAGCAACTAAGCCCATGCGCCACAACTACTGAGCCTGCGCTCTAGAGCCCACGAGCCACAACTACTGAGCCCACGTGCCACAGCTATTGAGTTCACGTGCTGCAACTACTGAAGCCCATGTGCCACAGCTACTGAAGCCCGCATGCCTAGAGCTCGTGCTCCACAACAAGAGAAGCCACCACAGTAAGAAGCCCGCGCACCACAATGAAGAGTAGCCCCAGCTCGCCACAACTAGAGAAAGCCCGCGTGCAGCAACAAAGACCCAACGCAGCCAAAAATAAATAAATAAAATGCATAAGTTTAAAAAAAAAAGAAAGAAAGAAACTGCTTTCCTGATGTAGCTAAAAGTGTCAGCCTGTCTGCACAAACCCCCTCACAGAACCACCCTCAAACACACCCAGCCGTCATTAACAAGGGGAAGGTGATTTTTCACAGGGGTTTTGTTCCTCCCCATTCAGCGTTAAGGTTCATGTTTTGCTTTAGCACCACCAACATTTCATTAAACCTTACTCAAAAAAAAAAAAAAAAAAGGCACCCACAGCTCAGAATTTGTTTTGAATTAATTATTTTATTTTTATTATTTTGTTGTTGTTAAAGAGTCGAGGGATGGACCAGGAGGGGCAATGGTAGCTCCCTCCCAACTCCCAACCATTCAGCAGCCCCACCCCTGCCCCCTGCTGTGGATGGAAGCCGATGGTAGCAGTGGTGCAGGGAAAGCGGAGTTGTCACAGCTTGTTGTAAACAGATGTCAGGGGCTGTCAGTGCCACATCTCTCAACAAATCCAAATTACGACCCCAGGATTTCCACAGAAATAACTGGGAAGTGTGGAGAGACAGAACTCATAATACCTGCAGCTTAATAAGGATGGCATGCCTGCTTCCATGAGGAACTACTGATCTCATAGCTATGCTCCAGAGGTCCATGGGAAGGTCTGGTCGGGTGGCCTTGTGTGACTTTACCAAGAATGACCATCTTGCTAGGGGTGGGCAAGAATTAAACATTTAGTGAGTCCCTTCTATGAGTCAACATTGAGCTAACAGCTTGACACATATTCTCTATTATATCTTCACCACAGCCATGTGAAGTAGGGGAGGGGAAACTGAGACTCAGGTTGTGTGTCAGTCAGGATAGGCAAGGTTGTGCTGTAGTAACAAACAGTCCTAAGAATCTCAGTGGTTTTATACAATTAGTGTGTATTTGCCACTCACAGCAGCCTTCCATGCAGTGACTCCAAGGCCCTGGCTGCTTTGATCTCTTGGCCCACCATGTAAACTCAAGGCCTCTGCCACAATTGCCCTGGCAGGGGAAGAGAGAGACTGGAGAATCATGCATGAGTTTCTTTTTTTTTTTTTTTTTTGCGGTACGCAGTCATCTCACTGTTGTGGCCTCTCCCGTTGCGGAGCACAGGCTCCGGACGCACAGGCTCAGCGGCCATGGCTCAGGGGCCCAGCCGCTCCGCGGCATGTGGGATCTTCCCGGACCGGGGCACGAACCCATGTGCCCTGCATCAGCAGGCAGACTGTCAACCACTGCGCCACCAGGGAAGCCCATGAGTTTCTTCTTCAGCCTGGAAGTGAACTTCTGCTGTCATTTCAGTTGCCAGAACTAGTCCTATGGCCCCACCCGCCTACAAGTGGGCTGAGTCTTCCATGTGCCAGGAAGGGGAGAAGCACAGGATATTGGTGAGCATAGGTGGCGTTGAACACAGGGAGGTTTAATAACTAGCAGGTAGTGGTTGGCAGAACGAAGGTGTAAACTGAGTTCTGCCTAGAATCAAAGCTCAAGGTCTGTCCATGACACTTGGAGCCAGGGAGAGGACCCCTTCCCTCCGACCTCGGTCAGCAGGCCTTGTGTGAGCATTCTTGTGTGACCCGCTGGGCACAAAGGCAGTCATTAAATAGCAACAATAGACCCTTGTACTTCTACAAAGCCTCCGCATTTTCAAGGCTTCTTAAAGTACGTTGCTTTACCAAATCCCTAAAACACCATAAGGAAACAGAAAGGGAAAATTTCGTAGCCCCGCTTCTTGAGCTCCACATCTCAAGAAGCCAAAACCAGAAAGGTGAAGAGACCGGACACACTCAGAGCTAGTTTTTGAAAAACCCAGACTAGAACCTAATTCTGATAAAACCTCATTTGAAACTCTTCCCAACCCATCCCACTCTCTGTAACTTTAGTATCGGGAAAGACCACCCTTTCCCCCCAAATTATCTCCTCTCCTCTAAACTGCCACCCTCAGGACACCATGCCTTCACTGGACCCTCCTCTGGGGGATGTCATCATCAATGCATGCAAAACAATTAATATGTCACACTGTAAAGGCTTAGGTTTAAGAACATCTGAGACAGAATGTAGATAATGGACAGAACAGGGTAAATGAGAGAGTGCAGGAAGGCTGAACTGAGAAGCCACTGGCCTTGGTGAGATGTGGATAAAGGGGGAGTCCATTCCAGGTGGAAATTCCTTCCTAATTCTCTCTTTCCTCTGTTCTAGTCTATTGCATTTAAAATTTTACTAAGTGCCTTTCCACATACTATTTTATTAAATTTCCTGAAAAATTCTGTTAGGGAATTGAGAGCTTGGTCAGATCTTTCTTCTCATTGGACAAAAAACTGAAACCTACAGACGATAAAGTGATCTGTCTAGCACCAGAGCAAACTAGAGCCTGAACCCAATTAAAGAGGCAAAAATGTTAAAGAGTAATAATCGTCGATCCTTGTGCATATGTGGTGAAACTGTCACATTTAGAGCTACCTGGTAGCGTATAAATTAATACATTTTATAAAAAATCAAGCTTTTAGTATGAAATATTTCATACATATAATGGATTTATATATGTATGTGTGATATTTAGAACAATAAAACACTATATCTATCACCCTGCTTGTTACCAGTGTTCTAAAACATTAGGTCACTTTAAATTATAAAAATGATGTATACTCTCGGCACAAAATTCAAATCATGCAGAAGATAGAAACTTTAAAGTCTCTTTTCTCATCCTGTCGACCACTGAATCCCACTCTTCAGGATAACCACTGTTAACAATTGAACACAAGATCTGAATTAAGTTCATTTTGGAAACAATCCAGAGAGATATATATGTACACACATATATATATAAAGAGTCTAAAAATGTCTGTAACTTTTGGTCCCGTCACCCCATTGTGGGAATTTATCCCAGGAAAAGACCTCCTAGGATTCCTTCCTTTCCTATAAATGGCCAAGCTCATTCCCACACAAGTCCTTCCCCTTGTCGTTTCCTCTGTCTGGAAACCTGTTCCGCCAGATTTGCTCATGGCTGGAAGTCCACTCAAGTCTAATCTCAGATGTCACCACCCCTGAGAGGTTGCCATGGTCACCTGTCTAGACTGGCTCCCTCTCCCCACAAAACCACCTGGCACAGAGTAGGAACGTACATCTGAGTTAAGAGGATAAATGTCCACTCATGAAACCACCATCTGGTCTACTTAGATAAGGGATATTATTTGACTCACCTTGGAACCCAGGCGGCTACTACTGCGAAGAAACAGTTCTTGCTGGCTTTCAAGACTCTAAGGACCTGGCAGTGTGGAAAGTCACCAGCCAGAGGCCATCCCGACTGTCCTTTCTTCCAGCAGAAAGGCTGCCTTTCAGACGTAGATACTGCAAGGTGGGCTGCCTTCCCTTTCAACCCTTTTCATTCGTGGCTTCTAAAACAAACAAGAGGTAAAGAAAATCGATGGGTGAGAGTCTCTATCAAAACAACACCTAGTCCTACTTAACTTAAGCTGAATAATTTGAACACTCTCAAGTCAGACAATGGAAACATTGAGAGTTTCCACCAAAACAGAAACTTGGCCAAGTGGGAGGGGTATCCAGAAGCCTCCACAGCATTCTGAGTTGGCAGGGGAAGTCTTCTTGCTTAGCCTGGGGGTAGGGAGAAGGGCTGAGAAAGGGAAGCCTAGGTCCTAATCAGAGCTCCACAAACCCTCTCTAACTTTTTTTTTCCTTATAGCAAAATAAAACATGTTTACAAAATAAATTACATAAGGAAAAAATCAAAACCTCACATAATCCTGCCATCCAGAGAGGCAATATTCTGTGGTGTGTCCTTGCAGTGTTTTTTTTTCATAGCATAATTATGTTTAAAAAAATTAAAATGAGATTATACTGTATACTTATTGCCTCATAAACTGCTTTTTTCACTTAATGATATATTGCAGACATCTTCGCTTGCCATTAAATACTACTCAATGCTGTCAATTTTTTTTTTATAGCTGTTTAGTATCTCATTGTATGGCTGTATCATCTAACAAACACCCAGTCATTGGAGATTTAAGTTGTCCCCAGTTTTTATAAGCAGCTTGTCAATGGCTGTTTCTGAAATGCATTCATGATTATTTCCTTAGGACTAATTTGCGGAAGTGGAATTTCTGTGGTAAAGGGTATTGAAATTCTAAGGGTTTTTTTATGCAGCTGTTGTGGCCAGCACATTTATATGTTTGAAGAGCATTAATAGACGTGGTTGACTACCTTATTCTTGGTCTCTTCACCTATATTTTTACTGAGTGTAGTGACACAGAGCTAGGAACAGTACATTCAGATGGGAACTTCTGCCTTCAAAGAAGCTTGTACTTTTTAAAAAAATTTTATTTAATTTATTTAATTTTTTTGGCTGCGCTGGGTCTTCGTTGCTGCATGCGGGCTTTTCTCTAGTTGCGGCGAGCAGGGGCTACTCTTCGTTGTGGTGCGCAGGCTTCTCTCTGCGGTGACTTTTCTTGTTGCGGAGCACGGGCTGTAGGCGCACAGGCTTCAGTAGTTGTAGCACGCGGGCTCAGTAGTTGTGGCTCACAGGCTCTAATGCTCAGGCTCAGTAGTTATGATGCACGGGGCCTTAGTTGCTCCACGGCATGTAAGGTCTTCCCGGACAAGGGCTCGAACCCATGACCCCTGCATTGGCAGGCGGATTCTTAACCACTGTGCCACTGGGGAAGTTCAGAAGCTTGTATTTTAAACAAAATCTTTTGATTTTTGATCTGGACAAACGTAAAGCAAATCAATCAAACAGAAAAAAAATGATCTATTAATTGATCAAATCAGTTAAAGACAAAATTAATGGGAGACCCTGATTTCCTTTGTTTTCTATCATTAAATAATTACTTAACTAATTACTGAATTACTTAATGCGTTAAGTTTGCCATATGTGCATTTATGGTTCACGTTTGCCTTTTATGGCACGCACTGATGACTGGCTGCCTAGTAGCCTTTTCCCATCTCCTCCATATTCTGCTTCCTATTACGGACAATGAAAAGCCAGAAATTCACTTTCCCAGATGCCCTAGCAGGTGAGGGTGGCAAGTCTTAGCCCAGTTAGAACCAAGGAGACATTTCTTGCAGGGATCTGGGAAAGTTTTTTCCGTGTTTGACAAAAGGAGAGAGTTCACAAAACAAGCTCTTATCACCTTGGCCCTTCACCCCATTCCCAGGCTTTGAACCTTGTCATATCAGTGCATGATTCCAGGAGCTGTGGCAACTGTCTTATAATCATGAGGCAATAAGCATCAGGATTAAAAAAAAAAAAAAACCCTCTGATAATTGTTAGTCCTCAATTACATCAGGGGGGCTGCCGAATCTACCCTGGATTCTAGCTCCCAAAGTAAACATCTTTATGGCTTAACTTAGTGGTTCTCAATGTTAGTGGTTAGGCGAACACATTCGAATCACTTGGGAATTTTGTTAAAGTAACACCGATACAATAGGTCTGAGACTCATTTTTATGGAGATCCCAGTTGCTGCTGATGCTGCTGGTTCAGGGACCACACTTTGAGTAGCAAGCATCACTGTTTTATTGGCTTGAGGCATCTCAACTGGTACATCCCTTTTCTGGATGCAAACGTCACCCTCATTATTTCACAGGTGTGGCTCTGGGAACCATGAAACAGCAGGAAGGATTCTTTCCTACCGAGGGTCCATTAGCCCTTCTGAATCATCAGCCCCTAGCCAGAACTGGGGGATTCCTAAATTAATGCATTTTCCAGTGGTAAAGTCCTGGGTCCTGAAGCTGTAGACTGTCTGCAGATGTGCTGTCCTGCACCTGCTGCCCCAGCCAGACCGGCTTTTCTGACCAGATCCACCCTGACAGGCAGCCTTAGGCCAAAGGGGCTGTAACTAGAGCTCATCCTTTCCTTGGGGACCTTTCTCTACCGGCCTCCATCTTGGCTCTCCTCTTCAGGTGGCATCTTTCTCTTTGGTTGCTGAAAGTCAGGTTTCCAAAAACAGTGATGGTGAAATTTCAGGCCACAGAGAAAGAACACTGGCAGAAGCCCTCCATTTCCTTCGGAGATGTCTACACATTAACGCTTTCTTCCCTCTTTCCTTCAGTCTCAGGGAAGACATGCCGACCTCCTGCCTAACACAGCAGTCCCCATTCTGTCACGTCTGCTGCTCTGAAACCTCTCAGCAAGGTCATCAGTGACCATCTGGGTTCTCCTTCTTCTCCCAATGGGCTAGTCCATTTCTCTATTCCCTTGTACAGCAAAATCCCTCAGGTAGATTGGTCTGTCCTTGTATCTCCATCTCCTTCTGTCCCATTCACTCTTGTACTCACTCTTGTGAAGTCTAAGTCCCCACCACCCCTCTGAAGCTCTCTTGTCAAGGTTGCCCATGACCTCCAACTTGTAAGTCTCAGCGTTTTAGGTTGGTCCCTATCTTACCAGCTGATCGAAGTTTTTGGCACAGTTAAGCCCTCCCTCTTTCCTGCCTGTCTGAGCTCACTCCCATCAGCACACCCCATTCACATGGTTTCACTCTTACCCTCACTGGCTCCTCTTTCTCAGTCTCCTGGGTTGGTTCAGCCTCCTCTTCCTGACCTCTCCATGGTGGAGGCCTGGGGCCCAGTCCTCACTTCCCTTCCCTTCCCTTCTAAGTTTCTCCAGGGATCCCGCCTCTCCCATGGCTGTCAGTCCCATCTACAAGCTGATGAAATGTTATCTCCAGCTTACCTCCCCTCCCTGGCCCCCACCCCGGGTCTAGACTCGAAGCTTCACATCTCCAACTCAGAATTCTCAACTTCTCCTCACCTGCACCATTGACTTAGAAGCTTATGCGGAGGGACTTCCCTGGTGGCGCAGTGGTTAAGAATCTGCCTGCCAATGCAGGGGTCATGGGTTCGATCCCTGGTCCAGGAAGATCCCACATGCTGCGGAGCAACTAAGCCCACAGGCCACAACTACCGAGCCTGTGCCCTAGAGCCCGCGAGCCACAACTACGGAGCCTGCATGCTGCACCTACTGAAGCCCGTGCACCTAGAGTCTGTGCTCTGCAGCAAGAGAAGCCACCGCAATGAGAAGCCCACCCACTGCAACAAAGAGTAGTCCCTGCTCTTCGTAACTA
The DNA here is from genome assembly GCF_039906515.1 of Pseudorca crassidens. Taxonomy (NCBI): domain Eukaryota; kingdom Metazoa; phylum Chordata; class Mammalia; order Artiodactyla; family Delphinidae; genus Pseudorca; species Pseudorca crassidens. Next base: position 33,627,352 of record NC_090296.1, on the reverse strand, counting down.
GAGAAAGCCCACGCCCAGCAACGAAGACCCAAAGCAGCCAAAAATAAATAAATTAATTAATTTAAAAGAAAATCTCTAGTGTTTGGACCCAGATATCAATATTTTTTAAACATCCTCAGAAGATTCCAGCAAGCAGCCAAAGTTGGCAATCAGTGCCTAAAACTCATTCCTCATGCACAGGAGAGGCAGTCCTTTGGTGGCCAGAGACTGGGCATGGGAGTCACACCAGTTTGGCTCTTGACCTACCAGCTACATGTCCGTGGCCAGGTTACTTAAGATCCCTCTGACTCAGTTTCTTTACTTGTAAAGTGGTGGTGGTGGTGGGGGGGGGGTGGTACCAACCTCACAGGTGTTGAAGAATTATATTAAGTGAAGTGACTGATATGTAAAAGGCATTTAATATATCTCATTATTTTTAGTCCATAGCTCAAAGTTCCCCTCATTGGTTGAGTATACTTTCCAACATGCCCAAGGAGACCCCCCTCACACACACACACACACACCACATTTTAAATTATTTTTCCTGAGGCTACATAAAACCTATTGTAAGCCTTGTCAGTTCCCTTCTTGCCTCTCACCATTTCCACCTGGTTTCTTGAAACTATACTTATAAGGTTGACCTTGGGTGCCATCTTAGAAGTCCCTGGCTGTCCTCTTTGGTTCTGAGTTGCAAGGCACTGCTGCTGTTGGTGGGTCCCCCTGGGCAGGACTTTATCATTTGGAGTCTTCAAATCCCTGTGTTAGAAATGGGAGGAGAGTCCACACAGCCTGATGAAAATATTATGTTTCCTTGCTTTGGGCTAAAATTATCTCACCCTATCATGCTGATTGGAAGCCCAGGCAGTTGAATGCCTTCGGTTAATTAAAATGCAAAAATACATCAATGATTACTTATTAAATGCATTTTTCCTCAGCAAACCTCTCAAAGCTGAGATTTCTAGAGAAAATGGGCCGTACAAGGGATCACTGGTAATGGCGTGGTCAGGGATCCCTAGACAGGACAGGACTTTAGCCAGTTCATATTCAGGCCTTGGGGCTCAGGTTAAAACCCAGGAGCTAGGGCTGTTCTGGTGGGAAGGGCTGACCTTTGTACTCTGAGGAAGTCAGGAGGCCACACCCACAGAACCTGTCTGCTATCCTAGGCCAGGACTAAAGTCTGAGGTGAGGCGTGAGAGCTGAATTACAGGGAAACCATCATGGTAGAGCCTTTGACTTAATAGACATGATTAATAAATACCATCTCTGAGCTCACACCATATGCCAAGCATTTGACATACTTTCTCTTGCTAAGTTCTCCCAACAGCTCTATGGATTAGGTACTAATGTCTCCAGAGAGAGTATCTTCATTCATTCATTCAAGACTATTTATTGAACTCATATGTTCAGTCCTTTTTGGAAACAAAAGCCAACACATTCCCTGCCTCATGGAGTTTACCATCTAGTGGGGGAGACTAGTATTACTTGGATAACGCACAGATCAATGTATTAGAACACTTTTGGCCACATGCTAGATTGAAGTATTTCAGGCAGCCCCTCTCTTGCTACCATATAGAAGTGCTGCATAAACACAAGTAAAACATTTGAAAATACACAGCTGAGCTCAAAAGAAAAAAAGGAAAATCCTCAGATTCCAAAGATAGTGCAAGAACTCAAAGTCAGAATGAGGAGTGAGAGCTGAGCCTTTGATTCATGGGGTTTCGACTAGATAAAGGCCCTAAGTCCTGGAGCCTAGAGTTCTAAGGCCCTTTCAAAGATAGGAGGTAGCCCTAGGCTGTTTGAGGCAGGAGGGCAGGAATTTATCCCTCTGAACTTATCCTTTTAAGGCTTAGAGATTTAAAGAGAGAACTAGTCAGGGAAAAAGAAGCCTGGGAAAACTCTACCAATCAGGCCGGCAGGAGGAGCAACAAAATTTTCTCACTGTCCTGAGCTTGGGTGGGAGAAAAGTTCCTGTGAAAGATGGAAGGTCCAGGCCTGCCCCACATGGAGGGGAGAGTTAGATGGCTCCCACTGCATCCCCTCCTTGGTGTGCCACTGGTCCCAGGACCCCTGTGCCAAAAAGTTAACATAAAAGTTAGTCCAGGGTCTTCCCTGGTGGCGCAGTGTTTAAGAATCCACCTCCCAATGCAGGAGACACAGGTTTGATCCCTGGTCCAGGAAGATCCCACATGCCACAGAACAACTAAGCCCGTGCACCACAACTACTGAGCCTGTGCTCTAAAGCCTGCGAGCCACTACTACTGAGCCCGTGCACCACAACTGCTGAAGCCCGCACGCCTAGAGCCCGAGCTCTGAAACGAGAAGCCACCACAATGAGAAGCCCGTGTACTGCAATGAAAAGTAACTCCCACTCTCCACAACTACAGAAAGCCCGTGTGTAGCAACAAAGACCCAACACAGCCAGAAATAAATAAATTAAATAAATAAATTTTTTAAAAAAAGTTAGTCTGGAACTTAGGACCTGGACAGAAGCAAAACCTAAAGTACTCTGTAAGGACATTTTCACAGACATCCCACAACAAAACAACTCCCATCGAAGATGAGTTCCCAATCAAAAATTATAAACCACAGAGGGAAACAAACTACCATAAGAAATAATCAGTAAATATTAAAATATTTTTTAAAATAAACAAAAAATACAGAAGAATTCACCCCCTAAGAAATGGAAAGAATACAAAAAAATCTGAAAACCTAAAATAAACATTTTAAGTGATTATAAAGAATTTTTTAAAGAAAAGAAATAATAGTAAAGAATAGGATACTATGTCCCAGTGCCTTGGGACAAAATTTGGTCATGAAATGTCTCCCAAATATTCGTTGAATTCCTGAGCAAGAGGAGGATCTGAGAAATGGAATATTTCCTGCCGTATCAGTAAACAAAGGATGTCACAGTCATCAGCGATTGCAGCCCTCCAACCAGCCTGTGAGCCTTGAGGAAACTCAGGAAGGAAAGAATACCTGCCATCTAGCAGCCGTCAGACTGTGGCCACTCCCAACAGTGAGACCTGAGGAAACTCAGGATGTGAAAACCCTGAGGAAACTATGGATGTGAAAACATAAGATACTGGCCCCAGATAGCTGAGGTGCATATCAAAGGAATGATTTCAGTGAGCCCAGATTCTTGCATCTTCCCATACATAGAAAGATGCTAAATTCCTTAACTTGGGATATCTGGTTTTCTTTAATTAACAATAACCTTTTGATGTTCCCAACCACCTGCTCTTTGTTGCAAAACTCCTCCTTGGAGCAGTTCTCTCAGGGTTACTTGAGATGCTGCCTCCTGAGCTTGAAGTCCTAAAATTTCCTGCCAAATAAAACATAACTCTCAAAAGAAAAAAAAAAAAAGAATAGGAGACTATGAAAAAAATTGATGGAACACAAGCAAAATAGTTTTAGAAATGAAAAATATATTGGGTTGGCCAATAAGTTCGTTCAGGTTTTCCTGTAACATCTTATGGAAAAACCCAAATGAACTTTTTGGCCAACCCAATTTTTAACAAATTATTTATTAAAATTGATAGATTGAAGAGCAGAATAAGACACAGCTAAAGAGACATTTAGCAAGTGGGATGATTCCTCTGAAAAAAATCACTCTGCCATTAGCATAGTGAGAAAACGAAGAGCAGAAAAATATGGAAGCAACCATGGCTAAGAGACACAGAGGAGAAAAAAATGACAAGATTTAGCACACCTTAGCTAGCATACCCAGGAGACTAGAGGGAGAATGGGAGAGGAGCAATATTTGAAAAGATAATGGCTGGGAATTGATCAAAGTTGAAGAAAAACCTAAATCTTCAGATTGAATAAGCACCCCAACCCAATTTCTGAGAATAAATAACAAAAATTCACACCTTAGGCACACAGTGCAAACTGTGGAGAAGAGCAAAACTAAGCAGATAGTATTAGGAAGTGTCATAGTTCTATGAAGGAGGGAGTCACAGTCCTGGAATAGCATGTAAGCAGGAAGCGGGGGAACGAAGGGGGTGCTTATCTTCCCTAGATGTCAGGGAAAGTGTGATTGTTAATTTTATGTGTCAACTTGGCTAGGTTATAGTACCCAGTTGTTTGGTCAAATACCACTTAGATGTTTTGGTGAAGGTATTTTTTAGATGTAATTAACATTTACAATCAGTGAATTTTAAGTAGGTAACACTTCATACTGTGGGTGGGCCTCATCCAATTAGTTGAAGGCTTTATGAGCAAAGGCTGAGGTTTCAGAAGGAGAAGGAAGTCTGCTTCAAGACTGCAACATAGAAACCGTCCTTGTCTGGGTTTCTAACTTGCTGCCCTGTGGATTTCGGACTCGAGACTGCAGCATGAACTTTTACTGGAATCTCCAGTTGGCCGACCTGCCCTACAAATTTCAGACTTGCCAGCCTCCACAACCATAGGAGCCAGTTCCTTAAAATCTCTCTCTATATCTACAGAGCTAGAGATGACAGAGATATTCTGTTTCTCTGGGGAACCCTGACTCATACAGAGGCCTTCCTCAGGCAGCTGGGGGTTTGAGTGAGGTCTTAAGGCTGAGGAGGCCGCCTAATTCCGTTAATTACGCAGAAGAGAGGGAGAGGAAGAGCTTGAAGAGAGAAGGGATGGCTCAGGCCCAGGCCACGGGTCTGGGGACAGATAAGAGACATGAAGCAGGACCAGATCACACCAAGCCTTGAAAATATTTGGGGCTTTTCCCTAGGAGCTGCCGGAAGTCTGGGCACGGTTATAAATGGAGGATGTCCACAGTTACAGAGCAGACGTGATAAGCCTGGGGTCATAATCAGGTGTCCATGCCCCAGAGTCCATGTCTTTCCAAAGCACCACCTTCCTCCCACAGAAACCAGTTGGGGACGTCTGCTGTTATCCATCTGTCCAGCATATATTCTGCCCTGCTTTAGAAAGCAGCACCCAGATTTTCTTTTTAGGAGGAATCCTCTCCTTTTGGCAGTCTTGGTTGTCACTCCAGTTCCCTGCCCCAGGACTTTGAGCTCGGAGTGGAGTGACGGACAGATGGACACAGGGCTGGAACTCTCTGCCTGTGGCGGGGGGCCCAGCACTGCCCCGCGGGACCTGCCACGGAGAGTGCTGTACCATCCCTAGTTTGATAGGTTTGTCATTTTCCTCCATTTCATGCTAAAATACATGCCTAACTATTAATCCCCTGGAGTGATCCCGTGTTCACTTGAGTTTGAGAACCACTGAGCGAGAGGAAGGCAGGTCCTTAGGCAGAAGCCCAGGGCCTTCCAAATACCCATCCACCCTGAGTTGCCCACGATCTCGCTTGCCACAGGGTTTCCTCTACTTTCTTTAAAGTGAAGCTTCTTTAGCCCGAAGTTTGTGAATACATTTGCCGCTGTGAAGCCTAAATGAGACGGTGGGGGACTGAGTCCCAGAGCCAACTTCAGGGCCCTGTGTGCATAACGCCTCTGCCCTGGACTCCATGCAGTGACAATGACCTGCGTCCCAGACCCTCAGGGCACACTGACCTTGACCAGCACCAACCTGACTCCTCTATAACCTAGGATTTGCGCCGGATTCCTGAGAGAATATCTCTTAGAAAAGGAGGACAGGAGCTCCTGGGGTGCAGGCAGAGATTCAGTCTCTAGTATTGTGCCTGGCACTGAAGGGCTCATCTACGATGCAAGGGCGTAGCGGACAGAGGAAGGACAGAGAGAGGAGCTTCCTCACCTTCTACCTCTGAGAAGATTGAACACACCGGGATCCTTTGTACAAGGCTGACATGCAGAATGTGCCAGAATTATTTAAATATTGAAATGCTTCCATGATGGAAGCACAGCCCTGAGCCCTCCAGACATAATGCTCTGGCCACCCCTGTCCCTCCACAGAGGCCCTCCCCCACCTCCAGGACCCTGCCCCAGTACTCCAAATTGAAGTCAGTCCTGTGTGATCAATGCCCTTGCATGCCAATTGCTGTGTGCGGTGTCACCCCACTCATGAGATTTCCGTACACAAGACACCAGCTGCTTCCCGGCTGAGGGGTTTGGCATGGAAATTGGCAGAAGAACCACTTAGCTGAGACCACGGGGTAGACCCATATGATTATAGCCACAGTGAAATCTGGTGTCACGTGGCATTACTGCTCAGGTTCTCATGTGCAAGGAATGGCTGCCACAGGGTTTTGGGGGGTGCCGTGCTGTCTGAACTTTAATGGAAAAACCCTTGACTTGGGTCCTGCTCTGGTTCTGAATATCCTAGCGGTGTGAACTTGAGCAATTTATCTAACCTCTCTGAGCTCCTACAAAATATCCCTTGCACAAGGTTGCCAGGGAGATGAACATATTGAAAATTTAGGAGCTCGGTCCCCCGCCTCAAGGTCTTGTGCTAAATCCAGACCTGTAAATATAGCAATGGAGGACCTGCCCCCGCCTGCTGGCTTCTGCTGTTCCCAGAAGTACTCCCAGTCCCTGGTGATGGTTACCAGGACACCAGCTGTAACCAGGTGCTCCCTTGGCCAAGAAGACACTCCCCCACACCCCTCCTCTGAGGGCCTGCGGATAATAAGCAGGAAGTGGCTGAAGGGCATGGTGGCCCACATGCCTTTTCTTTGCCCTGCCTGTTTCCTGGTGATCAGGGCTCACTGTTGGGGGGCAAGGGGAGGTGGTTACCTCCCACTATGACTCATCACTATGTAGCCAGTCTAGTCTTCCTCCAGCCCCATCCCACCCCAACACTCACACACACTACACAGTCAGGCACAGTCAGGAACACAGACATTTACACACATTCAGACATATGCTCACATATTCACACACACTCACACATACACATATGCACACACCTACACTCACCTGCAGGGCACCCACACTCACACACACACTCATACATATTTATGAACACTTGCACATGCTCACTCTCACCCGCCCACACACACCTTCAGACACACACATACATGCTCGCGCCCATTCACACATTCACAAGAACCTGTAAAAAGTGCAGTACAGGGCTTCCCTGGTGGCGCAGTGGCTGAGAGTCTGCCTGCCGATGCAGGGGACACGGGTTCGTGCCCTGGTCCGGGAGGATCCCACATGCCGCGGAGCGGCTGGGCCCGTGAGCCATGGCCGCTGAGCCTGCGCATCCGGAGCCTGTGCTCTGCAACGGGAGAGGCCACAACAGTGAGAGGCCCGCGTACCGCAAAAAAAAAAAAAAGTGCAGTACATGAAATAGTTTTAGATTTTTCACACATTAAAAAAAAATTAATAGGGACTTGTTTTAATATTTAGTAGAGAAAAATGACAACCCTATCAAACCCTATCAAACTAGGGATCTCACAGCAAAGATTGTTTAGGACAAAGCAAAAAGAAGGTTGGACAAGATTTAAGTAAAAGGGAGTGAGTTGGTTTAAAGGGAAATGCTGAGTAAATCATAGCAAAATTTGTGTGAATGATCCCCCAAAGCCCTCAGAAACATGGTGCTGATGGGAGTAGAGGGTGAGGGCTCTGTATGGAACATGTGGGGAGAGGAGGCATGCCAGCCCTGAAGGGAGACTCGGGGAAGGAGAGAGAAATTTATCAATTTTTTTCTTTTATCGCTATTGCTTTCTGTGTCCTATCTAAAAAACCTTTGCGTGTTCCAAGCTTGTGAAGATAGTCTCCTATGTTTTCTTCCAGAAGCTTTAGAGTTTTAGCTTTTTATGTTTAGGTTTGTGATACATTTTGAACTAGTTTTCGTGTGTGGTATGAGATAGGAGTCAAGGTTCATTTTTTTATAAGTAACTTGTTATTCCAGCACAATTTGTTGATATAACTTTCCTTTACCCATTGAATTGCCTTGATGTCTTTTCCTTTCTTAAAAATTAATTAATTTATTTATTTTTGGCTGCATTGGGTCTTCTTTGCTGCTCCCAGGCTTTCTCTAGTTGTGGTGAGTGGGGGCTACTCTTTGTTGTGGTGCGAGGGCTTCTCATTGCGGTGGCTTCTCTTGTTATGGAGCACGGGCCCTAGCTGAGTGGGCTTCAGTAGCTGTGGCATGCGGGCTCAGTAGCTGTGGCACAGGGGCTTAGTTGCTCCGCGGCATGTGGAATCTTCCCAGACCAGGGCTCGAACCCGTGTCCCCTGCATTGGCAGGCAGATTCTTAACCACTATGCCACCAGGGAAGTCCCTGCATTATACTTCTGATCGATATTCTGTGTCTGCCCCTTCAGCTTCCTCCTTCCTGCTATGTGCTCCCTTGCTCTCCAAATTTCAATTGGATTGGCCAACAGGGGGCACTATGAAGAGATAAGAGGGCAGGAAGAGAGAGGTCAGGTATTTGCTCTCTGGCTCCTTTCTTGCTAGTCCAGTTTGTCAGTAGCTGCATTTCTCCACATAAGCCACAGCTTTTGTCAGGTGGCCCTCCCTTAGGACCCCAGTTCTGGTTGATTCAGGTTGTTCTCGCCACTTGCCCCTCTTGCTAGAGATTGGGGCTTTACCATTCCTTATCCGTTTCCCTGAATCATGCCCATACCTTGACTGAAGACTATCTTTAGTCACCTTTTTTGAGCCTGCATCTGGTTCCTGCAGGGACCCAACTGATACAGTAATCTATGGTGTACATCAACCACACTTTACCCATTTATTTCACTGAGACAGACCTTCCCACGCCCCTGGTTCTTCACCATCCTTAAACATTGCTATGTTGAACCACTTCATGCAGTTTTATACAAACTTATGCAGGAGTTTCAGAATTTACATAGGATACTTGTGCAGGCGCAGGTCCTAGGTAGGTCTATACCTCGTTTAACTAGACACTGAGTGGTTATGCTTCAGAATAGCAGCATCAGCTGATCTGCTCACCCAAATTTCATGGGAGTTCCCAGCCACCCATGTTGATACCAATGCTGGGTGTCACTCAGCTTTCTAATTTTGCCAGTTTATTAGGTGTAAAGTGAGATCTCATTGTTGTTTTAACTTGCATTTGTCTGATTACTCATGAGTTTCAGCATCTCTTCAAGTGCATTTTTAGTTTTTGGATTTTCTCTTTTGCAAATTCCCCATTTGTACCCTATCATTTTCCTCAGGGATTTGAAATTTAAAACACCATGTAGGCAGCCGTGGGCAAGCTTGGCCTTTGGGGAAGTCTGTTTGCAGTGTTTACACTTGGCAAATGTTTCCCCTGCCTTTCCTCTACCCCTTACTCCCAATGGATCCCCATTTGCTGCCTAAGCTTCTCCCCCGCCCCTCAGCATTGACCTTACCAGTACAGGTGCAGCCATTAGCTGAAAAGTCACTCAATCTCAGACACTCAGCCTTTTTCATCTATAGAAATTGACATAATTACCATGAGTAGGTCATTTAGTCATTTAAATGAGCTGGACAGTAGGCAGGCCTCCTGGTTACAGATACATGCCCTTGAGAAACTCATGGATAAGTATAATCCAGTGAAGTTAATACTACAAAGGCAGTCTGGGCTAGATGTGGTAGGTACAGAGAGGTCATTGTGAGATACAGTATGTGAAGTCAATTTGAATAATAAACAGAACTGCTAGCATTCAAGCACTTGGAGTGTGCCAGGCACCATAGCAACTGCTTTACGGACGTCTAACAACAACCCTTTAGCAGTGGTTCTGAAAGTGTATTTTTCTGGCCCCTGGGGGTCCCAAGACCCTTTCAAGGGATCCAGAAAGGTTTAGAGTATTTTCATTATAATACTAAGATATTATTTGCTTTTTTACTGTGTTGACATTTTCATTGACGGCACGAAAGCTATGGTGGGCAAGACTGCTGATGCCTTAGCACAGATCAAGGCAGTGGCACCAAACTGTACTAACGGTCATTGTTTTCCTCACCACCACATAGCTGCAGCAAAAAGATTCCAGTTTCACTGAAGAATGCCCTTGATGAAGCGGTAAACATTATTCATCTTATTAAATCTCCCCCAAGTACATGTTTTACTATTCTGTGTGACAGTGGGAAGTACACAGAAAGCACTTCTGCTGCCTTTCAACGACTGTCTCAGGGACTAGTACTCGTATGACTGTTTGAGTTGTGAGCTAGATTAGCCACCTTTTTCCTGGAACATCATTTTTGTTCTAAGGAATGCTTGACAGACAAACCATTGTTCTTCATATCTGGATGTTTGGCAGTCATTTTGTTGAAAATAGACAAAATGAGCCCTCTGCTTCAAGGAAAACAACAGTATGATAGAAGTTTGGAAAACTTGTATCTGCCACTATGATCTTGACAGCTTCTCATGCTTAAAGACTTTTCTGATGAAATCGGCAGTGATATTAGGCATGTGATTTTTCTAGGTTGATAATGAGATGTGTCAACTTTCGGAAGATTTGCATATTCTATAAAAAATACTCTCCAAATGACTAATGCACAAAGTTATGAAATCATGCACAGGAAAAAGATCCACTTAAAGTGTAAGATAGACCCATGGATTTTAATATGACAGACTATGAAAAGATTATCGAGTAGTTCAGATTTCATGCTGTAGGAGACCTTTAAGAAACTCTCACGGGCTTCCCTGGTGGCACAGTGGCTGAGAGTCCGCCTGCCGATGCAGGGGACACGGGTTCGTGCCCCGGTCTGGGAAGATCCCACATGCCGCGGAGTGGCTGGGCCCGTAAGCCATGGCTGCTGAGCCTGCGCTTCCGGAGCCTGTGCTCCTCAACGGGGGAGGTCGCGGCAGTGAGAGGCCCGCGTACCGCAAAAAAAAAAGAAACTATCACTTGTTGATTTTTGGTATAGTGTCGAAGAAGACTATCCACAATAATTTGAAAGGGCCACTAAAATATCAGTACCTCTCCCTTTTCTGGCTACTTTTTGCATGAGGTTATATTGTCTTCATATATTTCAACCAAAAGCACATATTGCAGCATAATGAAGGTAGAAGAAATATGAGAATCCAGCTTGCAAAAATACAAAAGAACATTATTTTTTTCTCAGTAAATCTTTTGTTTTGGAAAGCACAAATAACTTTGAAAAATTAAAAATAACCATGTTAACATGTAATGGGTTGGATGTTTAAGTTTTTTATTTTATTATTTTTTATTGAGGTTTAGGTGAGTTACAATATTAGTTTCAGGTGTACAACAAAGCTATTGTTATTTTTAAATTAATAAATAAAGATGTTTTAATTTCTCAGCTTTAATGTTTAATATGGTAAATCTATGAGTAAATAAATATATAGGTATAAATAATATGGTAAATATGTGGATATCTAAATACACAGCTATAACCTACACACATAAAAGTTCTATGGTCTTTATACTCTGTGTTCATACTGTTGTTTCCTTGAAGTGTCAGGTCCTGAGACCAAAACTGCTGCCTTAGAGGTAAAGTTATTAACCAAAATCTGTGGCTGAGGAAACAGGTTTAGAGATTAAAGCGCTTGCCTGGGTCACATAGCCCCGAGGTGGTGACACCGAAGTCCAAGCTCTGTTCACTCCACCATTCAGGGCTACATTGCCATGTATTGACAAACAAGAGAAAGGCCTCCTGCAGCACAGAGAGCTCCAAAAGGAGAGATTGTGGGCCTCAAAAACAGCAGGTGCATGTGAGTTGGGGTGAAGGATCCACTCAAGGATCAGGGAAAGCCTCTCAGAACAGGTGACACCCAAGCTGGAATTTGAAAGAGTAGGATGTTGACAGTTCAAAAATTACGGGAAGACTCCATAAAATCAGTTTGCTTTATCTCAACAAAATCCAGACCTGGGATCAATGAGGACAGCCTGATGGACTTTGGTTATTTAAAGTTTCAAAGTCATGCCCCTGGCTTATATAAACTGTCTCCTTCCATTTGTATAGGCTCACAGCTTACTAATGAAGCACTTCTGCTCAGGTTGTTTAATTTAATTTCTATGAAAGCTTTGGGTGGGAGGTTGGGCAAACATCACTGTTCCCATTGTACAGAAGAGGAAATTGAGGCTCCAAAAGATTAAGTAAGAAACTGATCAGTGTGGGGACTGATGACATATGAGACGGGGGTAGGAGGATAATTATTTTTACTCTATATCTTTTTATGCCTATTGAATATTACACATGTGCATGGATTAGCTATTCAAACAAACATATTAAATGTTTTTTGTAAATGAGGTCAAGCAACTTTCCGAAGGTCACAGAACTAATAGATGATGGAACACTGGGATTCCAGCTCCAGTCACTGGGTTCCGGAACCACATCTTAACCATAATGCTTTCTGGCCTCCTAGAATATGCTACTTTCTGGCTTTAAAAACTGGGAAGCACAGACAGAAATGGAAAATATTTTTATCATTATTAATAATAGCACTGGACAGAGGGCCTTTGAGAGGCTGAGACTTGGGCCTGTCAGGAGCTGCTTTTGTCTAATTAATGGTGGTAAGTTAGGCCAGTTAAAAGGGGAGGGGGCACCATCCTTGGACTAGGGAAGGACAGCTCCTCTCTCTAGCCCAATACTGATCAAGCAGAGAAAGCTGGTCCGCTGAGAGAGCAGGTGAGAGACGATGGACCACTGAGACCAATGGAGGCGGGTCACCCACTGACTTGCTGGTTCCCAAATCCAGATTCCCTTTTGTTCTATTAACCACCACCTAGAACCAACTAGGTGATGGATTTCTGCTCCTGGAAACTAACCCAGTCCTGACAGAGTTCATGCATTAGGCACTTGCTGGGCCATGCTCTTTGCTTTCACACTTGATATGCTTCTCTGGCCAGGATTATTACTATAGCCTCCCAGCTGGTCTTCCTATTTCAGGCCTTGCCCCTCTGTTTATTCTCTACACAGCAGCACACACAGGATGGTTCTGCTAAAATGTCAGTCAGATCATGACACTCCTTTGAACAAAATGCTCTAGTGGCTCTATCTCACTCAGAGCAAAAGCCAAAATCCTTTCTACAGCCTGCAAGACCCTGAACAATCCAGGTCTTGACTCCTCTGACCTCGTCTCCCACCACTCTTCTCTCACTCGACCACAGTTACATAGGCCAGAGAGAGTCCAGACATAAACTCATACACCTATGGTCAGCTGATGTTCTATAAGGTTGTCAAACCATTCAACGGGAAAGAACAGTCTTTAGAACAAATGGTGCTGGGACAACTGAATATCCACACGCAAAAGAATGAAGTTGGGTTCCTACCTCACACTATGTTAAAAAATTAACTCAAAATGGATCAAAGATCTAAATATAAGATAAAACTATAAAATTCTTGGATACAAATATTTGTGACCTTGAATTATGTAATAGTTTCTTAATTATGACACCAACAGTTCACAAGCAACCAAAGGGGGGAAGAGTAAATTAGACTATTATGCATCAAAGGACACCATCAAAAAGTGAAATGAAAAGCCACAGAATGGGATAATGTATTTACAAATCATGTACCTGATAATGGGCTAGTATCCAGAATTCATATTGAACTCTTAAGCTCAACAATAAAAAGACAAACACCCCAATTTAAAAATAGGCTTTGGGCTTCCCTGGTGGCGCAGTGGTTGAGAGTCCGCCTGCCAATGCAGGAGATGCGGGTTCGCGCCCCGGTCCGGGAAGATCCCACGTGCCGCGGAGCAGCTGGGCCCGTGAACCATGGCCGCTGAGCCTGCGCGTCTGGAGCCTGTGCTCTGCAACGGGAGAGGCCACAACAGTGAGAGGTCCGCGTACTGCAAAAAAAAAAAAAAAAAAGGCTTTGAAGGGTTTGACTAGACATTTCTCCAAATAAGATATAAAAAATTGCCAATGTCATTAATCATTAGGAAAATACAATTCAAAACCACAATGAGATACCACTTCACACCTACTAGAATGACTATAATACTCATTTTTTCTTCATAAATTTATTTTATTTTTGGTTGCATTGGGTCTTCGTTACTGCACGCGGGCTTTTCTCTGGTTGCTGCGAGCGGGGGCTACTCTTCATTGTGGTGCACAGGCTTCTCATTGTGGTGGCTTCTCTTGTTGGAATCATGGGCTCTAGACATGTGGGCTTCAGTATTTGTGGCACACGGGCTCAGTAGTTGTGGCTCGCGGGCTCTAGAGCACAGGCTCAGTAGTTGTGGCACACGGGCTTAGTTGCTCCGCGGCATGTGGGATCTTCCTGGATCAGGGCTCGAACCCGTGTCTCCTGCATTGACAGGTGGATTCTTAACCACTGCACCACCAGGGAAGCCCACTCTTTTTTAAAGAAACAATGAAAGTGGAAAATAACCAGTGTTGGCAAGGATATGAAAAATTCAGAAGCCTCATATTTTGTTGGTGGGAATGTAAAACGGTGCATGCGGCCACTTTGGAAAACAGTCCTTGCAGTTCCTCAAGAAGTTAAAGAGAGTTACCATATGACCTAGCAATTCCACAAGAGAACTGAAAACATATGTTCACACAAAAACATGTTCATAGTGGCATTATTTGAAATAGCCGAAAAGTCGAAATAACCCAAGTTTCCATCAAATGATGCCTGGATAAAAAAAATGTGGTATGTCCACACGATGGAGTATTACCCAGCCATAAAAAGGAATGAAGTATTGATACATGATAAACATAGAGGTACCTTGAGAATATTATGCTAAGTGAAAGAAACAAGACACAGAGGCCACATGGCGTACTATTGAATTTATATGAAATGTTCAGAATAGGCTAATCCGTACAAACAGAAAATAGATGACTGGTCACCAGGGGATGGGGAAAGAGGGAATTGAGAGGCGTGGGGTTTCTTTCTGGGGTGATGGAAATATTCTGGAATTAGGTAGTGGGAATGGTTGCACAATGCTGTGAGTATAGTAAAAACCCAATATATTATACACCTTAAAATGGTTTAAATGGTGAATTTTATGTTATGTGGAATTTATCTCAATATAAAAAATTTTAAGTAAATTGATTTTTTTTAACATCTTTATTGGAGTATAATTGCTTTACAATGATGTGTTAGTTTCTGCTGTATAACAAAGTGAATCAGCTATACATATACACGTATCCCCATGTCTCCTCCCTCTTGCGTCTCCCTCCCACCCTCCCTATCCCACCCCTCTAGGTAGTCACAAAGCACGAAGCTGATCTCCCTGTGCTATGCGGCTGCTTCCCACTAGCTATCTACCTTACCTTTGGTAGTGTACATTTGTCCATGCCACTCTTTCACTTCGTCTCAGCTTACCTTTCCCCCTCCCCATGTCCTCAAGTTCATTCTCTACATCTGCGTGTTTATTCCTGTCCTGCCCCTAGGTTCTTCAGAATCATATATATATATTTTTAGATTCCATATATATGTGTTAGCATATGGCATTTTTTTTTCTCTTTCTGACTTACTTCACTCGGTATGACAGTCTCTATGTCCAGCCACCTCACTACAAATAACTGAATTTCATTTCCTTTTTTTTTGGGGTATGTGGGCCTCTCACTGTTGTGGCCTCTCCCGTTGCGGAGCACAGGCTCCAGATGTGCAGGCTCAGCGGCAATGGCTCACGGGCCCAGCCGCTCCACGGCATGTGGGATCTTCCCGGACCGAGGCACAAACCCGTGTCCCCTGCATCGGCAGGCAGACTCTCAACCACTGCACCACCAGGGAAGCCCTCGTTTCCTTTTCTGGCTGAGTAATATTCGATTGTATATATGTGCCACACCTTCTTCATCTGTCTAAGGACACTTAGGTTGCTTCCATGTCCTGGCTATTGTAAATAGAGCTGCAATGAACATTGTGGTAAACGACTCTTTTTTTTTGCTGGTAGATCTGTATAATTTTCTACACATTTTTTTCCTAAAATTTCCCATAGTTTATGTTTTCATAATTTCTTTTTTTTAAAAAACATCTTTATTGGAGTATAATTGCTTTACAATGGTGTGTTAGTTTCTTCTTTATAACAAAGTGTATCAGCTATACATATACATATATCCCCATATCCCCTCCCTCTTGCGTCTCCCTCCCACCCTCCCTATCCCACCCCTCTAGGTGGTCACAAAGCACTGAGCTGATCTCCCTGTACTATGTGGCTGCTTCCCACTAGCTATCTAGTTTACATTTGGTAGTGTATATATGTCCATGTCACTCTCTCACTTCATCCCAGCTTACCTTTCCCCCTCCCCGTGTCCTCAAGTCCACTCTCTACATCTACATCTTTATTCCTGTCCTGGCCCTAGGTTCTTCAGAACCTTTTTTTTTTAGATTCCATATATATGTGTTAGCATACGGTATTTGTTTTTCTCTTTCTGACTTACTTCACTCTGTATGACAGGCTCTAGGTCCATCCACCTCACTACAAATAACTCAATTTCATTTCTTTTTATGGCTGAGTAATATTCCACTGTATATATGTGCCACAGCTTCTTTAACCATTCATCTGTCGATGGGCACTTAGGTTGCTTCCATGTCCTGGCTATTGTAAATAGAGCTGCAATGAACTTTGTGGTACATGACTCTTTTTGAATTTTGGTTTTCTCAGGGTATATGCCCAATAGTGGGATTGCTGGGTCATATGGTAGTTCTATTTGTAGTTTTTTAAGGAACCTCCATACTGTTCTCCATAGTGGCTGCATCAATTTACATTCCTGCCAACAGTTCAAGACTGTTCCCTTTTCTCCACACCCTCTCCAGCATTTACTGTTTGTAGATTTTTTGATGATGGCCATTCTGACTGGTGTGAGGTGATACCTCACTGTAGTTTTGATTTGCATTTCTCTAATGATTAGTGATGTTGAGCATCCTTTCATGTGTTTGTTGGCAATCTGTATATGTTCCTTGGAGATATGTCTATTTAGGTCTTCTACCCATTTTTGGATTGGGTTGTTTGTTTTTTTGATATTGAGCTGCATGAGCTGCTTGTATATTTTGGAGATTAATTCTTTGTTAGTTGCTTCGTTTGCAAATATATTCTTCCATTCTGAGGATTGTCTTTTCGTCTTATTTATGGTTTCCTTTGCTGTGCAAAAGCTTTTAAGTTTCATTAGGTCCCATTTGTTTATTTTTGTTTTTATTTCCATTTCTCTAGGAGGTGGGTCAAAAAGGATCTTGCTGTGATTTATGTCATAGAGTGTTCTGCCTAGGTTTTCCTCTAAGAGTTTTATAGTGTCTGGCCTTACATTTAGGTCTTTAATTCATTTTGAATTTATTTTTGTGTATGGTTTAGGGAATGTTCTAATTTCATTCTTGTACATGTAGCTGTCCAGTTTTCCCAGCATCACTTATTGAAGAGGCTGTCTTTTCTCCATTGTATATTCTTGCCTCCTTTATCAAAGATAAGGTGACATATGTGCATGGGTTTATCTCTGGGCTTTCTATCCGGTTCTATTGATCTATATTTCTGGTTTTGTGCCAGTACCATACTGTCTTGGTTACTGTAGCTTTGTAGTATAGTCTGAGGTCAGGGAGCCTTATCCCTCCATCTCTGTTTTTCTTTCTCAAGATTGCTTTGGCTATTTGGGGTCTTTTGTGTTTCCATACAAATTGTGAAATTTTTTGTTCTAGCTCTGAAAAATGTCATTGGTAGTTTGATAGGGATTTCATTGAATCTGTAGATTGCTTTGGGTAGCAGTCATTTTCACAATGTTGATTCTTCCAATCCAAGAACATGGTATATCTCTCCATCTGTTTGTACCATCTTTAATTTCTTTCATCAGTGTCTTATAGTTTCTGTATACAGGTCTTTTGTCTCCTTAGGTAGGTTTATTCCTAGGTACTTCATTTTTTTGTTGCAATGGTAAATGGGAGTGTTTCCTTAATTTCACTTTCAGATTTTTCATCATTCGTGTATAGGAATGCAAGAGATTTCTGTGCATTAATTTTGTATCCTGCTACTTTACCAAATTCATTGATTAGCTCTAGTAGTTTTCTGGTAACACCTTTGGATTATTTATGTATAGTATCATGTCATCTGCAAACAGTGACAGTTTTACTTCTTTTCTGATTTGGATTACTGTTATTTCTTTTTCTTCTCTGATTGCTGTGGCTAAAACTTCAAAAACTATGTTGAATAATAGTAGTGAGAGTGGGCAACCTAGTCTTTTTCCCGATCTTAGTGGAAATGGTTTCGTTTTTCACCATTGAAAACGATGTTGGCTGTGGGTTTGTCATATATGGCATTTATTATGTTGAGGTAAGTTCCCTCTATGCCTACTTTCTAGAGGGTTTCTTTCATAAATGGGTGTTGAATTTTGTCAAATGCTTTTTCTGCATCTATTGAGATGATCATATAGTTCTTCTCCTTCAATTTGTTAATATGGTTTATCACATTGATTGATTTGCGTATATTGAAGAATCCTTGCATTCCTGGGATAAACCCCACTTGATCATGGTGTATGATCCTTTTAATGTGTTGTTGGATTCTGTTTGCTAGTATTTTGTTGAGGATTTTTGCATGCATGTTTACCAGTGATATTGGCCTGTAGTTTTCTTTCTTTGTGACATCTTTGTCTAGTTTTGGTATCAGGGTGATGGTGGCCTCGTAGAATGAGTTTGGGAGTATTCCTCCCTCTGCTATATTCTGGAAAAGTTTGAGAAGAATAGGTGTTAGCTCTTCTCTAAACATTTGATAGAATTCACCTGTGAAGCCATCTGGTCCTGGGCTTTTGTTTGTTGGAAGATTTTTAATCACAGTTTCAATTTCAGTGCTTGTGATTGGTCTGTTTATATTTTCTATTTCTTCCTGGTTCAGTCTCGGAAGGTTGTGCTTTTCTAAGAATTTATCCATTTCTCCCAGGTTGTCTTATTTTTTTTAATTAATTAATTTATTTATTTATTTTTGGTTGCATTGGGTCTTTGTTGCTGCATGTGGGCTTTCCCTAGTTGCGGCAAGTGGGGGCTACTCTTTGTTGTGGTGTGTGGGCTTCTCGTTGCGGTGGCTTTTCTTGTTGTGGAGCACGGGCTCTAGGTGAGTGGGCTTCAATAGTTGTGGCATGTGGGCTTCAGTAGTTGTGGCTCGCAGGTTCATTTGTTGTGGCACACGGGCTTAGTCTCTCTGCCGCATGTGGTATCTTCCCGGACCAGGACTCGAACCCATGTCCTCCACATTGGCAGGCCGATGCCTAACCACTGCACCACCAGGGAAGTCCCTAGGTTGTCCATTTTAATGGCATGTAGTTGCTTGTAGTAATCTCTCATGATCCTTTGTATTTCTGCAGTGTCAGTTGTTACTTCTCCTGTTTCATTTCTAATTCTATTGATTTGAGTGTTCTCTCTTTTTTTCTTGATGAGTCTGGTTAATGGTTTATCAATTTTGTTTATCTTCTCAAAGAACCAGCTTTTAGTTTTATTGATCTTTGCTATTGTTTCTTTCATTTA
Organism: Pseudorca crassidens; assembly: GCF_039906515.1. Taxonomy (NCBI): domain Eukaryota; kingdom Metazoa; phylum Chordata; class Mammalia; order Artiodactyla; family Delphinidae; genus Pseudorca; species Pseudorca crassidens. Next base: position 33,608,182 of record NC_090296.1, on the reverse strand, counting down.
TTTCTGCTCTGATCTTTATTTCTTTCCTTCTACTAACTTTGGGTTTTGTTTGTTCTTCTTTCTCTAGTTCCTTTAGGTGTAAGGTTAGATTGTTTATTTGAGATTTTTCTTTTTTCTTGAGGTAGGCTTGTATTGCTATAAACTTCCCTCTTAGAACCGCTTTTGCTGCATCCCATAGGTTTTGGGTCATCGTGTTTTCATTGTCATTTGTTTCTAGGTATTTTTTGATTTCCTCTTTGATTTCTTCAGTGATCTCTTCGTTATTTAGTAGTGTATTGTTTAGCCTCCATGTGTTTGTACTTTTTACAGACTTTTTCCTGTAATTGACATCTAGTCTCATAGCACTGTGGTAGGAAAACATACTTGATATGATTTCAAATTTTTAAAATTTACTAAGGCTTGATTTGTGACCCAAGATATGATCTATCCTGGAGAATGTTCCATGAGCACTTGAGAAGAAAGTGTATTCTGTTTTTTTTGGATGGAATGTCATATAAATATCAATTAAGTCCATCTTGTTTAATGTATCATTTAAAGCTTGTGTTTCCTTATTTATTTTCATTTTGGATGATCTGTCCATTGGTGAAAGTGGGGTGTTAAAGTCCCCTACTATTATTGTGTTACTGTCGATTTCTCCTTTTATGGCTGTTAGCATTTGCCTTATGTATTTATGCACCCTTATGTGTTGGGTGCATAAATATTTACAATTGTTATATCTTCTTCTTGGATTGATCCTTTGATCATTATATAGTGTCTTCCTTGTCTCTTGTATTAGTCTTTTTTTTAAAGTCTATTTTGTCTGATAGGAGAATTGCTACTCCAACTTTCTTTTGATTTCCATTTGCATGGAATATCTTATTCCATCCCCTCACTTTCAGTCTGTATGTGTCCCTAGGTCTGAAGTGGGTCTCTTGTAGACAGCATATAGATGGGTCTTGTTTTTATATCCATTCAGCCAGTCTATGTCTTCGGGTTGGAGCATTTAATCCTCTTACTTTTAAGGTAGTTACCGATATGTATGTTCCTATTACCATTTTCTTAATTGTTTTGGGTTTGTTATTGTAGGTCTTTTCCTTCTCTTGTGTTTCTTGCCTAGAGAAGTTCCTTTAGCATTTGTTGTAAAGCTGGTTTGTGGTGCTGAATTCCCTTAGCTTTTGCTTGTCTGTGAAGGTTTTAATTTCTCTGTCGAATCTGAGTGAGATCCTTGCTGGGTACAGTAATCTTGGTTGTAGGTTTTCCCCTTTCATCACTTTAAATATGTCTTGCCACTCCCTTCTGGCTTGCAGAGTTTCTGCTGAAAGATCAGCTGTTAACCTTATGGGGATTCCCTTGTACATTATTTGTTGCTTTTCCCTTGCTGTTTTTAATATTTTTTCTTTGTATTTACTTTTTGATAGTTTGATTAATATGTGTCTTGGCATGTTTCTCCTTGGATTTATCCTGTATGGGACTGTCTGCGTTTCCTGACCTTGACTATTTTTTTTCCCATATTAGGGAAATTTTCAACTATAATCTCTTCAAATATTTTCTCCATCCCTTTTTTTTCTCTTCTTCTTCTGGGACCCCTATAGTTTGAATGTTGGTGCATTTAATGTTGTCCTGGAGGTCTCTGAGACTGTCCTCAATTCTTTTCATTCTTTTTTCTTTATTCTGCTCTGCAGTAGTTATTTCCACTATTTTATCTTCCAGGTCACTTATCTGTTCTTCTGGCTCAGTTATTCTGCTACTGATTTCTTCTAGAGAATTTTTAATTTCATTTATTGTGTTGTTCATCATTGTTTGTTTGCTCTTTAGTTCTTCTAGGTCCTTGTTAAACATTTCTTGTATTTTCTCCATTGTATTTCCAAGATTTTGGATCATCTTTACTATCATTACTCTGAATTCTCTTTCAGGTAGACTGCCTATTTCCTCTTCATTTGTTAGGTCTGGTGGGTTTTTACCTTGCTCCTTCATCCACTATGTACTTCTCTTTCTTCTCATTTTGCTTAATTTACAGTGTTTTGGGTCTCCTTTTCTCAGGTTGCAGGTTCATAGTTCCCATTGTTTCTGGTGTCTGCCCCCAGTGGGTAAGGTTGGTTCAGTGGGTTGTGTAGGCTTCCTGGTGGAGGGGATTGGTGCCTGTGTTCTGGTGGATGAGGCTGTATCTTGTCTTTCTGGTGGGCAGGTCCACATCTGGTGGTGTGTTTTGGGGTGTCTGTGGCCTTATTATGATTTTAGGCAGCCTTTCTGCTAATGGTGGGGTTGTGTTCCTGTCTTGCTACTTGTTTGGCATAAGGTATCTAGCACTGTAGCTTGCTGGTCGTTGAGTGGATCTGGGTCTTAGCGTTGAGACGGAGATGTCTGGGAGAGCTTTCGTTGTTTGATATTACGTGGGGTTGGGAGGTCTCTGGTGGTCCAATGTCCTGAACTCGGCTCTCCCACCTCAGAGGCTCAGGCCTGAAACCTGGCAGGGGCGCCAAGACCCTGTCAACCACTTGGCTCAGTTTCCATCTCAGAGTCAGCCTCTTCAAGGAAGCTGAATTAAGTCAAGCAGCCATCATATGGACAGGGCACTGCTGTGGAGCAGGGTTGGCAAACTTCTTTTGTGGAAGGAAAGATAGTGCTTTTGGCTTTGGTGGACCATATGTTCTCCGTTGCATTTACTGAGCTCTGCCTTTCTAGTGTGAAAGCAGCCATAAACAATACATCAGTAAATTGATTTTTTTAAAAATCTTCCTATAAAGAAAATTCCAGGTCCAGATGGCTTTAATAGTAAATCAGACCTAACATTTAAGGAAGAAATTGAATCAATTCTACACAGAAAATGAAAAAAAGAAAAAAAAAGGAACACTTCCCAACTCATATTTTGAGGCCAGCACTACCCTGATACCCAAATCAGAAAAAAAGGTTTGATTATAAGATCGCAAAAAAAAAAAATGAATCCCTAATGAACATAGACCCTTAACAAAATTTTAACAAATCAAATCTGGCAATAGGATAGAAAGGGAAATGAGGCATGACCAAATCAGTTTTATCCCAGGAATGAAAGGTTTTTTTACCACTTGAAAATTAATCAATGTAATTCACCATACTAGCGACACTGAAAAAAAAAAACAAACAACTATATGATCATCTCACTTGAGTTATAAAATTTTTTGACAAAATTCAAAAGCCATTCAGTAAACAATAAATAGACAGGAACTTTCTTAACTTGTTAAAGGACATCTATGAATAATCTCCAGCCAATATAATACTTAATGGTGAAAGACTGAATGTTTTCCCCCAAAGATTGGGTAAAGAACAAAAATGACCACCTCACCACTTCTTTTCAACACTGTAGAGGAGGTCCTAGACAGTGCAATAAGGAAAGTAAAACAAATAAAAGCTATACAGATTGAAAAGGAAACCATCCTTATTCAAAGACAACATGACTGTCTACTTTGGAAGTCCTAAGGTACCTACAAAAAGCTACCAAAACTAATAAATAGGTTTGGCAAGATCACATGATACAAAGTCAATATACAAAAATCAAATGTATCTCTGTATATTAGCAATAAATAGTTAGAAATGAAAATATAAAAATACAATTTACAATAACACAAAAACTTGATTTCTCAGGGATAGATTTAACATAATATGTGAGGAACTCTCTACAGGAAACTATAAAATATTCCATTGAAAATTTTAATAAGACCAAGTAAATGAACATTAAATGGACAGATACACCATGTTTATGGATCGAAAGCCACAATATTGTTAAGATATCAATTCTCCTCAAATTAAGCTATTTTTCAATTGCAAGTTGTTCAAAGCAATCCCAATAAGCTGCTAGTTGGCTTTTTTCTTTTTTTTCCCCATAAAAATTGACAAGCTGACTCCAAAATATATGTGGAAATTTACAAACTGCTATATATAAAATAAACAACAAGGTCCTACTTGTATAGCACAGGGAACTATATTCAATACCCTGTAATAAATCATAATGAAAAAGAATATATAGATATAGATATAGATATATAGAACCGAATCACTTTACTGTACACCAGAAGCTAACACAGCATTGTAAATCAACTATACTTCAATACAAAACTTTAAAAATTAAATAAAAAGTAAAATGTATGTGGAAATAGAAAGTACCTAGAATATTTGAAACAATTTTATAAAAGAAGAACAGGGAATTCCCTGGCAGTCCAGTGGTTAGGACTCCACGCTTTCACTGCCGAGGGCCTAGGTTCAATTCCTGGTCAGGGAGCTAAGATCCCATAAGCTGTGCAATGTGGCCAAAAAACAACAAAAATAACAAAGCTGGAAGACTTGTCTGATTTCAAGACTTATTGCAAAGCTACATAATCAAGACAATGTGGTATTTCTATAAAGATAGACATATAGATCAAAGGAACATTATAGAGCCAGAAATAAGCCAATACATATATAGTCAGTGAGATTTTTTACAAAAGTGCCAAGGTTATTTTATGGAGAAACAATAATGTTTTCAACAAATGGTGTTGGAACAACCTGATATCCATATGAAAACAACTAACTTCAACCCTTACCTCACACTTTATACAAATGTTAAGTCAAAATGAATCCTAAAATACAATTGATTTTTGTATATTGACTTTGTATCATGTGACCTTGTTGGACTCACTTGTTAGTTTCGGCTAAGGAGATGGGCCGTTAGGATGGGGGAAAGTGGGGTGGGGGTCATGTGTGAGGCTGGCTAATTTACAACAGGTGGTCAGGGAAGACTTCCTGGGAGAGGTGACATCTGAATAGATTCAAAAGAGTCAGGGGAGCCAGTCGTGACGCTCTTTGAGAGGGGGAGTCGGTATCTCCCTGAGCTGCCCAGAATTTGCACTCACGACAATGTTGGGCAGCAGAAGCAGGGGGCTGAGCCCAGGTCTGACCCCGGAAACAGCCTGAGAGAAGAGGCTTCTTTGGGGTAGAGGCTGTACCTGTGGGCACCAAGACTGACTTAGGTAGCAGGCTGATGGCCTGGGGAAGCGGGTGCCTATTGTCTGGGTGGAGTGGTGCACGGAAAGTCATTTTTCACTTCCCTAGTGTGGCACTGACACCAGCACCCTAGCTGGGGTCCCTGTAGCCTCCCTGATGTCCACTGGGACAGAGCATGTCACAACATGATACTTTATATATTCATTTACTTATCTGTCATCTGTGTCATAAAAACGTGAGCTCTGTGGGGACAGGGACCCTCAAAGAACAAGCAGGTGACTGCAGTTTCCAAGTGATGAGCAATCTGGCAATCCCTCCACAGCCCCACAACCCTGTGATTATCCTGGGATTCCTGGGGAGGAAGTCAAAGTGTAGGGCCAGATGGCCAGGCATAGAGGTGGTTCAGGCCCTTGGAAAATACTTGAGCCAGGGGTGATTAATAATTCCCATCCCACACAGTGAAATTGGAGACTAGGTTGCATATCCTTTACTTCATTTAATTCTCACAAATGTCCTCTAAGGTAGATTACACTCTCACCATTCCCAGATGAGGAAGCCCCAGCTCAGAGTTTAGATAACTTGTCCAAGGTCACGTAGCTGATAGGTGGCAAAGCTGCTTCTCTCCAGGGCCCAGCGTCTTTCTTTCCACTGAGCTACATACCTTCCATGATGCTTGGCAGGATGAGCTTTAGAACAGGGTTTGAAGCCACAGGTGATGGTTGTTATGGTGATGGGGCGGGATGGTGAAGGTGAGCTCCAACGGGTGTCCTGAGTGGCTCCTGACACCTGTTAGACACCAGGAACCCTTGGGCAGGAGAGGAGACTTGGGTCAGATCCTGCTGTACTCAGGCAGCCATCTTGCCCTGGAAACACTGAGGATCACGCAATCCTCAGATTTGGCCAAAGGCCCCAGGCCCAAGAGCAAATCCATTCAAATGGAGGGAGAATCATGTGACAAAGGGGATCATTAGCCAAGAGCCCAGCTTGGAGCACCTGTGAATTCACAAGTCTACCAGCACACACACTGAGTCATCAGACACAAAGCACCCGGTACTGTGTCTGACATGCAGTAGGTGCTCAATCTCTGGTTGCTATTATTATAATAAAGACAATTTCCTTATGCAGAAATTAATTGGAAGCTGAAGTTTCTTCTGGGCTGAGAGCTGGAGAGCTCTTCAGGGCCAGGGCTGTGGGAACCAGATGAAATTTGTTCCTAATGAGGGTTCTGTGGAAGCTCAGCAAGTAGTTCTATCAAATTAACAGGCCCGATGGACACAAGGGAGGAGATTTCTTCCTGAGCCTGGGCCCTGCCATCCCTCGTCCCTTGGAAATCAGATTACTGGGCTGGCAGGGCCAGGGAAGAAGCTGAACTAACACAATTACCAGCCCCAGCTTGTCCATCTCAACCTGGGAAAAGGGCAGGGAGGAGGGGAAAGCAGAGGGGAGTCAGGCTCTCTCAGGAAGTTACAAATCCAGGAAAGCGGACAGGATGAGCCCAGCCCTGCTGCAGAGCCCCATCTCCACTATCCCTTCCTGAGATTAGTTGTCTCATCCCCATGCTGTTCCCAAGGAGCACCAGTAACAGAGGCCTCTGTCCTCCCTTGGAAATCAGTGTGGTAATTCCTTTTGTAGCTAGGATGCCATCAAGCCTCGGCTTGAATCTCCTTAGTGATGGGGTGTTTGCTTCCCAGCAAGGTCTTCTATTCTATTATTAATTCAAAAGCAGCCAACTGTAGGCAAAACCACTGACATCTGGTCTTAGATTTGCCACAAACCAGATGTGGAGCCTTGGGCAAGCTTTGGCCCCCATATCCTCTCCTGTAAGTGAGATCTGTGACCCTGTGGGAAGCACTGTGTTCGTGTTCTCCATGTCCTTCCACGCTCTCCCACTGGGAAGTGAGCTGTGATTTTCCAGGTGGATTCTGACTCATAGAAGCACATCAGCCCATTACGGTCTCAGGAGTTGACATGGGCGTTGCCCAGGCCGTGGTGGTCCAGGCAGAGCCACCCTTTACAGACTTTCCTTCAGCGACTGCAGGAAGCTGCTCTTGCCTTATCCCCAGATGGGAACAAGGCAGTGTGTTGCTCTGACTGATGATGAGGGCTACCTCACCGCCATGGAGGCAGCCAGCCTGAGACAGAGCAGACACACGTGGAGGGCAGAGCCGAGAAAACTGCAGGGAAGGGGACAGAGCCCTGATAAACCTTCAGGCCACTCTATCCCAGAACTTCTCAGTTACGGGAGAGCCCATAAGTCACCATCATTGTTCCATGCAGTTTAAGCCCCATTTTCTGTCACTTGCCACTACTAGTCTCCTAATGGGCAGAGACTCCGTTCAGGCTTAAAAGTGTTGAGATTTTTCCTGATAGGATATTGGCTTCTCTGCATTTCCATTCGACTGTAGTTACAGCACTGGACATACCCACTCTGTTTCCAAAGGAAGGGAGACTAGGAATCTGCTGAAAGATTCTCTCATCTCCCACCTAGGTCAGTAAGCTAGGAGGGATAGGAATTTTTCTCGGACCATCCACAGAAAATGATGCAGAGGAGGGGAGGAGTCTCCACCACTCAGCTCATTTCTGAGCCACTGCATTCCCCTTTTCTGCTGCTGTCAGTTTAAGTTGGGTTTCTGTCATTTGTACCCAAGATACCTGACTCCTAAAACCATTCCACCCATCTTTGTTTCCCAGCACCCACCACTGTCTGGCACATAACAGACTCTCAATTAAGATTATGCTTTACTTCCCATGATCTGGAGCCTTCTACCAATTTTGCCAAATTCAAGACTGTATTAGTATATGTGGTTGTCTCTTTGGAGGAACAGGTCAAATTTTTGGAAGGCAGGTTCAGTTTACTATCCCAAACTGCTCTAGGTAATTATATGCCCATTTCTCAGAGAGAGAAACTGAGGCTCAGAGAAGTTAAGTATGACAAAGCCAGGAAGGAAAGATATGTCCTCTTAGAGTTACACTGCTGACTGATGATAAACTTACTTTTAGTTAATAGAACACCAAAGGCCCTGAATGTCCCTTCCAACTTCCATTGTGAGGAAACCCTCCACCCCAGGCTGGCAGTGAGCCTCTTTGGGCAGTGGAGGACATGGTCTGCATGTAGCTGGTCAGTCCTGTCCTGGAGTCAGCTTTGACTCAGCTCCAGGGAGCCTTTGGCCAGTGCTGGGTTTTTGAGCCAGAAGGGCCAGAGGCAAATGCGCACATCTGAGGGCAATGGCCCATGGGCAGGGTTAAGGTAGGTGAACCTCACCCAGTTCCCTATGAAACCAGAAGCACAAAGAGGAAGGACCCACAGGCAACCACTTAAGCATACCCTCCCCCTCCTGTTTTTCTTTGTAAAAGTCTCTATTGAGATATAATTCACATACCATAAAACTTGCCCATTTAATGTGTAAAACAATGGTTTTTGATATATATACTGAGCTGTACACCCATCACTACAATCTAAGTTTAAAACATTTTCATCACCCCAGGAAGAAACCTTACACCCATTAGCAGTCACTCCCCATTTTCCCTCAACCCCCCCTGCCCCCTAGCGCTAGGCAACCTTAATCTACTTTCTGTTTCTTTAGATTTGCTAATTCCGGACATTTCATAAAAATAGAGTCACACAATATGTGGTCTTTTGCGCAGGCTTCTTTCACTTAGCATAATGTTTTCAAAGGTCGTCCACGTTGTAGCATTAATTAGCACTTTATTGCTGTTTATGGCCAAATATTACCCCATTGTATGGATATACCACTTTCATGTATCCATCAGTTCATGGACATTTGGGTTGTTTCCAATTTCTGGGTATTAGGAATCATTCTGATATGAACATTCGTGTACAAGTCTTAGTGTGGTCCTGGTTTATTTATATATTCACCTCTGTTCCCCATTCTCATGTTCCTTCCCACATAGGTAACTGTTCCAGTTTACATAATGTGTATCTTTTGTTTTATGTGTTTATGATAAGTGTGTGTTCCTCTTGTGTGCGTGCATTTTTAATTTACACATGTGGTTGTATTATGTTGCAGTCCTTATTCTGTACTTTCTTCACTCAGCTCTGTGGTTTTGGGATGCATGTATGTTGCCATGAGCAGTACATCTGGTCCATTGTGCCGTCTGCTGTAGGTCCTCGGGGGTGGGCTACTACCACATTTTGGACCTCCACTCCCACTTTATTGCCCACTTCCCTGGCATTACTTGCAAACCCACAGTGGAATCTGGTATGTGTCCCCTTCAGAACCTGGGTGAGAATGTCTAGAACGTATGTACAGGAGAGGATTGCTGGGACATATCAATAGAATATGTGCATACTTACTTTGAGTAGCGCCCGACTGTGAACAGTCTCCACTGCTGGCAGGCAACAAGACTGGGGCTGCAGGGAATCGGAATTGTTCTTTTCATCCATTTTCCCCACATGGAAATAATAGCCAAAACACTCGCCATCCTGATTTGCAAAGCCTCAGGACACCAGTACTGAGATGCACCGTGCCTACTGAAGGACAGAGATAGACACATCTTTTTATTTCATGTCTCACATCACTTTGCTAAGTTTCTAGGATACTGTCTTCATTTAAACATCCTGGTCTCATAAAGTAAGGTTGTTCTTTATCTATCCCTTGTGGATGAAAATTCTGAAGAAAAACTACTGTTCCAAAAACTTTCTTTTGTTCTTGGGATGCAAAGATCTTTGACCCTACAATGATCATTTTCGTGTTTTGTAACTGGGGAGGAAATGCTGGGAGGGAATTGGCTCCTTAAACCCTCCCCAGCACTAGGAGTACCAAGGAACTGGGGAGAGAAGGGAGGATTCAAGGGATCAGCTGGGAATTTTCCCTCGGATTTCTGGTGACTTTCTAGAGAGAGATTAAAATCCTTATGGATAGTGGAAACTGTGAAATTTCTTCCCTGGGGAAACTTCCTACATTTTGGGAGGATCAACCATCTGGGCAAAGCTCAGGGCTAACACATCACTCTGGGTCTCCTGGGGGAGTGGTTTCTTTTTAAGGGACTCGCTCAGAGCTTACCCTACATCCCTACACCCAGGGGTGCCTCTTTTCACACAGCAGCATCATCCGAAGTCTTTTGCCAAGAATCCATTTGTATGTAACGTGAATCCCTTTGTCCTCATTTTGGTTTGCTAAGTTTGGATTTCTCATTATTGTCTTTTCCTAAGTGAAGGCCATACTCCTACCAGACAGATCAAAGCTCTGCTGGACAATCCCAGTAAGTCACTGGAAGCATGGGGCGGACAGCGGGGAGGAGTCGCGGTGGCTGTGAGGGTCTAGGCTCCCTCTGCCTGTGGCCACTTCTTTCCCCTCACTGGCTTCTGGTTTTCAAATTCTAGCTCTGTGGAGCGGCTTCTGTGGCTGGCTCTATTTGGAAGTATTTAGGACAAAGAAAGAACCCGGCATTTCAAAACACTGAGCTTTATTTCCATGTCACTTTCTCATAAATGCTGAGAGGGAATAGATTAGGAAGAGGAGAGGACACAGTTGGAGAAGTCACCAGGACTTCCTACTTCCATTTTTCCTTGACATTTCACTTAATACCGGCATCATGGACATGAAGCCAAAGGTCAGCAGGTCACTGGACCTGGAAGAAGACAAGATTATGATGACAATAATAGCAGCTCTCTTTACCCAGTGCCTACTTCATGATGGATGTTGTGCTAGATGATATATATATATATATACACACACACACACACACCCATATATATGTACATATGTATTTATATGTGTGTGTATATATATATATATATATTTTCCCCCACTAACCCAGACAGTAACATTGCAAGGTAAGCCTCATCTCTACTTTGTATAGCCTACAACCCCAGGCTACCCTGGACCCTCACAGTCCCCCCTACCATGGCCCTCATCTCTCCCTGACTCACTGTTCTGCTATTCTAAGGTGGCTGGGCTCTGACTCAGAGCATGGGGGAAGGAGGTTTCTTGGCACCAGCAAGGGACACAGAGCTCAGGAGACAGTTGAGAGTTAGAATAAGCTTGTTAGTTCCCTCTCTGCTGGGACTGACGGGAAGCAGCAGCAGGAGAGAAATGCCCAGAAGTGGGCGGAAAGGGGCAAAGGAGGGTCTGATTACCAGAAGGCAGGGATGGTGCAGAAGCTGCTTCTCAAATCTCACCCTCTGATCTCACTGCCCCTCACAGAGCAGGACCCACAGCGTGTCCAAGTGGGGAGGACTGAATGTCAGAAGCAGCGTGGAAAACTGGGCAGCTGAAACTCTCCTAGGCCTTGAAGTCACACTGAGGACTGAGAAGAAAATCCCTGTGACCGTCAGCTCAGCAGGTGTCACAGATGTGTGCTGGGCTCAAGCTTTCCCTCCACCCCCCCTCTGCAGTGACCTGGTCCTTGAGCTAAATGCTGCTCATAAGAGGGGGAAGGAAGGGAGACTGGGGAGGGGAACGCTCTAGGGAGGGAGCCCATAGTGCACTTGGTGTGGCGGCAAGGAGAGCATGAAGGAGGAGACCCCGGGACTCACATGCCTCCTTTTCTGGACTGGGAGCTCCACTGGATGGCGCTGGCAGGACCACAGTGTGCAGCTGAGCAGGTGGTGCCTCCCATCGCGCTGGGAGGGGCCCGTCATGTGGACCACAGTGTGAATAGCAACCTCTAGGGTTAGGCACTCCACAGGCTGCAGGGTATAGTGGTCCTGCCCTCCGGGCCTAGAGAACACCTTAAAGAGGCTACCGGCTACTCTAGATTTTGAAGGTGGGAACACTCGGACTTGAGCACCGTCCAGGAATTGAAGAGGCCTCCTGAAGAGGCCGTCATCGGTCATAAGGTCAAGTGTTACTGGCAAGGGCCTGGCCAGAGATCTTCCTGACTGCCAAGGCCTTGTCCCTGGCCCCAAAGGCACCCAGGGCTGAAATGGTAGAGTCCTTGATCTTTCCCTGCATCAGCAATCACAAGAGCCAATGGCCATTAAAAAGAGAAAATCTATGGATTTCCCTGGTGGCGCAGTGGTTAAGAATCCGCCTACCAATGCAGGGAACACGGGTTCGAACCCTGGTCCGGGAAGATCCCACATGCCGCGAAGGAACTAAGCCCGTGCGCCACAACTACTGAGCCTGCATGCTGCAACTACTGAAGCCTGCGTGCCTAGAGCCCGTGCTCCGCAACAAGAGAAGCCACCACAATGAGAAGCCTGCGCACCACAATGAAGAGTAGCCCCCACTCACCGCGACTAGAGAAAGCCCGCGTGCAGCAACGAAGACCCAACACAGCCATAAATAAAATAAATAAATAACTAGAAGGTCTAACTGATCTCGGACACACATGAGCCAATCCTCTTGAATGAAGTCAGAGCTTTGCCTCTTAAGCCTGCTGCTCCAACGGTTTCATCTATTTCCTAAGTTCGACTGTTTTCCAAAGGAGACCCCAGAGGCATGCTAACCAGTGGTCCTCTGTCTTTTCACGCCCCCATTCCTCTTCCTGGTTCCCCCTGGCTCCTGTTGTCCAGGGTACCAACATCAGGATCAACTCAGCCAACCATCCTCTTCCCTCCCTTCTGAGTGGAATCCAAGAACTGTCTTTTCCCCGAATTCTTCATACATATTGACCTGAGAGATGAAGAGGTAAAAATAGCGTGGATGTTTAGCGGGCAGGGGCTTCTAACCCCCACCCCTCTGGGATACCTCCAGTGTACTCTCCTGTCTTAGGGGGAAGCGAGGTTGCCGACTGGATCCCAAATTAGGGGAGAAGAGAGAGGAGGTCAGCAGGTCAGATGTAGCTGCTGACTGGACTCAACTGACCTCACGAGGGAGACACAGAGCACCCCGACTCAGTAGGAGCCCAAGCCTAGGACATCTTCTCTGGTCTCTCGGCAGAAAGACAAGCTGGGGAAGTTGTAGGATTTGGACACTGGCCTGAAGAGGACAAATTTGCCTTTGTGTCAACTCTTGCCCCCATGGTCAGCCAGATCGGAATGAGGCAGAGTCTCTGCCAGCTCTTCCACCTACTGGGGCTGCCCAGCCTTCCCCAATAAGGCTAAACTAGGTAGCACCTGCCCATGGAATTCCAACCCAGGCAGGTGCTTGAGGAACAAAGTGCTGGAATTTCCTTTGAGCAGGGAAGTTTACTCAGATAAAGATGAAGGGATCTGAACGGTAAGCTGCTTCTCAGAGCTAGTTTAGGAAAAACATCTTACCAGGACCCAGCAGCCAAGAGGAACACAGCAATTTGAACCAGTCTTCTTTGGCCTGCAGCTGGGCAGATTCCATTTAAGATTTGTTCCTTCCTCTTCTGGTCCTCGGGTGCTTACAGCTGGAAAAGTCTTCTCCCGTTGTTGAGCACTGGTGTACCTAAAACCTAACGACCTCAGTTCCCACACTCCGGTCCCTTTGATCTTTTCTTCCAGTCTCCCAACATGTTTATTGCTCCCCTCTGAAATTCACCCAAGAGATTTGTTGACATTTCTGGGCGCTGAAACATCAAGACGGCATTCAGCAACCTAGGAGCCTCCAGAGTTGCAGAGAGGTGCAGGGACAAGTCACGTTAGTCTGAGTTTAAGGGTCCTGGTGCTGATTTTCTGGGGGTGAGGGTGGTCCAAGCTCAGCGGACTCTGGTTTCCCTTTGCACAAGGCTCTTCCCTCCTTGCGCTTCCTCCTTACAGGCCATCTTCAATCCCTTGCTACAGCTGCATATTGTCATCAGAGCCCCCACTGGAGTCACACTGGTTGAGGGTGGGAAGGTCAAGGAAAGAAGGTAAGCGCCCCCTCCAACCAAAGAACCACATCTAGAAACAGCAAGATGTGAGGAGAGCACCAGCCTCAGAGGCCAGGCCAAGCCACTAACTGGCCTTGGGCTCTCCATCTCAAAAACGAGGGCACTGGACCGGATGATACAGCTAAGCACCCCTACCTCCTTCAGGACCACTCTTCCCTACCCTTGTTCTAGCTTCTCTTCTGGCAGGTGTGTTTTATTTGAAAAGCTTTCCCCGCCCACAAGTATAATTCCACTGCCTCTTTTCCACCAGCAATTCAAACCCCTCCTCTCTCATATTCCTCTGTCTGCCCTCTCCAAGGCCGCACATGTGCTCTTAAATCTCTATTCCAGATCTGTCCTGAGGGTTTAGCGGGCCGGGACTGAACTCTTGACCCTTTTTCCTCTTGGCCTAGTCAGACTTCTGTTGGCTTTTTTACGGTTTAGCTTCTTCTTGAATCAGATGTTACAGAATATTTAACACACATACACATGTGAAACAGTCCTGCATGGAAAACTCCGGTCAAAACTTCTCTCAGGCACAAACACAGAACATTTCCATGGCTTGCCACTTTTCTGATTCTCTAGGGCTGGCCCAGTGCCAGATCGGGGAATTTTAACTCTGAAGGCCAGAGAGGAGTTTGCTGTCCCAGCTCCTGAGGTCTGGGTCATCTCCAGTACCACCATATTAAGACTGCAGTTTAATGAAATCTGCTAGTTCTCCCCCATCCCCTGAAGACTTGCTGTAGTAAGCAAGGATCTGTGGGCCCTGTCAGCCAAGGCTGGCTTTTTTTTGAAGCTCTCAGACAGAGCCTTTAGACAGTTGGCTCCCCAAGTTGGAGGTGGTGTCTAAGTCCCCAAACTCAGCTCCAGTCAGGTCCACTATAATGGGGATAATTTACTCTTTCCTGTGGCTTCAGAGTAAGGTTTGCTAATAAACAGTAAGTTCTTTCTCTGTTTCTATATTCCTTGGCAGACCCCATTGAAAAAAGCCTTCTTTGTGGTGTGCACGTTGCTTTCAACAAGCACTGAGAGCAGAATAGAGAGGATATGCTAATGACAGCAAGCACTTCAGTGTTTTCCATACATCAGGCTCTGTTCTAAGCCACACACACACACACACGTGTGCCCACGTTTAACACTCTAACAATGTGCTGAGACAGGTATTCTTCCCCCCATTTCACAAATGAGGAGCTTGGGGCTCCGAGCAGTTGTACACTTGCCAAAGACCTTGGCTCACAGACTGGTTCTGGTGGGCACTATAGGGATGGCTCAGGTATGAGAACTCATTGGAACAGGATGTAGACAGGCCATGAGATGGAAAGAATGAGATTTTAGACTTAAGAGGGACCTCCATTTCACAGTTCCAAAGAGTCTGAGTGATTTGCCCAAGGTTCATGACGCTACTCCACTGAAGAAATCAGTACAGAATCCACTTCTTTTGCTACTTCAATGTCACTTCCATCCGACTCACAGGTCTCTCTCACGAGGAAGAGAAAAGAACAGACATTAGCTTTAGCAATTTAAGGTGGGGTCTTGGAGAGACTAGAAATGTTAGAAAATACTGACTCTGAGACATGAAGAAAAAATAAGTTAAAAAAGTGTTAGGGGGTGGCCCCAAATAGTGTCGCTAGCCATAGTGCCTAGGAACAGTCCAACAGGGAGATGTTACCCTTTGAAAGCCTATGCCAATTGCCAACAAACACACACTCACCTGTTCTAGGTACATGTTTAAGTGTGCTGGTGCTCAGGTCATTATATGATTGTTATTTCATGGAATTTATGCATTCCAGCAAAGGGAATTTCTCCCAAACCAATCCTGCATTTTTATTGACTTCCATTTTAAACTTGGGATTTTACTTGGGGATTTTTTTTTTTTTTTTTTTTGGCTGCACTGCACAGTTTTCAGGATCTTAGTTCCCCGACCAGGGATCGAACCCGGGCCCTCAGCAGTGAAAGAGCAGAGTCCTAACCACTGGACTGCCAGGGAATTCCCTTACTTAGGGATTTTCAAGAATCTTTATGATCTAGTGTTTTAAAGGCCAATCCATCGCATGTTCAATACTAGTTCTGTGGATCTGGAAAGCAGTTTGAAGGCACCTAGCATTTCATTCCTTCTATTGCAGTCTTCCCAATCTCCTTCCCTCCAAATGTCTTCCATGCCAGCTTCCCTAGACGTTCCCAAGAACGTCTCTCACGCTTAAGGATCTGGATTGGCGCCCAGATATCTTAGCATTTTATTGCCTTTCTCCAGCCTTGGTGGAGGTACTACCAAAGCCAGACACAGGGAGTCTTGAAAGCTAGCATTCTGTACTTCAGCTGGAATATTCCATTAGCTCATGGCTTTGGGCTCCAGAAAAGAGTCACTTCCCAATTTTAGTTAATATGAAATACTAGATACCCGATTTCCTTACAACGTGACTGTCTTGTAGATAAGCACGGCAGGATCCTTCTGCACAGCTCAAGTAAACTCTGTTGAGTGAACAGAACTGAGCAACTCCTCCTGTTGTCCCTGGCCACATTAGCGCTGGCCCCAGTGAAGTTTACCTTTGCCTGTCAGCCTCCATTCTGAGAAGCATCTTACCACCTTTGTACTAACAGTGAATTGCAATCAGGGTGCAGATGGCTTAGATTTTCTTCTCATATACATTCTTCTTCTGCTGCATGTGGGAAGCACTGTTCTTTGAAGAATTTCAAATTTACTTCCAAGCCACTTAAATGTTATTTTTACTCTAGTATGAGTGCTCAAGGACAAACGAGCACTTAGACTGAAATACCCAACCTGAGAGAAACCACACAGCTTGTCCGAAGCCCTTATCCTGCTGCTGTGGGCAAGTCTGGACTCACCGAGCCTTACCTCACCTTAGTATTTCAACGCTGGCACATCGTCTTGCTTAGGTCCTAAGGGAAGGACAGTCTTCCTTTGGAAGCATAGATTTTCCTCACGAGTCTTGCTTGGCAAGAATTTTTCAGTTAACTGAAGGAGGCCGCTTTACAGACAGGATATATATATAAGGTGGGGTTTTTTTTTCTTCCTGTTAAGAAAAAAAGTTTGCAATGCATGTCTGGGACAGGGCAGGAAAAGCAACTTGATATTTGGAAACATGAGAAAACATAATTCTTTGGAGACTGTTTGTAATGTCATTTCACTGCATCATTCCCTCAGTTCCAGCTAATAAGAGTCAATTCCAGGATTTCACTATCCTGAGTCTGTCTAAGTCTGGTGAAGGAGACCAATTAGGTACCTCCTCCTACTCCAAATGTTGTTGTCCCAATGTAACCTTTGTCCCAACACCTAGAAGTGACAATGATCATTGGCATAGATGTAGTGCACCGCAGTTTTTCTTCTAGTCTTCAGTGTGGCTCTGAATCAAGTTTTCAATTAGGCAAGAATTAAAACAGGAAAGAAATGAAGGAGGAGGGGTGTCTAAGCAACCAAGTCTTCCCTGGAAGAGAAGAGGAAGCCATTAGAAGTGAATAATAGGTTTATTTGCATATACACAAGAGAAGAGCTAGCGTTGCCGGGAGAGAGGCGGGGCTTGTGAGGAGGTAAGGCTTCAGCAGAGGAAGGCACCTTGACAAACAAGGGACTCTGGGCTTAGTAAATCAAGCGCAGTTGCAACCTTCTTTTGCCCCAAGCCCACTATTCATTTAACTCATTTACCTGTTGTCCTAGAGACATGGGAATCATTTACAAAACCAGGTGGAAAATAAAGTGGAGGGAAGGTTTTATAAATCTGGACCAGCCACTTAAAATTTTATGTACAGGATGCAGGAAAAAAACCGTAAGAGGCACTTTTGAATAGCTCATAACCTAATCAGTGCCATCTGCCCTGTTAGTAAAAATACCCATCATGGAAGAATCTGAGGATTAAATGTGCCTCCAAAGTTGGCGTCTCAAGTTTAGGCGAAGGGACCCTGGAAGTGGTAGTGGCAGGAACTACCACTTCTGATCTCTCCATGATCAGAAAGGAGATTTCTGGAAATGAGAGTGGAATGGCTACAGAGA
This sequence comes from Pseudorca crassidens, assembly GCF_039906515.1. Taxonomy (NCBI): domain Eukaryota; kingdom Metazoa; phylum Chordata; class Mammalia; order Artiodactyla; family Delphinidae; genus Pseudorca; species Pseudorca crassidens. The sequence continues at coordinate 33,590,520 of NC_090296.1, read as the reverse complement.
CAAGCACTCCTCAGCCTGCTTCTGTGGGTATGCTGCGGGGCCTATCTCTTGGCAAGCTGAACCTGGGATGTCTCCCAAGGATGGAAGCCATCCTTGCTAAAAATGTCTTTCTTGGATACTAAAGTTGAACCAGAATGAACTTTGACTTCTCTTTTGAGTACCCAAATGAGATAACGGCTCTTAACATGAAAAGACCAAGTTCTGCATTTGGGAACAGTAACTACCAAGTGGCTAGTTCCCAACGGAACTTTACTTCTTCTCCAGAAAGATATGCGGATTGTCCTTAGAGAAGTCAGAAGTGGCTAGCTACTGACTAGATTAAATAATATTAAACAAAAAGACTGGGAAGGGGAATGCTGACTAGGAAGGGGAAGAGAAACACACACTGAGTGATTATATCTTTTTTTTTTTTGTATATAAAGGATTAAAAAATTCCAATTTAATAAATTTTGGAAAAGCAAATGTAAAATGACTTGGGCTTATAAAACCAGAATTTACAATTATCTGTGAATAGTCAAAGACAAATCATAGAACCGTTTTGATTACAGATTAAAGTAATTCTAATGGTTACAGAATCACCTTCCCACTCCCCGGTGAGATTACAGTTGTTAACTTGTAAGCATCCCCACTGCTACTCACACTCCTTGGTCTCCTTCTCCTAAGCCAATGTTTTTACACCCAAGTCACATCACACACACCAGGCACATCTTTCTTTTAACAAAGCTTAGCAAGGTGATATCTCCTTTTGGCTTAGATCAACAACCTTCCTTTATAAATAACCCCCCTTCCCCCAGTGACTAAATTCACCCAAGTCATCATCCTCCACAGGCTGTCTCCCCTTGGTCCCAGTTCCAGTAGGACGGGTCCTTCCCTAAAAAGAACGCTGGATCAGTGAGGCCACACCAGTCACATGCTAGGTCCTCTCTAAGCCAGTGCCGCTGGTCTCCTAATTGTCTAGCACCTTTGTGCTCAAGAAAGTTGTAGTGTTCTCTCTCTCCCTCATTTCTTCCCAGTATTCTCCTGCCTTTTCATGACATCCACACCAACAAGGTATCTGTCATCCTAGGTCTTCCCGTCTTGTACAGGCCTTCATTAATAACCAAGTGAGTGTGACCACCACTGCAATGCTGAAAAGCTCCTGGTCTTTTCCTCTCTCAATCTTTATCTACCTTAATGAAACAGAGCCAGTGACTCCTCTCTCCATACTCTCTGCCTCCTAACAGACCTACTCAATAAGAATCTGTTACTTCGAGATGCCTCCTGCTCTGCAAGATCCAGTCAGAACACCACAGTCTCTGTGGACAGCAAGCCTGAGGGAAGATGCCCGTTCCACCAATTCTGACCATTTTGGGTTGAACTAAATGAAGGCAGTACCATACTCTGCTCTTTCCTATACTTCTTCATTAACACACCTATAACATTCACTTTAGTAGTCTGAGCACAAATCTCTCGAGAGCTGTCTTTCCCCTTCTTTCAATATGCCTAGATGCCACCACACGCGGTCAGGAAGAGCCTGCTGGCTTTCTGAGTGCCTCATAGGAACTAGCACCTAACTTGTTAAAGTGTTACCCACAACTAGTTATATTTTATGGCCTCCCTACAGTATGGTATCGCGCCATCGCTCAATTTGCAACCAGTGAAATTTATCAGGGGTCTATCTATGTTCTCTGAAATCTGATCTTAAGTGCTAACCTCTCATTAGCATTAAAAACGCTCCACTTTTAGTACGTCTACATTAAATGATCAATGAAGAAGTGCTACTGAGAAAACATGGAAGATTTCTTTAAGAAAGGAACCATGCTTTCCTTTCCAGCACAGCCAGTGGGCTGAAGGCCTATTTCCATTCTCGTCTCCATTCTTTCAGCATAAATCCGCTACTCACTGGCAACACAACCTGATTTAGCAGGCACTCATTATTAAGACCAGAACACCTATGGCATGTAAATGGGGTGAGATGGCAGAAAATACAGATCCATAGATCCTTTCTGATGGAGAAAAGAAAGAAAAGTCTGAGACAATGAGCTCACACATGCCAGCGCACACACACAAGAACAAGTCAAACATCTCAACGAGGATTTACTTTAACAGAATCTGCACAGGTACACTATGCTCAAGTCTTACTAGAAAGGAGTCACTTGGATTTGTTTCCCTTTCTTAACACAGCACAGCCAGTGGCCAGCTAAACATCAGACCCATTGTTGAATAGAAGGGAGCAGCATCAGACACAAAACTTCAGGCCCTGGTTTCATGTGCCTTTAATACTATTTTTCCTTTCCTCTGTGTTCACTAAACAGGATTTAAAAATTTTTATAAAGCTACTTTTCATAGCTTTTTGTTTTCCCTTTGTATTTATCATGTTTTTAATTTCTTCTCTGAGGAGGAATTCTCCGAATCTGTGTCTTCCAATTCGATTCGGTGCCTTTTGAGGCCACTATGGCCATGAACAGCCCTGCTGCTGTCTGTGTCTGGGGGGTCAGTGGGGTCCTCTCTCGTTCCAGCACTGGGGGTCTCACAGGCCATTTCAGACCCACAACAATCTTTGTGTAGGAGCATCGCCGTCAGGGACAAGTTATCATGATCAGTGTCCGAACGTCCTGGGGACGAGCAGGCCACCGCCTCCAGCTCCCCAAAGCTCTGCCCGTTGCTGTGGGGATGAGGGGGCCGGGGGTGTAAGCGCCCATTGTTGTGGTTGGCACAGATGGTTTCGAGGCTCCTCTCCTCACTGTCATCAGACTGGGTCCTCAGACAGTTGCCAGACCCGCTGCTGAGAGCGGAGCCAGATGCCTTGGGGACAGGAGGGGAGGGTGGCTCCTCAGCCCGGCTGCTCAGGGCCTTGCTCAGGGCCTTTCCATTGAGCTTCTTGGTCTCAAAAGAGTGTTCTACAGAGCCACCAGTGTTACTCGTGTCCTGAGAGGTGTCCTCTGGTGCCTCAGCCCAAGGGTGACCGCTGGGCTCATGGCCTGGGCCATTGCTGGGATTTATGGCAGAAGTCCCTTCTTTAAAAGCGTCCTTGCTGTGGCCTGCGGGGGGCAGGTCCTGGCTCCTCTGGGCCATGGTCGTGTTTAGACAGGCTTCCTTACTGGAAGAAGGGGCTGGGTTGTCTTTGTGGCTGGTTCCTGCTCTCCCTTCATCTGCCTCCCCAGACACAAGCGAGCTCTCTCCCTCTTTGTTATTTGAGTAGGAGATATAGGAGTAGCGGAGCCACTTGTAAGCTTTATAGATCTTGCGCTCAACTGACTCTATGTCGGAAGTTGGCGATGCTCGGCTTGGCTGAATCTCCAGAGTGGACGTGTTCCGTTCAGGAGAGGAGGTGGGGGAAGAAGAGAGGTCATCTACTTTGATCTGGGGGTAATCATAGTTGTCTTCTCCAATGCAGGTGTCAGTGGGCTTGGTCGGGGCACCAGGCCTCTCCTCTCGAGGCATCTTCTGCCGGCGCCGCATGGCGTTCCGCTGCCGGGTGGACGCTCGCCGTTCATTCAGCTCCTCCTCATCCTCGGAGCTGCTGGGGCTGCCGGAGCTGCTGGACTCGTCTTCAGGGCTGGGAGACCGTGGCCGGGGGAAGAGATCTGTGTCCAGTTCAACCTCACAGGCGTTCTCTTCTGAATCGGACTCGTTGGAAAGAGCCAGGAGGCGTTTGTCCTGGTAGCGCCGCAGGGCAGACAGGCGCTGCTGGCGAGTGGTGGCATCCTCGCACGTGGGTGGTGGCGGAGTTGAAGCCACCACATTTGTGGCAGTGACCCGCAGGGGCCCCAGGTGGAAGGCGCTGTCTGCAGACTCATCCACTGTGGGCGGAGGGGAGCGGGGCAGCGAGGCCGAGGACTCGGAGTCGGTGTAGCCCGAACGCTCGCTGACCCCTGCGTGCAGCTGGAGGATGGTGCTTTCACTGAGGTCGCTGTCTGAGTCGGAGCTCCAGCCCTCGATCTCGCGACGCACCAGGGAGTCAAAGAAGGCCATCATCCGGGGGTCTTCCTGCACAGACTGGTTGGCGTAGTCGTGGGACAGGCCACTCCCACTGTTCAGGACAAGGCTGATGTACTCTTCGTGGGTATAGAGACAGCGAGAATCATCCTCAATCCGACCATCCAGATCTCCGGTACATCCTGGCTGCTTGTATGGGCTCCAGATCTGCACAGAAGGCGAAAACAAAACCAATGAGGGCTGATTAGAATGTATTCTAAAGCTGTCGAACATAAAGAACACTAAGGCAGAGCTTCCCCAGACCCTCCCCGTCACTGAGCCAGGACTTGCTAACCAACTTTAAAAATATAATCCAGACTGGATTATGTGGGCCACATATGAAAATGGAAGCTTCCAGATTCAAATGTGGGACAAAGCATGGTCTAGGACACAGCATTAGCCTAGTTTCAGGAGACCCAAGTCCTGTCTCTAGGCCCAGGATAAACACACACCCTGTCTGCCACTACCCCTCTTCCCTTTAGCTTCCTCTATTAGTAGCTTGGAAACTACAATAACCCCCTTCATAATCTCAGAGCACAGAGGATGACTTGAAGATTGGCCAATGTGTTCAAAACTCTCAGAAGACTGGAGAGGTACCACTTTTCCAAAGTGAAAAGAGACCCAGCAGTCAGTCCTCTGCGACAGTTAATATTTCAGCCTATAACTCTACTTCTCCCCAACTGCAACATTTCTGTTTTAAACTAATGGGAATTGCTTACTGGAGCTTGATAAGAATAGCCAGCTGCCTACACTGCAGTTCCCTCTTGGACGTGCAGGCATCAGTTACCCAGGAATCTGGGTTCTCTTAACCAGGGAGCTGCTGGCTTGCTCCCCAACTCTTCTGTTAGCTGCAGGAATAGGTAGGACACACCTTCCAAGACCACAGACCCATCCCTTAATACCCTTCCACTCCATGGTCAGAGACATGGGCGCATAGCCAAAAGGTGGCAGAACTAGGATTCAAACTAAGGTCTGTCTGAATGCAAAAGCCCAACTTTACAAGTTGAATAAGTTATGCAAAAACGATATCCAAGGTAATTAAGCTGTCACTGCAAATGAGAACGATGAGCTTCACCTGACTGCCAGACTGGTCCAGAGCAGCACAGAGAAGCTCAGTTACATCAGCTGGTAGTCATGGCAACTCAGATGAAATTCCAGATGATTTTCTTGCCTTGACAGGCTGGTGTCTATATTTAGATAGCACCCAACCCAGAAAACAGTGGCTCCTCATCCCCTATCAAGACAATGGCTTTGTTTCGGCAAAGCTGTCCAAGGACAAATTCGCCTTCTTGTAAGCCCTGTTCCCGAGGCCCTTTCCTTCCGTGATTTACTTTGATCTCCTGGGAGACAGTGTTTCTTTGGAGGATCCCCAGTTCAAGAGGGGCTGAAGAAATCTTCTAAGCTAAGTGTCTTCACCAGTTCCCAACTCAGATTCATTCCTCCTTCAACTTTGTTCCCTGCCCACAACTCCTCAGGTGTTCTCCCATCTCCAGCTTCATAATCTTACCCAGGGGAGTTTTAAGGCAGTGGTTCTCAAACTTTGGCATGCACGTGAATTACCTGAAGAATAATTAAAATGCTGACTCCTGGGACTTGCCTGGTGGCGCAGTAGTTAAGAATCTGCCTGCCAATGCAGGGGACATGGGTTTGATCCCTGGTCTGGGAAGATCCCACCATGGAGCAACTATGCCCGTGTGCCACAAGTACTGAGCCTGTGCTCTAGAGCCTGCGATCCACAACTACTGAAGCCCGCGCGCCTAGAGCCCGTGCTCCACAACAAAGAGAAGCCACCGCAACGAGAAGCCCGAGCACTACAACGAACAGTAGCACTTGCTCGCCACAAGTAGAGGAAGCCTACACGCAGCAATGAAGACCCAACGCAGCCAAAAATAAATAAATAAATAAATAAATAAATCAAGGTGTTTTATCTTAAAAAAAAAAAAAGCTGACTCCTGAGCACCCCCCTTAGAGATTCTGATTCAGTAAGTCATGGGTAGGTTACCAGGGGTCTGCACTTTTTTTTTTTTTTTTTTTTTTGCGGTACGTGGGCCTCTCACTGTTGTGGCCTCTCTCGCTGCGGAGCACAGGCTCCAGACGCGCAGGCTCAGCGGCCATGGCCCACGGGCCCAGCCGCTCCGCAGCACGTGGGATCCTCCCGGACCGGGGCACGAACCTGCGTCCCCTGCATCGGCAGGCGGAGGACTCTCAACCACTGCGCCACCAGGGAAGCCCTGCACTTTTAATTAGCACTCAAGGGGTAAGTGGGGCGACCAACTTTTAAGAAACACTGGAATACAGTTAGCATACAATAAGTAGCGGAAAATAAAGGCTTAGCCTGAAGCAATTCTCAAATTCTTTGTGAGACTCAATTTTCGGGAAACATTTAGACCTGGCCTTCAGCAATGGCCCAAGCTGTAAATGACTATCTCTGCAAACAGATGTCTCTGGGAATAAAAGTTTGGTGGCTTAGAAAAAAACTGAGGGGGGGGGGACTTCCCTGGTGGTCCAGTGGCTAAAACTCCATGCTCCCAATGCAGGGGGCCTGGGTTTGATCCCTGGTCAGGGACCTAGATCCCACATGCTGCAACTAAGAGTTCACATGCCGCAACTAAAGATCCCGCATGTGGGAACAAAGATCCCGCCTGCTGCAACTAAGACTCAGCACAGCCAAATAATTAATTAATTAAAAAAGAGAGAGACTGAGGGGTCCAACAGGCAAAGCCTTTAGGGTGTTTTGGGGTCTTAGTCTATATTCTGGGCTAAAGTTCTCACTCCCCCAGTTTAAAAATGGAAAATGTTACTAACCATGTTGCATAATATGAAATCTATATGTACTTCCCAGAAACTCAGAATTTAACAGAATCACAAAATGTTAATGGTGAGATTCTTGCTGGCCCAACTATCCAACAAGCCTAGATTTTAATCTACTACCCAGCCTCCTATATCTTCACTTCAGGAATGAAAATCAAAATACTGAAAGTTGGCATTTATATGTGCTCTGGAATGTATTAAGCTGAGGTAGACTTTCATTCCTGAAGCTTGGAGTAATGGAACAAAACGCTGGATCAGGAGGCAAGAGTCTTGAATGTGGGTTCCCACACAGCTCTAGTTCGCTGGTGACCGTGGGTGAAGCTCAGCTTCCTTATCTAAACAGCGAAATTAGATGGGTCTCATGCAATCCTAAGATTCAGAGCAAAACAAAACCCCTATCCCAGACGGCCAGTCTTCAGTCCTCAAGGGACTTGCCGCACAGAGCTGTGGGAACTAGTAGAACAGGTAGGAACCCGAGCCTCAACACTTCACATGGCCCAGAGCAAATGACTTCATCCTGGAAACCTCTTTCTCAACTGTAGAAATGAGAATGATAAAATGATATAACGTATACCAAAGCACCAATAACTGTGGTGCTTCCTCCTTCGTTTAGCAACTGAATACCTCAACTAGAAGGTCTGAGACTCATCCTCAAAGAGACTTTTGAACAGCAGAAGCATTGACCATCCGGATTATGTTAGTCCTTCCTCATCCCTAAAATATCAATTTCAAACATTTGTGAAATTGTTTGTTATTTTTCTTACACTGAAAGTCAACAACTCAGAAGTGAAGCAATGAAAACACAACTTCCTGTTGCATGTTAAGTGTGGCTAGATGTTTCTCTTCATGGGGGGGCAAAGTTCATGAGAAAAGCAGGAGGGATGAGCAGCTTTCTCTTCAAGCCCAGTGAAAAGTTTAGCACAAGAGGCTGCTGAGGAAAAGGATGCAGTTCAATTCTTATTCAAAGCATCATCGAAATGGAAAGCAATTTAAGTAACAAGTGTTCTGATCTACACAGGTGACCATGACATGCTTGATGTAGCAACTCTAAGCCCTCTTCTCTCTTTGTGCTATCACACTAAATTTAGACATTTGCCCACCTACCAAGAAAAACTACACAGATAGAGACTTAAGCTGTTATTCAGGGATGCTCCACACTCTCTAATCCGGATTCCAAGACTTCCTGGGCCCACCTCTGGCCTACCATCCCTGCCTTACATCTTAGTCCTCCCTTTCTGTGCTCTTTACTTTGGCCAAATGATCATTTTCTAAACTGGTCCTACACTTTGCTGCTTCTGAGCATTTATTCATGAACACACTGCCTGGAATGCAGTAGGTGATCAATAAATATTTATTGATTCAGTGAAATAATTAAATGTCCATTTTCTCTGCTTAGAATGGTCCTCCCATCTTACTCCTTTCTTTTCTTTTGCAGGCTTTTTCCTTCAAAATCTAGTTCAAGTATTACCTACACTGAGATTACCCCAGATGGGGAAAAAAATTTCCCCCTCCCCACACAGCACTGTTTCTATCTCTTATGTACTTATTTCATTTTTCATTACCTTTATTTCTTGTCTCTCCTACTGGGTCACCAATTCCCATGGGGACCTGCATTACCTTTCTTTCTTTGTGTTCCTCACAGGGCCTGGCACAAATTGCAGACAGTAGGTATGGTTCACAAATACAGGGTGAGTAAATGAATATTGGTCTTTGAGGAAAAAAATGCCAGCATTTGCTCCATCTTGCTATCTCTTATGTTTAACTACAAAATGAACCCCCTTTTTTCTGCTAAGTGTGGGCAATTCAAGGGGATAGAAGACCTGTTATGGGTGAGAAGAGGCTGGCCCTGACAATAGGGACTCTTCTCCTCCAGGCCAGAAAGGCATCAGCAAAGGACAAGTCAGGGGGAAGGTGGAGTGAGTAGAGAGAGAGGTGGAGAGAGAAAAGCAGGCTGGACTAGAATATGGTGGAATGATGGTCTTTGAGCCATTGATCCTCTCAGAAACAGCAAACAAGAAAGTGACTTTTATTAAAATAGTCAGAAATTGTCAGGCACAGGTAACTTACAAGGCACTCTTAGGTGTCAAGTCACTGTTAGCGCCCTCACTTGACAGATGGGAGACAGACTCGAAGGGCTGCCCAAGGGTACTAACTGACTTAAGGTTTTAATTGGCTAAACATGCCTACTGGTGAGGCAATATTCAGACCTCACTGGAACCTGAAAGCAGTGAGCTCCATAGTTTAGTCTGAATATTTTCACAGAGAAAATATTTTCTTCTCCTTCTTCTCTGAGAACTTGGCTAGTTTCCAACCTATGACCTTTCGGGTAAGGACTCCGGTTGACTAAACAATAATCGGGGAGACTTAGCACAGAAGCATCCCAGAGTGTACAGCCAAGCAGGAATCTCTGTTCTAAAGGAGATGCTCAAGCAGAGCTCCCTGAGAGAATGATGTCAATGGGCCTAGAGAGGACATGCTACTGTGCCAACCCATGAGTCACAGGCTAAAGGAGAAGGGAAAACAATGCAAGGGACAGGGGCAATTCAATGACTGCCCAAGTGAAGGACTACTGAGATGATCAAACCCAGCAGGGGCATCAGGCTGCCTGCTGTCTTCCCGCTAGCATGGTAAATGTGGCAGTATACCAGGAGGAACAAAGAACAGGGCTCTATGCTAGCCTTACCACTAATTAGCTGTATAATTAACCCCAGACAGTAAATTTACAATTTAAACCTCATCATCTACAAAAGGAAAAGTCAGTAAAAATGATCTAGAAGTCCTGTTCTAGCCCTGTTTATTTATGGGTAAATAAATGTATGCAATCTTGAAAGTCAGCCCTGATCCACAGGACCAATAAAACCTAAATAAAGGAAGTTGGAATAAGGACAAATAAAAATATTGACCCATACTCCAACATTACATTTTTGATAGCTTCCTCTGCCTCAGATACAAGTTGTATAGTTTTCTGTTTTTTTTTAAAGAATGAAAGAAAATGAAAACTACCAATTTGTTACAAATCAATTTTTACTTTTCCCCTGAAACTTCCCTCAGGTTTTCAATGTCATTTTGGGGGAAGAAAAAGAGGAGTTTTATGTTTTGCTGGGGAGGGGGGGAGATCATCTATCCTTATTTAATAGTCAAGTTATCACAGGGTCCTCAAGAATTCGTCCTTTGCCCTGAACCCTCATTTTCTCAGATGTGGAAAAGGGTTACTAGCGACTGGAATGTGAGTGATGGGCAGCGGGCCATCCTTCCGTGGACGCAGGCCAGGCTGGGTCTCTCAGTTGCAAGCTCTAAAAATATTCCTTGGCAGAGTTAAGTTCATTCAGTCAATGTGCAGTTGATGCAAGTGGTTAGCCTCAATCACAACCACATGCAGTGGTTGATATGCATGTGGTTGTAATATTTTGATATGTCCTGAGACAAGTTAGCTATGGTTCCGGTAGTCACTTAGTTATGAGGACAGCAATTAAGGAAAAGTGCACACAGAGTAACTTTGGGGATGATAGCTTCTTTACCACCAGATGGGGTTTGGAAAGCAGAATTCATCAGACTCCAGATCAGAGACCATGGAAATGTAGTGGCATACAGGTAGTATCTAGTTTCAAAACCTAGTGATTATTTTTAAAAATGGCCCTGAAAGGAGGGTTTTAAAACCACCCTCTTTAACATCAATTTTTCCGTATTTTATAATATGTCAAAATAATTGAGAATTCTGATAGACCTTCGGTATGTTTAGCTACGAGGTCCTACATACATTTAGTTTTTTCCATTTACGAATTGCAATAATTTCTCTAAAAGGACAAGAGGGTAAGGTGCCTCACCTTGATGATCTTTTCTACACCAGAAGAGCAGATCATGTAGGTGTGGGGGTTAAATCGGACCTGGTTCACAATAGACCGATGCCCTTTCAGCACCATGAAGGCTCCGTTGACCACCCTACCAATGCCACCTGGGAAGACAGAAGGAAACAAAAATCAAATGACGAAACAGATGGAAGTAAACAGGTTCCAGTAATGGCAAACAAACAGCTCTGAACCAGAGCTGAGATATTTTATTAACTATACCACCAGGAGAATGCTTAATCTTACAGATAAAGTTGCTATGGAAAGAAGGAAGATGAAATATCTCTCGGCATATGTGCTCTTACCAAGGGCCTTTATTTAGTCTTTAAGCATTGCCCACGCCCACCCACTGCAATTCCATTGTCAATGAAGCCACAGCCACTTAAAACATTTCTCAAGGTTTTGATCCCCAAGATAGAATCCAAGTGTTACCTTAAAAAAGGCCAGTCATAAGCAAAATGAGACCGAACTGCTTGAGAACAGGTGGCAGCTGAGCCAGGGACATGCAGAACCAGAAGCATGTAATTACTTAAACGCGCAAAAAAATCTCTGATCCAGTTGCCCTCATTTTCTATAATGAAAACAGCAAACAAAGCAAACAAACAAAAACCTCTGGGAAAATAATGGAGAAAATCCCTTCTTCACTCTGATGGCAGGGAGAACTAAGGATAAAGAAAGGAGATATGGGTCACTTTCATAATAAGCAGAGCTCAGGTATTGAGAATTAGAGAGTGTGGGCCTTAAATACACCATGTATGGAGGCCATTGATAGGAAAGCTGTATCTTAAGGACCATCCTGTAGGCTTTCTTCTTCAATGATGGCGAAAAGTACCAGAGGCCTAGAACTTATAGATGAAAATGTCATCATTTATGAACTCGAGACAATCTCAAAGGTTCAACTTCACTGGTAAGGGCATCACACTCACACAGAACAAATGCACCCAAGTTCTGAATAAGGTCACTTCTGAGCAGCCATCAACAGCTCAGTACACACCAACTGGCAAAACGTGATGCATACAGACACAAACAAATGAGTGCTCATTTATTTAAGCAATGAGTGCCTTCTTAGACCCTACCAGGAGCATGGCACCACTAGGGCACAAAGTACCATCACGCACTATCTCAGCTCCACACGCCTCCATCCCAGTCCCAACTCCACCTTGTTCAAACATTTATTCCAAACGTTTCTCATCTCAGTATCTGGAGGGAAAATGGCCAGAACAACATCCCTTTTCCAGAAATAATCTGGTTCTGCAGAAGGTGTCTTCTGCTTTTGGCCTCCTGACAATTCCTCCTTCACCTCTTCTGCCTCATGAAAGATATCCCTCTTTATTGACATGTACATATCTTTTTTTTTATGACAGCAAGAGGTTTCAGACTGTACTGATTTGCTCCTTGGTGGTGCCAACTTGGCTAGCACCAGGTGCTTACTCTACTTTGTGAGTGACAAAAATATCCTTTGCCTAAATTTTCCCCCATGTTTGACATTATTAATATTTGAATTATTCAGGATGGATAATGTATTTAGAGCCGTTCATATTTCAGCCCAACATCATCATGTTTGTTAATAAACTATAAAGGAGAAGAAAAGTAACTAGGACATAGGTGTGTTTTTATGGAGACAAAGGATTAGGAAAGGTTTAAGCACCAAAGGTAGGCTGCCTTGATGGGAACCCCTAGGCAGCCTGAGTGCACTAGGTTCCTAGGGTGGAGTGGGAGGAGGGGAAGGTAACCTGAGCCTAGTCAAAGTACAAAGAAACTTGAGAGAATTAAGGAAAAGGGATCCATGGGAATCTAAAACAGTTTTCTCAATACAGTGATCTCACCACCCCAAGGAGTTCCTTTGGGTGAGTTTCTTTTCTATATATGGTTGATTCAACAAGTAGCAGTCCTGCTCATGGATCTCTTCTGAATTCTACGTTTCCAACATCCTACTCCTATTCATACCCACGCTGGGGTGGTCACTAGCAAAGAAACTTACGGTTGAACCTAGTACCAATCTCTTGTTTAATCCTTCTGCCTCTAAGAAAAAGAATTTAAGTGACTCAGAGAATTTCAGTGACTTCTTTCAAGTAGCTAGTAAATGGCAGAGCCAGTATTTGAACCAGAGTCTGTTTGGTTGTAATGCCTAATATCGTTCCCTCTGTAACACTGGCATTTAAGAGATGAAAAGGTTTGAATAGGGGTGGAGTCAAAAGGTCATAACTGATTTCTAAATCCTGGCAGTCATTGTACAAGTTGATTTTCTTTTTAAGTCCTAAATTTAAAAGAGGGGAAGAAGAAGACTCTAACCAATGGTATTGTGATTGCAAGCTCTACAGTATCAGCACAGGACATTTCATCACATTGCCAACACTGAATAGTCTATGAGAGTAGAAGTGGATCTCTTGCACACCCAGAACCTGGGGTGCAATGCCTGAACTAAAACAGGAACTTAGTAAAACTAAAGCAGGTATCCATTGTTAAATGGATAGTGTTTCAGGAGAGGGCAATTCTAGAATAAGTACCACCAAAGGAGGACAGTTAGAAGGTCTCATGTCTTAAAGAATCAGCTACCAGAGAATAGATGTTTTATCAGTTCTGGAGATTTGTATATACCAGATAAATTTCTTTAGTCTGAAATGGCTAATGTCAAGATGCCAATACCAGTACGACCTTGGGGCCTCCTCTCCTCCATTATCTAACCAGAGCCTGCTCATCAACAGGAGAATCGAGTTGGAAAAAGTTAGGTGGGGAATATTTTTGCCAAGAACTATATAACCGGGCTTCCCTGGTGGCGCCGTGGTTGAGAGTCCGCCTGCCGATGCAGGGGACATGGGTTTGTGCCCCGGTCCGGGAAGATCCCACATGCCACAGAATGGCTGCGCCCGTGAGCCATGGCCGCTGAGCCTGCGCGTCCAGAGCCTGTTGCTCCGCAACGGGAGAGGCCACAACAGTGAGAGGCCCGCGTACCGCAAAAAAAAAAAAAAAAAGACAGATATTGGTATAGGAAATGCTGGAAGCATGGGAAAACTTCATCTGGTAGCTCTAGACTCCAGTAACAAACAAAAGCCTGCAGAACACAGTGATAGGGCAAGATGGGAAGCAAGGACATAAAGGAGTGGTACTACTTTGCAGGAAAAGAAGTCAAAAAATCAGGTAACAATGGTTATTGCCATGATGCAATGGACTTCAAATCTCTTTCAAATGGACTTGGGCTTGGTGATATTCACCAAAGAATCCAATGGTTAATTCAGTTCCCATCCTAACTCGTCTTATTTGACTTATTAGCAAGATTCAACAGAATTGCCTCCCCTTTGGCACACTTTTTTCACTGCCCTCCTAGGATCACCCTCTTTTGGTTTTCCTGCTACCTCACTGGTGACTCCTTGTTGATTTCCCTTTTTGGCTCTTCTCCCTGGCTTTTTTTTGGGGGGCTACTCAGCGCAGCATGCAGGATCTTAGTTCCCCGACCAGGGATCGAACCCATGTCCCCTGCAGTGGAAGTGCAGAGTCTCAACCACTGGACCACCAGGGAAGTCCCCTCCCTGCCTTCTTAACATGAGAATGCCTTAGCGCTCAGTTTTTGGTCCTCTTCTCTTAAACTACCTATACTTCACTCACTGCTGATCTCAGTCACTGGTGTTCTCATCCAGTCTGTGGCTTTAGATACTACCTATATGATATCAGAAAAATTTTTATCTCTAGTCCAGGTCTTTCTTGAACTCCAGACCTCCATACCTCTAACATCCAAAGTGTTTATTCAACAACTCTACCTGGTTGTTTAAGAGAGATATTAAACTCTACCTGCTCTCCCTTTCTCCCCCAATCTAATCTATTAGGAAATCCTGATAGCTTTACTTTAAAAAAAACATATTTATTTATTTAGGCTGTGACAGGTTTTAGCTGCGGCATGTGGGAACTCTGCTGCAGCATGCGGGCTTCTTAGTTGCGGCATGCATGTGGCATCTAGTTCCCCGATCAGGGATCGAACCCGGGCCCCTTGCATTGGGAGTGTGGAGTCTTAGCCACTGGACCACCAGGGAAGTACCCCCTCCCCCTTTTTTGGCTTTACTTTCAAAATATATCTAGACTTCAACCCCTATTACCTTGGTTCAAGCCACCACCACAGCTCACCTGTGTGAGAGAATCCTACTAGTTCTCCTCATTTCTACCCTTGGCAGCCCCACTCCCACTATCTACCCTCAACTCAGTAGTCAGAGTGATGCTGTTAAAATAAGTCAGATCATGTCAATCCTCTGCTCAAAATTCTCTAATGGCTCCCCACGTCACTCACAATAAAAGCCTACATGATTGGACACCCCTATACCCCATTTATCTCTATGACTAAGCCCTACTATTCTCCCCTCAGGCACATTCTCACTTCAAAACCTTCATACTGGTTCTACCTGAAATGCACTTATCCCAGATTTCTGCAAGGCTCTCTCACCAATTTGAGGTTTTGTTCAATGTGACCTTCTCAGTGAGGACTATACTGAATATCCTATCTAAAATTACATTTCCCTGACTCTGTTCCCATACCACTTCCTATCCCCCTTATTCTGCTCTATTTTTTCTTTTTCCAAAGCACTTCTAACCTTTTAAACATACTATATAATTTACTGTATCTATTGTTAATTGTCTGTTTCCCCTGCTAGAATGTAAGCTCCATGATGGCAGGGCTCTTTTGTTCTGCTGTATCCTAAGCCTCTAGAACAGTCTCTACCTAGTACATGGTAAATTTTCAACAAGTATCTGATGAATGAATGAAAAGGTGTGAGTGTATTAGACTGTGGAATATAAGCATGCAGGAAAGAACCCAATCTCCATTAGTGGGCTTCACCATCCAACATGCGGATTACCCAAGTGTCTTTCTCCATCTTCCTGCTGTCAATTTTGTGTGTTTCTTTTATTGTGTTTTGACTATAGTTAAGAGCAGAGAAATAAAGTAGCTAAGATCCTACCTATCCTTCACAGTCCTCTGAAATGCTAATTCCATGAAAACTTCACTGATCCCCCGAATCTCTTCAAGCCCTCCTTAATTATCTTTTTTTATAGGCTTTGGAATCCATTTTTAAATTCAGTGTGCACATACACACATACCCTTTTCTCATCCCTCTTAGATTGGAAGTTCTTGGAAGGCAAGAAAGTATTCATTTTTCAATCACCCATAGGATTTGCATAATGTTTTATCTAAGGATACTCAGTAAATGAACAAATTAAAGTAAATCTCATTATTTCCTCTGGAACAAGGCTTGAAGCAGAAGGCTAAAGCTGTTATCTACCAAAAGGAGGTTTGGTAAGTACCTGTCCAGGCAATTAATCTATTTCATTCCTGACTCCACTGGTAGAGTTAATGAGGAGCCATGAGGGGCAAGGGACTCTTTCTTTTCCTCACATATCTAAAAGAGTTGTCCAAACAACCTCTTAGTAATTCCAAAAGGCCCTAGTGAACACTCCCAGGGCTCCAAGTTTCAAACCATAAAGAGAAATACAATCAGGGTACTGACAATACAGAGAGAGCAGTGGCTGCCTCCTGGGGATCCTGTAACCACTTAAGAGTTAAGAAAAGCCAGATGGGACAGCCAGTGCTGTCAGTAAAGCTCAAAGAGCTCCACAGACAGCAATGCTTAATTGTACAAAAAAAGTCAATTACACTAAGTTCTTCTTTCATCTGTACTTCACATGTGTTTGCAACCAACTACTTGTGGCCAATTAAAAACAGCTGTTCTTCCTATTACATGGGAGGAAAAAGCAGATGCCCAGGCCTAACTCACTGAGAGTAAATGCATGTCTAGAAAAAGGAGGAGAGACAGAGCAGGCACATGTATGCAGGCCCATGGAAATACATTTACAGCTGTTTCCAGCCGACTTCAACAGCCTACTGTCAGTGGGGGATGGCTGCAGTGACCTGGCAGTGAAGCTGCATGTTTTCCCCTCTATTCAGGGAAAAAACTGTCGTATAACTTCCCCCCTCTTAAACTACTGATGAGTCAAGAGCAGCCTTCATGCAAGAAAAACTCAACTGACCATTCAGGAGGGCACCAGATGAGCACCATGGCTTGGTCTCCAAGGAGTTTTTCAGAGGAAAGTTAAAAGGGAGAAAGCTTTTAAAATGAGGAATAGCAACATTTAGTAGCTACTGAGCACCCTCACAATATCCCTAAGAAAGCAGATATTATTACTACTGTTGTTATTGTTTGCATTGTTAATATTCTTATTTTACAGATGAAGAAAGTTTGGCAAGATTAAACAATTTTTCCAAAGCCTCCAACTAAGAGACAAATGCATCAGGAATTTAAACCCAGGCCTACCAACTCTATTACATTATGCTTCTTTCCATAAATAGTAAGGTCTTAGTGTAGAGGCATATCTCAGGGGAAGCAATTCTATCAGTGAAAACTCTAAAGTCCTTTCCAACAAGAATTAGGGAAAAGGGAAGGAGAAGGCCGTATGAATATTTTCCAAAGACACCAACATCTACCAAATGTAAACCCATTACGTCTATTACCTAGGTTACTAGGCAGCAATGCTCTGGAAATTATGGATCTATGGGCATTGATCTTACACACAGCAGTTAACAATGTCTTACATTTGAAAGCACCTAGTTTTCAGAAAGCCTCCAAGGCTGTTAAGTCATCCACGATATGAGGTGGTAGGGCGGGGGGTGGAGGTAGCAATTTTACAGAAGAAACTGAGACTCAGACAACTGCTGTTATATAACCTGCCTAGAATCACTCAATCATTTGGTTACTGGAAGTACTGCAGACTTGAATCCAGGTATGATCTTAAGCCTAACGCTCCTTCCCATACATCATACTGGCTCTATAGATAACGGCCAGCCTGTTTATTTTATCTTCGGAATTATCACATAGAAACAGATGCTCTTCCTACGTACTTCGTAGGTGTAAAATATATTCTGATGGGCTTTTTCTTTGCTACAGCAAAATCCCCAGTTCCTTCCTCTGATTTTTAAAGAGATTTTGAGAAATGAGTAATTATTTGACATCAACTAAAAAAATTGAGCCTAATCCTCCAGGTAGGAAGTTTTACAGTGGGTATTAGTTCTTACATCTTGAAATGATTGAGGAAGCCCTATGTGAATTACTTAGCCAACTGCCTAATTCTGTGTTGTTTATATAATAAATAAACTTCATCTCTTTAGAGTTTGTGTAGCAAAAAAATGTCTCCAGTGACTGTCAGTCTTTCTGAACAGGAGAATGGAGAAGAAAAAGATGCTCTTGCTTGTGGCTCACACTGAGAAGCACACAGCAGGTATTCAATAAATGCAGATTGCGTGTCATCTGATTATGCCATTAAGGCATATAACAAGAAGCCAGCTTCCTCCCACAGCCTGCCTCAGTATCTTACTTTCAACTGGCATGAACAGAGAGAGCGAGCACAGCCTTTTCCAGATTTGTTTAAGTCAAAATGGCAGTAGATTAGATGAGGAATTTCCTGACAGATTTTTCGTTATCTAAGCATTCAAAGCTAGAACTCAAGGCCACATTTAGCCCTTTTATGTTATGTTTGGCTTGCTGAACCTTTCTAAATGTTTTTAAAAACTATGAATTGCCAACATTTAAAAATAGAGAGCCTACATGTAAGAACTTTCTAATCACTGGAGTTGCCCTGGGGCAACAAGCACCCTATCATGGGGGGCAACCTAGCAGAGGGTTTAAGTTATTCCTAAATAAAAGTGTACTTTAATATATGTAAGTTATAACTCAAAAAAAAATTATTGTGGGGATATGTATGCGAACAGAAAATTCTACAGACCACTGATCTGGACTAAATACATGCAGAATGTGAATGCTTCTGCTGGGATATCATGTTTTCATTTTTATTCATTTAAGAAAATTTTATTTCTTTTGTGATCTATTCTTTGTCCAATGTTTATTCACTGATTTTTTTTTCTTTTTTCATCAAGGAGTATAAAAAGGATACAGAAAACAGCATAAAAAGTATAGTTTAGGGGCTTCCCTGGTGGTGCAGTGGTTGGGAGTCCGCCTGATGATGCGGGGGATGCGGGTTCGTGCCCCAGTCCGGGAGGGTCCCGCATGCTGCGGAGCGGCTGGGCCCGTGGGCCATGGCCGCTGGGCCTGCACGTCTGGAGCCTGTGCTCCGCGGCGGGAGAGGCCACGGCAGTGAGAGGCCCGCGTACCGCAAAAAAAAAAAAAAAAAAAAAGTATAGCTTAATGAAGTTTTTTAACGTGAACACCTGTATAACCAACACCCAGGTCTCAAGAAATGGAATTTTTCCTGGCCATTCAGAGGCCTCTATATGCTTCATTCCTATTACAACCCCTTCCCTCCCCTAAAGAAATCATTATCCTGACTTGTACATTAATCGCTTCCCTGCTTTTTAAAATAATTTTATTCATCCAAGTATGCATTCCTAAATACTTTATTTATTTATTTATTCTTGGGTCACACCGTGCAGCTTGTGGGATCTTAGTTCCCCGACCAGGGATCGAACCTGGGCCTTCGGCAGTGAAAACTCAGAGTCCTAACCACTGGACTGCCAGGGAATTCCCTTCTAAATACTTTAGTTTTGCCTGTTTTTTGTTTTAATATATCTTTTGGGTTTCTTATACAATAGATTTTCTCCTGTCCATCCTTCCTTTTCTCACCAAAATGTAAATACTTGTTGAAGAACACAGATCATTTGACCTATATCCTCACAACGTACTACAGAACACTCCTCTGTCCTCTGTGCTACCTGCAAATTGAAAGCTGGATCCTGAGGTCTGATTAGATTCAGGGTTATTTTATTTTGCAAGACCTTAGGCACCATTGTGTTTCTTCATCAGGAGACTCTTAATGTCTAGTTGTCTTTCTTTTTGTGATGTGAACAGCTGTAGATGCTCAATGTTTAGAGGCATTAATTCACTGAGGGCTGCTAAGTGATTATATTAAAATTCTATAATTTCTTTTTTCTAAAATGTCTTCTATTTTACCTATAATTTTGAAAGATATTTTCCCTGGATTCTAGGTTCCCTAGAATTCTAGGTTGGCAGGTTTTAATTCTTTAAGCACTTTAGGGATATCATTCTACTATATTCTGGCTTCCATAATTTGACCATCAATCTTATTGTTGCTTATTTACAGGTAATTTGTCCATTTTCTCAGACTGCTTTTGGGCTTTTTCTCATTATCTTTCATTTTCAACAGTCTGACATGATATGCCTAGGTGTGTTGTGTTTATTTATTCCGCTTCTGGTTACTGAGTTTCTTGAATCTGAGAATTGGCATATTTCATTTGTTCTGGAAACTTTCAGTCATTATCTCTTCATATATTGCTCTGCTTCACTTTCTCTCTTTTATCCTTCTGGGATTCCAATTTCATATGTTAGATCACCTGTGTCCCACTTGTCTCTTACACTCTCTGCTTTGCTTTTTCCATTCTCCATTCTTATTGTCCTTCAGTTTGAATGTCTTTTATTGACCTGTCTTCTATTCACCAAGCCTGTCCTCTCAAGGTTAAACAAATCCAAAAAATTCTTAGTTTTAGACATATTTTTCAGTTCTACATGATTTTTTTTTCTAGGTAGATTCCAATTCTCTGTTGAAATTCTCCATCTTTTTATCCATTTTGTCCATCCATCATTTCTATTTTCTTTATCACATTTACAGTATTTCAAGTTCCTGAGTGTTTGACTTCAATATGTAGATTATATTGTGGGTTGGCTTCTTTTGATTACTGACCACATTTTCATGTCTCATAATTTTTTTATTGTATGCTGGACATTGAGGATAAAGAACCATGGAGACTGCTATGGACTGAACTGTGTCTCTTGCAAATTCGTATGTTGAAGCCCCAACTCCCAATGTGACTATTTGGAGAGAGGGGCTTTAAGGAGATAATTAAGGTTAAACAAAGTCATAAGGGAAGGATTCTAATCCAATAAGATTGATGTCCTCATAAGAAGAGGAAGGGACACCAGCGATGTATGTACACAGAGAAAAGGCCATGTGAGAACACAATGAGGAGGCAGTCATCTGCAAGCCAAAGGAGAGAGGCCTCAGGAGAAATCGAACTTCTCAGAACCTTGATCTTGAACATCTAGCCTCCAGAACTGTGAGAAAATATGGTTCTGATGTTTACAGTCTGTGGGATTTTGTTATGGCAGCCCTAGCAAACTAATAGAGAGATGAAAGCTGTTTCCTCCATATGCATTTACCCATTCCACTCTTGAGAAAAGAAGGGGCTGATCACCCTCAATCCAATCAGAAGGAACCAGGTCAGCACTGGGTTGAATAAGTCTACTTCTTCTTTTTTTAAAAATACTTACTTGGCTGCATCTGTTCTTAGCTGTGGCACGTGCGATCTTCGTTGTGGCATGCAGGATCTTTCGTTGTGGCACGAGGGCTTCTCTCTAGTTGTGGCACGGTGGCTCTTTAATTGTGGCGTGTGGGCTTAGTTGCCCCACGGCAAGTGGGATCTTAGTTCCCTGACCAGGGACTGAACCCGCGTCCCCTGCATTGGAAGGCAGATTCCCAACCACTGGACCACCAGGGAAGTCCCACGTCTACTTCTGGTTTCAAATGTCTCAAAGGCAAGACCTGTGGCGTGCTTGTTGCAGATCTCTTCCACTAATGGAAGTTCG